>NW_020948840.1:14157749-14373585 GCF_900497805.2 Vombatus ursinus
CTTGCTTTCTTCCTTCATTCCTTTATTCTTTCTTTCTTTTTTCTTTCTTTCCTTTTTTCTTTCTACCAAACCAACCCCAAATAACTTCTGCAAATTAATTCCAAGAACACGTTGATTTATTGAAAAGCACATTCAGTGTTCTTGTTCCAAATGATCAAATCATACTTGTCCCAGCTCTGCCACTCACTACATTTCTGCATCATCACAGACCCACAGAATCAGAGTTGGAAGGGACGTCAGTAGCCATTTAATCAAACACAAACAGGAAAGGAACCCTTACTATAATATACCCAACAAGTGGTCATCCAACCCCTGCTTGAAGACCTCCAATATAGAACCTCATCCCCTCCCACAAGGCAGCCCATTCCATATTTGTGCAGCTCTAATTGTTAGAAAGTATTTTTTCTGGATATTTAACCTAAATTGGCTTCTTTATAACTTCCACCTATACCGGTTCTGCTTCTGACCTCTGAGCCAGACCAAACAAGACTGGTCCCTCTTTCACAAGAGCACTCTTCACATATTTGAAGACAGCTATTATATCCTAGCAGGATCTTACCTTTTCCACACTAAGCAGTCCTTCACCATTCTGGATGTCTGCCTCTGGACATTCTTTAGCTTGTCAATATGCTTCTGAAATCATGGTACCCAGAAATGAACACAGTCCTCCAGATATAGTCTGATGAATGCACAGCACTATGGGATTATCACCTCCCTATTCCTGGAATCTATGCTTCTCTTAATGCCCAAGATTTCATTATCTATCTTGGCTGCCATATCATACTATTTTCTAATAATGAGTTTGCCATCCACTAAGACCACTTTTTCTCCCCCAGAATAACTGATGTCTAACCATGCCTCTCCCAAGTTGTCCTTGGAATAGTTTATCTTTGGAACTCATGGAAAAAACTTTATATTTATAAATTCCCATTGGAATTCATCTTAGATTCAGTCAAACCCTTTAGCCAGTCAAGATTCTTTTTAGATCCTGACTCTGTCATCCATTATGACAGCTATACCTCTTAGGTCCTCAGTTTTATCTGTAAAATTAAAGAGAGATGGATGAAATGAACCACTAAAGTTTCTCCTACATCTAAGTCTATGCTCCTGTGGTCCTATGACTACATTGTAGAGTTTTGGTTCCAAGAAGCATAGCATAGTAGATAGAGAGCTGGCGTTAGAGTCAGGAAGACCTAGGTTCATATGTTCAATCTGAACATATTGGCTATGGCAGCACCCTGGGCAAGCACTTACCCTCTCAGTGCTCTAGACCAGAGGTGTCAAACTTGTGGCTGTAAGGCTGACAAAACTCGTAGTGAACCAGAAAATGTAATTAGGAAATGTTTAACAAAATAAATAAAACTACAATGTGATGTAGATAATGTTAATTTGTGGTTTTCTCCATCAATATGCAGCTGTCAGGGATCAATTTCTATTTGAGTTGGATACCACTAGACAACTTTCTAAGACTATAAAGGTACCAACTTGCATTAGTAGAGGGAGTTTCCTTATCTGGAAATTCCCTATAGCAAAGAAATCCTAAGTCCAATCCTTATTCCTGTCTTAAATGGGAAAATGCCATTTAGTCCATTTCCATACAAGTGTTCACTTTTCTCTATGCCTTGATTTGACAGTTCTCCATCCTCTATTCAAATTCCTTTCTCCCACAGTTGGCTCATTTCCTGGAATGAGTCCAAAAAGCTTTGTGTGGTTTCTTCTTGTCTTTATGACAGTCATTGAGCTTAGGAGTGCTCCAGGTAGTGTGACACCCTTTCTTTCCATTTGTCACCTATTCAAGAGATAGTACTGAACTTCTATGTCTTAAGGGACATTTGAAGACAGATTTCCTAAGGCTGTGAGGGAAGGGAGACAATATGGCTGAGGGGATAGAATGCTGGATTTGGAGACAAGAAGACCTGGGTTTGAATTCCACCTCAGAGGTTGATTAGCTACATGACCCTGGACAGTCACTTAACTCTCTAAGCCCCAATTTCTTCCTCTTTAAAATGGAGACTTGATGACTTGTAAGTTCCCTTCCAACTCAAAATTTGTGATCCTATGAATTTATGAAGAAGAATTCTTGCCTTTAGAAATGTTAGTACTTAAACAGTGTTCGGAGGAACCATTGTTCCTTCCCCTCCCTTTACTTTTGACCTAATTATTGAGTGCTATGGTTAAGAGGGGCAGCTGGGTAGCTCAGTGGATAGAGCACCAGGCCTGAAGTCAGGAAGACTTGAGTTCAAATCCAGCCTCAGACACTTACTAGCAGTGTGACCCTGGGCAAGTCACTTAACTTTGTTTGCCTCAGTTTCCTCATCTGTAAAATGAGCTGGGGGAAGGAAATGGTAAACCACAGCAGTATCTTTGCCAAGAAAACCCCAAATGGAGTCACAAAGAGTCAGACATGACTGAAATGACTGAATAACAATATAGTTAAAAGAGTTTATGTCCATAAGGTATTCAAACTATATGTATATATATATGTATGTATATATATATATATAACTTGTATATACATACACACATAGGTATATATACACATATGTATATATAATAAATATTTTTTCTAACTGGCACTTTTAGACTGTATAAAAGAATTAAATTACATTAGACCTATTGTTTCCATGTAGTTTTAACACATGGTGATCTAAATGTGTGTCTCAGTGGCAGAAATCTAGCAGTCTTTCCAAGAAGAGACTGAAGCCATCTCTGAGTTGGAAGGAGAGTCATCAATAGAAGACCTCATTGTGCTGCATTTCAGTGTCTGTTAGTTCTGGATTCCTTAACGCTCCTGGGGTTTTGTTATTTTTACTCAAAATCTGTACTTCCTTAGGAGCCAACACCAGTCCAAGCCCACAACAGTCTTGTAGCCTAACAGGAGGTTGAAGTAGGCCTATACCTGGAAAGCACCCTACTTTGTGTTCTTGCATGATGGCCTCTGGGCTTGGCTGCCTAAAACAAAACCATTTTCAATTCATAAAAGCAGCTACTGTTTCAAAAAGGGACCAAATTCCTTTATGAAAGTTGGCACTAAAGTAGGTCTAGCAGATATATTTTCACTTTGACTTGGGAACTCATCTCCCCATCACGCCTGGAGCAATCTGTTCTGTTCCCAAGTAGAGCAAAGAATAGGATGGGTGTGTTTGAAAGGATGGGCAGCTTTTCTTTCTTAGTTTTGTTTTAAAAATGTGTTATTGATTATTTTTGTTGTTTGTTTAATTGTTTTAATTATTTCTAACTCTTCATGACCCAATTTGGGGTCATCTTGGCAAAGATACTAGAGTGGTTCGCCATTTCCTTCTCCAAGGAATTAATTTTCAAATTAATTTTAATTTATAAATTTTAAATTAGTTGATTAATTTTTGCATTACCTTTATTTCTGACTATATCTCTCCCTGCCTCTCTTTCCTAGAGAGTTATCCCTTGTATCAAAGATTTAAAAGGAAAAAGGGGGGGAAAGCAGAGCAACAAAAGTATCTAACACATCAACTGAATTTGACAGTATATGCAAGACTCCACATCCAGAGTCCCTCACTTCTGAAAAGAAGCAAGGGAGGGTGATGCCTTTTGATGCATTTACTTTAAATGGAAGGAACCCTTATCCCATGACTCAGTACTGAATGCCTGTAATATTTATGTATTTTTTTGTATTCCCTCCACCCCCATTTTTGTCCTTCCATTGTCTAGTTTGGCATGTCAGTCTCTATGGCAGGGAGATATTCAATTTGCATACCCACTGAGAATGGTAAATTTTAACCATTGACTAAGATTACAGTAGGGAAGGTAATGGCTTTATAAACTTTCTTTTAAAGAAATGATTTCTCCTATAATCAATGTTTATATGTTCTATGGGGATCCTGTAAGCTTATTCTGGTTCTATGCTCGAGTTTTCCTGTTTATAAATTAATAGATAACTCTTTCTAGCTCTCAATCAGCCAATTAACAAGCATTTATTAAACACCTACTGTATACCAGGCACTGCAAAGGCAAAAATGTGCCAACACCTGCCTTCAAGGAAGTTACATGCTAGGTAGAGAGGGGTTCTCTGCTGGAACACTGATGATCACTCTCTTATTTGTCAAGACCAATTAATGTAGCTCTCACTCTAGTTTCATTTAATTCAATTTAAGAAGCATTTATCCAGTGCTTAAAATGGTGCAAAAGTACAGGGGTAGGCACTGGGAATACAAGAATAAAAATGAAATATCTCTTGTCCTTAGAAAGCTATATTCTGGTGGGGTAGGGGTGGGAGGGAGACAAATACACATACAAATATATATATATGTATAAATAATATTAAAATATCTTTTATGTTGTTGCTGTTCAGTCATTTTTCAGTCATGTCCGACACTGTGACCCCATTTGGAGTTTTCTTGGCAAAGATACTGGAGTGGTTTGCCATTTTCTTCTCCAGCTCATTTTACAGATGAGGAAATTGAGGCAAACAGGATTAAGTGACTTGCCCAGGGTTACCCAGCTAGTAAGTGTCTGAGGCCAGATTTGAACTTAGGAAGGTGAGTCTTTCTAATTTCAGGCCTGGCATTCTATCCACTATACCACCTAGCTTGCCCATATGTTATATATTAAATATATTAAAAAATAAATACAACATCATTTTGGTGGAGAGTTACTAGCATCTGGGAAGGGAGTCAGAATAGACCTTGTGTTCAAGGAGGTGATACCTGAGCTGAGCTTTGATGTCTTTGGCTCAGAACCTGGCATTTAATAAGTCATGGTGGACCTGACAAGTTAACATATGTAAAGAGCTTTGCAAACCTTAAAGCACTATATAAGTAATAGCTATTATGAACATTATGGGCAGCTAAATGGTGTAGTGGATAGAGTGCCAGGCCTAGAGTCAGGAACACTTGAGTTCAAATCTAGCCTCAGAAACTTACTAGCTGTGTAACCCTGGGCAAGTCACTGAAGTCTGTTTGCCTCAGTTCCTGGAGAAGGAAATGGCAAGCCACTCCAATGTCCTTGCCAAGAAAACCCCCAATGGGGTCATGAAGAATTGAGCATGACTGAACAACAACAAGGAATTTCTAAAAGGTGGAAATAAGGAAGACTATTCCAGGCATAGCCCTAGGTGCAGAAGTTATGATGTCTTGTAGGTGTGAGAAGACTAGCTGAAAATGTCATTGAGACCTTCTCATGCAAGGGGATAGGAATTCTGTACTAGCCCCTGAGTTCTAATGTCACCTCTTTCCCCGATTCCCGGCAAGTTCCCTCTGAGCCCTCCCTGTGACTCAGTTGCTCCCTCCATAAAGTGGGAAAAATAATCCTAATCTAGCTAACTCCAGTACTGGAGTCCTTGCAAAGTATGGTGATAAAGAGAAGACCACCCCGTGCTTCTTTCAGGGGGAATATTTCTCAGCCTTCAAACAAGCCTCCAGAAGGGAGGACGACATCGCTAAAGTGACCTGTGGAATGAGGGTCTTATTTAAACCAGAAAGCCACCAAATCCAGGAGCTGGATATCAGTTTTGGAGGCATGGCCGACAGAACTATCCCAGCCCTGAAGACCACCAGGAAGCAGCAGGGGAGGTGAGAGAATATGGACAGAATGGCCTCAGTGGATGGCCGGGGTGGGTGGGGTGCGAGGTGGGGCAGGGGTGGGAAGGGGCAGGGAGTGCTTTCTTCCCAGGGTCTCAGCTTTGCACTTCCTCTCTGGCCAGAGCCTGGAATGAGGAGCTGCTTCAGGAGGTCTGTGCCAGCCTCGCCGAGGAGCTGAGCTTGGAGCCGGATGCCCCCGGTGGCATGATAGAGTTCCGACGTACGCTCACCCTCAGCTTCTTCTTTAAGTTCTACTTGACGGTGCTTCAGAAACTGAACAAAGATAGTACACATGTGAGTGCCGGTGGGCTGGCTTGGGCGGGGCCGGCAGAGGGAGGCCTCATGACCTGCCTTGGTTGAGGTGCCCAAGGCATAGTGGTCTGGGGTGATGGCATCAAACAAATAGAGGCAGGGCCACTAAACTGTGCATAAGGATCCCTGCCGGCTGCGTATTGACTTAGAAACTCATATATTAACATCATTTATATTCTGTTATATTTTTATTTATTTTGTTAAATACTTCCCAATTGCATTTTAATCTGGTTCTGTACCTGGGAGTGTTGTGGAGGCTTCATGTTTGACACCTCTGATCTGGGAGACAGATGGTGTGTCGTCAGTCCTCTGTCCTGTGCGCTCTCAAGAGGGCAAATACACCTACCTTTTGGAAAAGCAAAGACCAGTGAGGAAGAGAATATTAGCACAGCATTATGAAACTGTGTGAGGGGCAGCCATCGGATAATAGAGAGCTGGCCTCAGAGTCAGGGAGACCTGGTTCAAATGTGGTCTCTGATATATGTGTGACCCTGGGCAATACCAATCAGTGCTTTAGCCAACTGTCTAACATCCTAAGATTCAGAACAATTGCTAATCTGCACTGGCAGAAGGAATTAATCACATGACTGGGGGTGGGGGTGAGGGGGGATGAACTGTACAGACCTGTGTAGTTTTAGGTTACGTGCCACAATCTGAAACTACACAGACGTGTGGTGCAATGAATAGAGGGCTGTGCCTGGAGTCAGCAAAGTCTGAATTTAAATCTGACCTCAGACACTTCCTAGCTGTGTGACCCTGGGCAAGTCACTTAACCCTGTTTGCCTCAGTTTCCCCATCTGTAAAACAAGCTAGAGAAGGAAATGGCAAACAACTCCAGTATCTTTGCCACGAAAACCCCAAATGGGATCAGGAAGAGTCAGACACAACTGAACAACAGTAACAACACAGAGACATGTATAGACATACCTGGGCAGTTTTAGACTATCTTGTCCTTCCAACTGGACCATTGGAGGCAGCATGGCATAGTTGCTAGAGTGTTGAGTTTCAAGTCAAAAAGATATGAACCCAAATTCTGCCTAACTGTGTGGCCTTGGGCAAATCACATCATCTCTCTGAGGCTCATTATTTAATCAACAGTCATTTATCATGTTAGGCTGGTGCTAGGCTCTGTGCCTTGGTTTTCTCTTCTGTAAAATGTGGATCATAATAACAACTACCTCATAGGGTTGCTGTAAAGATCAAATGAGTTAATATGTCAAGAGCTTGGCAGCCCCTTAGAGTACTGTATAAATATATTGGAGGGGAAGAGCTGTGGGATGTAGAGCTAGTGTAGACCATAGGAAACACTGGTCCTTCAGAATAGGTGATGACTAGGTATAGAATATAGATCATTAATTTTGGGGAGTAGGGTGGTGAGCGACAGGATCTAGGATTTTAGGAGGGTAGAAAGCACTTGGTGAACAATTTCCTCTACCAAGGCAGATTGATATCTTCTCTAACTTAGAATCTTAGGGAATTGCCTGGGTGTCACTGAGAAGTTAAATGACTTGCCCAGGGTCTCATAGCCAATATTTGTCAATTGTTGTTCAGTCGTTTCAGTCATGTCCAACTTTTCATGACCCCATTTGGATTTTCTTGGCAAAGATACTGAAGTAGTTTGCCATTTCTCTTTCTAGCTCATTTTACAGATGAGAAAAGTGAGGCAAACAGGGTTGAGTGACTTGCCTAGTGGTTACATTGCTTGGAAGTGTCTGAGGTCAGATTTGAACTCAGGAAGATGAGTTCCTGACTTCAGGCCAGGCATTCTATCCATTGTGGTACCTAGCTGCCCTAATATGTCTCATAGACAAGACTTGAATCCAGGTCCTCCTAGCACCCAGGACAGGCCTCTTTCCACTATGATTCTTAGTCCAAAGATATAATCAATACATATATCAAAAATGTTCTTGTGTGGATTCCCCCAAGATCCCTTATCACTCTATCTCTTCCTGTACATTGTCCCATGAAAAAGATGCTGTTAAACACTCTGTTTTCCATTGGTCGTCATTTTTCAAGGATGGAATGGCTATTCCTGTGTAGCATATAGGAAAATATAAAATGAGATGACCCCTAGTTGAAAAATCTTCACCTGGAGACAAGTTAAGACCAATGATGGATATCCACCTGTTGGACATTCCCAATAAGTCCCAACTAAAATCCTATCCTACAGGAAGCCTTATTTGCCCTGTGTATACCTCCATTCAATTGTAAGCTCCTTGAGGGCAAGGACTATCTTTTGCCTCTTTTTACATCCACAATGCTTACTTAGCGTGTTATCTGACTGACTGGAATATTATGAACATGTCCAGTGAGGCTCATTTCTGTCTTCTCTCTTTCACAGAAATGCGATAAACTGGATCCAACCTATATCTGTGCCACTACACTCTTTCAAAAAGAGCCCCCCACCAATGTCCAGCTCTTCCAAGTAAGTGGAAACACACCTGACATTAAATGGGAGCCTTCTCCTAACTTAATCTTTCTGAGATGATATGGGCTAGGTAAAGAAACCCAGAATCATATTCAGATCAATGTTGCATTTTTTTTCCTTTTTGTTCTTCCTAATCTTGTCCCTGGAGCTCCAATTTCTACTTTTTATCTATTTCTTAAATAATGATCAACCCCTTCCCAGTCTCTTGTCTCTTCTGTCCCTCTCCAGGGCCGGTGGACAGAACTGGGATTAATCATGCTCACCTTTGCTTTCCCTTCTCATCAAAAACTGCTTCTTCTACCTCCTTCTGTACTGCACTCAGTCTTGAAGCCCCACTGTCTTCTCCAGTCTTAGTAGCAGGCAGTATTATAAAGTGGAAAAAAAAAACAAACCTGGGTTCAAAGCTTTCCTCTGACGCCAACTACCTGTGTGACTGTGGGTGAGTTATTTAACCTCCTTAGGCCTCAGTTTTCTCATGTACGATGAGGGGGTTGGATTAATGGCCTTTGAGGTTCCCTTTACTTCTATGATCCTATGTCTTCTCATCTTTTTTTGCTTGCTGGTATCTCCCAGTCTTATTTCTCCAGCCTCCTTTCCCTCCCTAGCTCCACCTTTTCTCCTCTTTCCCTGAGTAGTTGGAGAATCCCCTTCAGAGGCTTAGCCTGACTGCCCACTCCTGTTGTTCTAGGAAGTTCCCAAGGGACAGGCTGAAGATGACATGGTGGGCCGGCCCATCCCCCACCTTTCCGCTGCCATGCAGGCCTCAGGGGAGGCCGTGTACTGTGATGACATCCCCCTCTATTCCAACGAACTCTGCCTTCGACTAGTCACCAGCACCAAGGCTCATGCCAAAATCAAGTGAGTTGTAGCTGTGGATATGATGGAATAAAGTGACCTTTGGACCTAGAAATTAGGAATTTGGTGGGATCTACCTAGGACTGACCACCGAAGGTCTTATTATATGTACCCATTTTTAGATGTAAGATTCCTGGAGAATTTTGAATGGTCAATTGAGGTCTCAGCTCCTATTTGTGTATTCATATCAGAGCACCCTATTCTTCTTCACAATCTAAAGGGCATCAGATGTTTGTTAATTGATTGACTGATCTCCATTTCTAACCATTCAGTTCTCTAGCTAAACACAGGGAAAATTTAAAAAAACTTGGGAAACACTTTCAGGAAAGTAATATGAAATTATGTGATGCATTATTTGTATTGGGTCCTAGAAACCTAAACTAATTGACTGAAATTACTTAAACAACATAGGAGACTATGGGGGTACTTTGTCAGTGCCATCTCAGGGCATTCTTCCTTTTAATCAAATAACATCTGGATGGAGGTGAGCATGTTGAAAGAGCAGAAGTCCCATATACATGTTGTCATTTTTCCATGGAGGAGGTGGTCAGAAGGAGCAGAGGATGTCTGCAGCTTGGTTACATTGGGCTCCCTTCCCGTAGTATCCTATATCGTTTGAGGTCCAAACATTGTAACTTTCCCTCTGATATGGTGATATTGGATAGGAGCACAAATGCTGTGGAAGATGGGTGAGAAGATTTTCTCTCTAGCTTTTGCATCAGGGTTGTGTCAGAAAATTCAATGCCTAGGACAGTCTTCTGTGTATTATGTGGAACAATAATATTACTCACTTTTACGTAGCACCTTGTGATGCATTTTAGAAAGATTAGCAGTTATGATAATGCTGCAAGAAAGGCAGCGTAAGAATTGTTATTTCAGTTTTATGGATGATCTGAGTGAGCCTCAAAGAAGTGATGGGACAGGTCACATAGCTAGTAAGTGACAGAGCTGTATCTTCAAATTCCAAGTCTGGGGACATTTTACTACCCTGGGCTATGTCTCTGTGATTTTCTATTCCTCTGATATCAAGGTAAAGGGGAGGGGCAGAACTGGGTCAGTAATAACAATCCAAAGGGCAGAGTGGAGGACTGCAGACAAAAACAAGTCTTGAATGGAAGAAAACAGTGATCAAATTCATTGGATTAATTATTTCTCCTTTTCATTTTGCCTGTGGAGACCCAACCTGAGTAATAGAGCTTGCTGCAGCTTCCTTGCCCTCTCACTCATGATGCTCATTCTTTTAGGTCCATAGATGCTTCAGAAGCTCAGAAAGTGCCTGGCTTTGTTTGTTTCCTCTCAGCTGATGATATTCCTGGGAGTAATGAAACTGGACTATTTAATGATGAAACTGTCTTTGCTAAACATAAGGTATGACTCGTTCCCTATGAAGTAAATGGAGACTTTTTATATCTTTAATCTTGGTCACGTCTTCTCAAACGTCCAGTTTCCATATTTTCCATACCTGCATGGGCAGCCAATATCCATTTGACTGATATGCCACCAGAAAGCAGGAATGAATTACGTGTAGGGCTACCTTAATTACACTTCTACTCTCATCCTTCTGTTGGTCTAGTCCATGAATAACTGGAGTCCTCATAAGGTGGAAATCCTACATCAAAATGATGTCTATTGAATCTGGCAGTCTGATTGTGCTTATAGTTACACTTTAGTTCCTAGAGATAGTAGTGGTAGTTTAAAAACTGCTCCCTTTGCTGTTGTGAGTTTCTCTATTTAGAACAGAAGCCATCATTTAAGTGATAATAATGATGGTGATAAAGCTAATAAGAGCTAGCATTTATATAGTGCTTTAAGATTTGCAAAGTGTTTTACAAATACTATCTCATATTATCTTATTCTCACAACAATCTTAGGAGGTAGTTGCTATTATTATCCCCATTTTGCAGATGAAGAAAATGAGGCCATGAGAAGTTAATGACTTGCCAGCATCACATAGTAAATGTCTGGAGCTGAGTTTGAACTCAAGTCTTCCTGACTCCAGGCCCAGTGCTTATATCCACTGTGCCATCTAGATGCCTTTATATTAAATAAATACACTAACTACTTAGACATGAATAGAATTGTAAATCAACATTAACACAATTTATGGTAATATCGTGTATATTCTGGTGACTTCAACCATGCAGAGCTTCAACTTTGCAGAAAGTAAGAAAGTAAAAAAGCCAAAAATAGAAGTTACTCAGTCCACTTTCTAAGAAATACATATATACATATACATTAATTATTTACTGCATACAAAACATAGTATTACCAGAAAAGAGACTTTGGGAGGAAGAGAAGTAGTAAGCATTTATTAAGTTGGGCTACTATATGCCAGACACTGTGTTAAGTGCTTTGCAATATTATCTCATTTGATCCTCACAACAAACCTGGGATGTGGGTGCTATTATTATCCCCATTTTACAGATGAAGAAGCAGGCAAACAGCAATTAAATGACTCACTTGGGGTCAAATAGTGAGTGTCTGAGATCAGATCTGAACTCAGATCTTCCTGACTGCAGGCCTAATAATGCTTTATTAACTGAGCCACCTAACTGCCTCTTGGCCTCAGGGATGCAAAGATAACTGTAAGAATAATCTCTGGCTTTTATACAGTGCTTTAAAGGTTGACAAAGTTTAATTATCTGGAAATTTCAGTTCTGTAGACTTTTCCCCCAGTGATACTCACTAAATGAAACATTATTGTACTGTAATGGAACTTCCTAGTAACGTTAGTGCTGAGTATAATAATAATATTGAGATTAGAAAGACAATCTCATTGCAAATATGTCTTTGATCTAATGAGATCATATTTAGAAAGGCCAAGGTCATCTGCTGCATCTCAGGGCATCTCTAGTTGTCCTGACTTTTGTCTTGCCAATTGACTTTGATGACTAGATGAGAGCATGAGGTTGACAACTTTGTGCAGCTCTGCCTCCCTGAAATCCAATTCATGTGCAAGTCAAGACATCACCCATGAGATGTCATTGGTCATCTTTGAGGACAAAGGATGAGCAATAGCGATTTGTAAAGGCGTGCCTGAAGTAGGCACTATATATGCTCATTCCCTTCTCTTCTCTTTCCCTCTGAGACATAGGGACTAGAGACTTGTGATTTCCTTGGCATAGGGATCTCCCAGGTGAGAAAATTCCTAAGAATGCATGCTACTTATAGTCTCAGAGGGCTGTCTAGAGCTGTCTAGAGTCTAGATCATTTGCCTAGGGCCACATGACCTCAGGACTTGGACTCAGGTCTTCCTTGCTCCAGGGCAGGCTCTCTTCTCTCTACTTCTCAGCCTCTCCATCTTTGATAGGGACAGGTGACTTAGGGAAGGCAGCCAGAGCATAGAAAGCTCAAGGAATGATTGAGTAGAGTTGTTGATTCGCTGAGACCATCTTGGTTCAACAGCAATGTTCCTTGTTCTAGGTGACTTGTGTGGGACACATCATTGGAGCTGTGGTCACAGACACCCCAGAACATGCACAGAGGGCAGCTCAAGCCATGAAAATTACCTATGAGGAACTTCCAGCCATTATCACAATTGAGGTGACTGATGCTAAACCCTGGTCTTCTCACCTTTACCCTGACATTCTCCCTCCCCCTGCTTAAACCTTCATTCATCAGTGCCTTCCTCAGCTCTGACTGCATTCTTGTAGTTATTTGTTGTGCTTGAAATGCAGTGTTTAAACACTCTGCCATGCTGTGTAGATTGCTTTGAAGAAATGCAATCCCTGAGCCCTCTTCTGATTTTTATGGCCATGTATCTTCCCATCTCCACCCATCTCCTGAGTGTATCCAAATGAACCTGGGAAAGAAAAACAGCAATTGACTCCAAGAATTTGCCCTCCTCAAGTCAGAAATACCATCTTCTCTCTTCTCCTTCTTCTGTTAACTCCCTGAAGATTTGGGTACTCATGCCTTATTTTTTATCATTCAGGATGCAATAAAAAACAATTCCTTCTATGGTTCAGAACTCAAGATTGAGAAAGGAGACCTCAAAAAAGGGTTTGCTGAAGCTGATAATGTTGTTTCAGGTACGGTTGTCTAATTTTTCCCTTCATAGTGCTTGGGGAGGGTCGGGTGACAGCTCTCATTTGGGAAGAAACCAAACAACAGTTTTGCATACAGGACACTAGTCCTTTCTGTTATTTCTAAATATCATAGAAGTTTGTTGCTGGAATGGAGCTCATTCATAAAGATGAAGAAACCAAAGAGATTGGGGAGGGAATAAGCATTTATTAAGTGCCTCCTATATACTAGGCACTTTGCTAAGTACTTTATATCATGTCTTTTGATCTGTGAGGTAGCTTCTACTATTATCCCCATTTTACAGTTGAGGGAACTGAGGCAGACAGAGGTTAAGTGATTTGCTCAGGGTCACATAGATATTAAGTGCTTGAGGCTAGATTTGGACTCAGGTTTTCCTGACTTCAGGTCCAGTACTCTATCCACTCTCCCTCCTAGTTGCCTCTAGATTTATTAAGTATTGGATTTCTGTTTAAGTCAAACAGGATGATCTGTAATGTCCAGAATCTTGGGGTATTCTGATTCCATGGTAACATTAAATTGCTTTAGTCTTGACCCATAACAAAAAAGGATGCTTTTTTTAAACCTCCAGACTTAATAATAATAGCTAGAATTTACAAAGTATTTCACAAGTATTAACTATTTTATTTTCATTACAACTCTGGGAAGTAGGTGCTATTATTATCTTCATTTTACAGGTGAGGAAACAGATAGACAGAAGTTAACTGACTTGGGTTTGAGACTAGATTTGAACTCAAGTCTTCCTAACCCCATAGCTAGTGATCTAGCCACTATGCCACTTAGCTGGCTTTGGCAGAACCCAGGCTACGTTGACCCCAAGTAATCATCAAGAAAGCCAACGTTATCTTGAGCTTCACTAAGAAATGCATGGTGTCTCCAAAGTAAGGCAATGATAATCCTGCTGATCAACCACATTTGGGGTACTTTGTTTATTCCTGGATGTCAGCTTTTAGGACAGCCATTAATAAATTTGAGAGTTTGTAAAGTAACCAGGATGGTAAATGTTCTCATGTCCATACCATATGAGGATGGATTGAAGGTACTGGGGAGTGTTTAATCTGGAGAAAGGGATATTCTGGGAAGACATGCTAACTATGTTCCAATATTAGAAGAGTCATCATATGGAAGAGGGATTAGAATTTTTCTGCT
Organism: Vombatus ursinus; assembly: GCF_900497805.2. NCBI lineage: Eukaryota > Metazoa > Chordata > Mammalia > Diprotodontia > Vombatidae > Vombatus > Vombatus ursinus. Next base: position 14,172,093 of record NW_020948840.1, read on the forward strand.
TATGAAAGTTCCAGTTTGAGTTTATTATATTCTTTAAAAGGCAATCAAATTATATGTAATAGAGATCTGAGGTTGCATGTCTATAGCCCTCTTATGTATATGAAAGTATACAATACGTATATATTGAAATACCGTATTGCCTATATCTGGAATGCCCTTTCTCCACCTTTTCAATCAACTATCTTCTTTTAAAATACCCTCAGATTGCATTATCTTTCTTTGCTGTTCTATTTCACCATTGATTCATATTTAGTTTGGAATCCGCTAAGATGTCCAGATCATTTTTAGACAACTTTTATCTAGCCATGTTTCACCCATTATGTACTTTTGAATTGTATTTTTGAAGCCAAGAATATGCCAAGCCAAGGCAACTACATGGCATAAAAGAGTATTGGATTTGGAATCAGAAAGACTTGAATTCAAAGCCAGCCTTAGACACTTACTACAATGTGTGACCCTGGGCAAGTAATTTAACCTGTTTGCCTCAGTTTCCTCAGCAATAAAATGGAGATGATAATAGCACCTACCTCCTAGGCTTGTTGAGAGGATGAAATGGAATACTATTTGTTAAGTGCTTAGCACTTAACAAGGCACATAGTAACCAGGTCATTAATAAATGCTTTTCCTGTATTCCCCTTATTCCTATTAAATTTTTTCAGATGTGATCCGGACTGTTCTACCCTGTTAAGAACTCTTAGAATCCTGATTCTTTCATTCATTACCTTAGTTACTAATGACTGTGTCATTGGCAAACTTAATAAGCTGGCCTCCTATGCCTTTATCCTAGTTATTGCTGTAAGGCACTAAAAACACAGGGTCGCACACAGATTCCTTGGGATCTCCTTCCGAGTTAAAACAAGACCATTGATGCCTCCTCTTTGGGTCTGGATATTTAATCAGTTCTGCTCGCATCTCTTCATCCTTCACAAGAACAGCAGGAGAGAGTGGCAAATGCCTTGTTAAAATCTAGGCAAATTCTATATATAGTACTTCCCCTATTCTATTCTATAATGTAGTGGATATAGTGGTGGGCTTTGGAAAGAAAGATGCTGATTTAAACCCTGCATCAAATGCTTTCTAATTAAGTATGAACTCTTTCTCTTTGGACTTCAGTTTCCTCATCTATAATTTTAATATTTAGTTGAATATTAAAAGACTAACATCAGTCTCATGGGGCATTATGGAAATTGCTTGACAAACCTCAAGGAGACACATCAATGTGAGCTGTTATAATTGTCAGTTTAGTAAGCCTTCCTAAAAGTAAATACTTCTCTGACCTCATCTGTTACTGAGGTATGGATTAGGGGACAGGAAGACTTGGGCTCCAGTCCTACCCCATATACTTACTAATTGTGTGATCCTGGGCAAGACATTTAAGATCTCTCAGCTAGAGTTCCTTTACCATAAAATGGGGGTATTAGTGACATCTATTCCACAAGGGTTTTGTGAGGCTCAAATGAGATAGTATTAGTAAAGTGCTCTGACAATCTTAAAGCGCTGTAGAAATGTGAGCTTCTGTTAATGCTGACAGCGTACTGGCACTTTGTGATCATTGCCTGCTTTCTTATGCATTAGCTAACCATATGTTTAGTGACATGTCCTAGAATTTCTCTCCCTCTTTCAGGTGGCTTAAAGCCTCAGACATGCTGTGGGTTAATTTGATATTCTTTATCCTACCTCGTACATATATTACAGTGAGTTATTGTTCTTATGATGAGGAAGATTTTCATTGTGTTTAACCTAAATCTCTCCTAATGCAATTGGAGCCCATTTCTTCCAACTAATAGCCAATAAATTTTTATAGCATTTTTAACTTCTTTGAAAAGCGGTTCACACAATCTTGTTGGATCTTCCCTACAGACATATAGCATAAGTGGAAGATTAGTATTCTCATTCCACAGATTTGCTTAAGGTGACACACACTGGGTTTGTAGTGAACCTGGAGATAGAATAGAAGACTCTTTAATCTTGGATAGAACTGCTCATTTTTCATATTTTCATAGCATCATGGTACAATGGGAAGAACACAGGCTCTAGGGCACAAGATGCTGGATACAAATTCTACTTATGATAATTACTCCTTCAATAACTTTGTTCAAATCACTTTAGCTCCCTGGGCCTCAATTTTCTCAACTGTAAAATGAAGGGATGGAATTAGATGGACTCTGAGGGCCCTTCTTACACTAGATTTATGTTCCTACTGTTTTCTAGATCTGTTATACCAATATACATTACTAAGTATGTAGAAGCTTTCTCTTTTTTCAAGTTCTGTGATCTCCTTATTAAAAAAAAAAGAAAAGCCACTTTCTCCATATGTGATAGAATTGCTGAATGTTACAGCTAAAGAGAATTTCCCTTCTTTTGATAGGGACAAGGAAAATAAGAAAAGATCCAGGAAATGGAAGTGTTTGGGCCAAGGTTATATAGCTACTGTCAGAAAAGGAGTAGAATTTAGGTCATTTGACAAATAGCCTTTAATAATTTTTGTTGATTTCCTTTTGTCTTTTTCCAGAATTATACATTAATCTTTAGCAAATGACCTAGTCATCATTGCCGACTGTAATAGCAGTATACATATTCCTCTTAATTTCCTAAAATGTCATTTAAATGAATCCATCTTCCACCCAATTGTCAAATTGATTTTCCTAAAGACCATGGCTGACCATGTTACCTACCTATTCAATCACCTCCAATGCCTTGAACAGTGTGCTGGCAAATATTTACAGCCATATCTTCAGGAAAAAAAAAATGTATGCACTAACATACTTTTAAATATAATCTGCATTTGCAGATTATATTTAAAAGTATGTTAGTGCATACAAAGAGCTCCATCAAGAAACAAAATAATAAACCGAGCCCCGATTTGTAGCATTTGCTGATTTCTGAGGTGTCAATGCTCACAGTGAAAATTTAATAGTTGCTTCCTCAATTAGACTGTAAGCTCCTTGAAAGGAGGGGCTACTTTTTTGTCTTCTCTTTGTATCTCTTAACACAGTACCTGGCACATAGCACATGCTTAATAATACTGCTTGACTTGCCTTGACTTGACATTATCCCTGCTTCATTTTCAATTCATGGTCTGCTGTGAACCTGAGATCTTTTTCTGATTTCCTGGTTTACACATAGTCATCCTTCAATAGGAATCTGTAAATTACATTTTTTCCTCCTTATATAGGATTCTGTCCTCCCCTGCACTACTAAAATTTGATTTTCTGTGGTCTTTCCAGGGGAGCTGTATATCGGTGGGCAGGAACACTTCTACTTAGAGACTCATTGCACCATTGCTGTCCCGAAGGGTGAAGCAGGAGAGATGGAGCTCTTTGTGTCCACCCAGAACACAATGAAGACTCAGGTAATCGGCTAATCAGTTAATGGACTGGCAAAGGGAATTTGATAGAAACGTGCAAAGTGCTGAGATTCCTGTTTGCAGAGAAACTATGGAGAGGCAACACTGAACTAAAAATCAGAGGCCCATCAATTTGGAGCTGAAAAGGACCACAGAGGCCGTCCAGCCCGCTCCCCTTCATTTTACAGGAGAGGAAAATAAAGCGGAGACAAGTAGTGAAATGACTTGCCTCGGGTCACCCAGCTAGGAAGCAGCTGTGGTGCGATTGGAATCCGGGTCTTCGGGGCCTCAAGTCCATGGTGCCTCTTCACTATACCTGGATTCTGGTTCTGGCTCTGCCTCTTACTCTCTGTGCGACTGTGAGGCAAGGAGTTTAGAGAAGGGATTATTGTTCAAGTTTTAGTCAGACCAAATGGCCTCTAAGGTCCCTCTTGACTGATATTTTCTGATCCCCCTCTTTTTTGGTTGATAGTAATCATGGTAGGGCTGGATGCAGTGGTGAATGCCAGGGGTGTGCTGGTAAATGTTAACAACTGTCCCTCCAGGAAAAAAAAAGTTTATACGAAACCCACTTTTAGGTTTAATCTGCATTATTACTATTTTCTCCATCACTTTCTTAAGTCTTGACAATCAACAAAACAATACATCAAGCCCTGATTTGTAGCTTTGGGGAATTTCTGAGGTTTAATGTTCACACTGAAAATCTAACAGCTGCCAGGTAGAGAGGTAGGGAACCTGCGGCCTCAAGGCCATATGTGGCCTTCTAGGTCCTTGGGTGCAGCCGTTTGACTGAGTTCCAAGTTTTGTAGAAGAAATCTTTTTAATAAGGGTATTTGTTCTGTGAAGTTTGGATTCAATCAAAGGACTGTACTTAAGGACCTAGAGGGCCACATGTGGCTTCAAGGCCCTGCAGGAGCTGACTCCAACACACCTTTGTCTTGCCTGTGGTCTCTGCCTATAGTCCTCGCCAACCAGGGAGGCTAAGGCTGGTAGATCATTTGAGTTAGGGAGTTCTGAGATGCAGTAGGGTTAAAACTGACTGATTAGGTGTTGACTCAGAGTTCAGCACCAATATGGGACTGAGGGGTGGGGAACCAGGTTGCTTAGCAGGGAGTGAACCAGTGTAGGTTATAAACAGAACAGTTCAAAGTTTCCATGCCAATCAGCAATGGGATTGGGCCCATTAGTAACTGCTGCACTTTCAGCCTGGGCAAGATCAGGATATCCAGTGAGAGGAAGAGAGGTGGGGGTGGGGAGAAGGAGGAAGAAAAGGAGGAAGGAAGGAAAGAAGAAAGCTATTATGCTGGATATAAAATGAGGAGAATGTAAGTTTAGGGATAGTGGGGACCACTATGGCAGTGGAAGCCATGATGTCGTAGCAAAAGCAATTTTATTAAAGTCATAGAAAAGATAAATGAGGCATAAAATGTTATGGTTCTAACAGCAAGGGGAGGCTCTCCCTCCCCCATAATATTCATGAGGAGAAGGCAGGCTGTGTGAGGGAGCTTCCAGCATCATGAGTTTGATCTGGTTTAGAAGTCTCACTGTGTTACTTTACATGAAATTGTATTCTTTTTTGGGGAATGATCTCAACAATTGGGTCTTATACAACAAGATGTCACTCAATGGTTTAGTCTTGGCTATTATACAATGATGATGTTCAGTTGTTTTTAAGTTGCATTCGACTCTTCATGATCCCATTGGGGTATTCTTGTCAAAGATATTGGAGGGGTTTGCCATCTCCTTCTCCAGCTTGTTTTACAGATGAGGAAACTGAGGCAAACAGGGTTAAGTGACTCGCCCAGGGTCACACAGCTAGGAAGTGTGTTAGGCCGGAATTGACCTCAGGAAGAGAGGCTTCCTGACTCCAGGCTCAGCATCCTGTCCACTGTACCACCAAGCTGCCCAGTGTGTTTTACAATACATAAGGAGAAATAAAGGGACTCTAGTGTTTGAGTTCAGTCAGAGGTCACTACTTGTCTGAAACCATGATACCCCTCTTATTTGACTTGTTTTTACATAAATAAACTCTTCTGCAGAATTCTTATTTGCTCCAGTGGGATGAGTACGTCCTATTAATCTAGAGTGAGTATTTCTCCGTGCCTTGCCGGCATCTCTTGAGAGCCCATTAGGCACAAAACAGCCTGAGCTTGGTCTATTGCACTAGAGCTGGGTTCCAGTGCCAGGCGTGATCTAGCTGACCTAGACATCAGCTGTAGGTATTTCTAGGCTTCCTCCTTGCAAATGAACGGGCTGTTGTCACCATAACTGTCTACATGTGGGGTCTGAGTCTGTTGTGCCTCCTAGTGATAGATGTGATGTTAACTCTGAGTCAGCATTCTCTCGTTTTCATTCCAGAGTTTTGTGGCCAAAGTCTTGGGGGTCCCAGCAAATCGCATTGTGGTTCGAGTGAAGAGAATGGGAGGAGGCTTTGGAGGAAAGGAGACCCGGAGCACCGTACTGTCTACAGCAGTGGCTTTGGCTGCATTCAAGTAAGTTCTAAAGCCAGGAGGTTGAATGGGGGGGGCACAGGGGAGCAGGAGGCTTCCTTCTGCTGATTGGGAAGCTGGTTTCCTGGAAAAGGCTGCATGTCTGTAAGGGTAATGGTTTCTCTCCCAGGACTGGCCGCCCTGTACGTTGCATGCTGGATCGGGATGAAGACATGTTGATAACTGGTGGGAGACACCCATTTTTGGCCAGATATAAGGTATTCAATTTAAAGGAACAAAGTCAGATTCAGCCACACAGTCTAGTGATATAATTGGAAGACAGAAGTTCGGGGATGTGGCCACATTGTGTGAATGAGAAAGGATTCCTTTGCTTAAGTTTTCCCCTCTGGGTGAGGAAGCTTGATATACCATGAATCAGAACCATAACTCGCAATTTTGGAGTCTAGGGCAAATGTCACAAAACATGTCCATGGTGAGCCACAAGAAATATGCCCTCACTTTAACTTTTTAAGAAAACTTCAGTTGGTTGGAAGAGACCCCTGGATAGTGTTGCGTAGTTGTGGGTGACAGAGGTGTGGCCCCCTTGACATAGTAGTGGTGATGGGGAATTAGTAAGGACACAGATACAGAAGATGACATACTACTTGGTAGCTTCCTATTCTAATTTATTATTCTTGCTGAGTAACTGATAAGCTGAGTAGTTTCTGTGCTGCTAAAGTAAGTGTTGCTAGCACCCTCTAAATTTTAGTACCCTAGGGATAAACTTAGATCACCCTGCCATAGTTACAATTCTGGTAGATATAGCACTGGATTAGGAATCAGATGATCTGATTTTCAATCTTACCTCTTTCACTTCCACTTTTATTTAATTCAGTAAACATTTATTAGTACCCTATTATATACCAAATACTGTGCCACGTTCTGAGGATGCAAAGGCAGAAATGAATTGGTCTCTGCTACCAAGGTGCTTACATGCTGGCAGTGTGACCATAGGCACATATCAGACCTTAGTTTCCTCATCTGTAAAATGGAGAGGATAATAGCTACCTCAGAGAGCTGTTGTGAGGATGAAGTACTGAGATGGGTATGTATGTACTTTGAAAAGGATAGAATGATGGGGCAGCTAGGTGATGCAGTAGATAGAGCACCAGCCCTGGAGTCAGGAGGACCTGAGCTCAAACCCAGCCTGAGACACTTCATACTTAGTAGCTGTGTGACCCTGGGTAAGTCACTTACCCCAACTGCCTAGCAAAAACAAACAAACAAAACAACCAAAAAAAAGATAAAGATAGCATGCTGCATGAATGAGAGACTTAGTTGTGATTGCTTAGTGGCAGAATACCATGAAGAAAGATCACAGTATTACGTGGGTTCCAATGTACCCTGCCATTGCTATCCCTCTTTCATCCATGTTTGTCTGCTTAGGAGAGTATTTGCCCTTAAACTGAGACCTTTTCCTGGATGCCTCAGACTGACAGAATTGGGTTAGCAGAGTGTGTTCTCCTCTTTGCAGTGGATTGAATTTGACATCCTCACTTCTGAAATCTGTTGTGAAGCACTAAGTCATACCTTGCCCTTCATCCCTTCTCCCTCCTCTCTTTTTCTTCGCTTCTCTTTCCTCATCCTCCTTCTTTGTTTCACCATCTTTGTGCTCCCCCACTTCTCTTTTTCCATCATGAAAGCCAGAAAGCAGTTCACTTCCATTCAATAAGCATTTTGCGAAGAGCCTACTGTATAGAAATCACTGTGTTAGGGTGCTGAAGATTAAAGACAAACCAAAACGTAAAACAGTCTTGGAGCAGTGAATGGGTGGGGGCATGTTCAGGGTTGTGAAGTCAAGATTAGTCTCCTCCTGAACCCTGGTTGCCCTTTAAAAAAAAAGTTGGTTTTTTTTTTTCTTCTTGAAGGAAGCACCTGATATTAGGTTCCTTTTATTATATCCTTGGTATAGTGTTCCCTCTGTTTTTCTCCTGTGAGGCTAAAGAGAAGGGAGGGAAAGAGATGGATATAGAGATAGAGTATTGGGAAAGTACCCTGGCTGAAGTGGTCTGCTTTGTGGTTAGGTTGGCTTCATGAAGACTGGAAAGATTGTGGCCCTCGAAGTTGAACACTACAGCAATGCAGGAAATACTTTAGACCTCTCTGGGAGTGTAAGTAAGACCCGACCTTTGAACCACCATCCTCTCCAAGTCCCCTACCCTACCCCACTCCAGCCAACTTCAAGTTTAATATTGAACATTGCTTAGCAGAATATCACTGAGTATAAGAGGTATAGGAGTGGGCTTGGATTGTTGAACTATGCTTGTCCTGATTCAAGGGACCTAGGCTATGATTTGGTTTTTGAGACACCCTAAGAACCTCAACAAGTCAACATTGATAAGATGGTGACTGGTTAACAACTGTTAAGTGAATTGAGCATTTCAGAGGAAAGATACCCTGAGGGACATTATCTGTTTTTATTGATTTGACTTAATTTGCAGGATCATTTGATGCTGTTCTGACCACAACCAGAATTACGCCATGAATAGACCATGAGTAAGCATAGAAACCATAGTTCTGGCAGGAGAGTTCAATAATTAGTCAAAAGCCCTTAGGTCAATGAGTGGGTGGATAATGGAGGAAGCAGAATGGGGGCAAGAATAGCAAAATGAGCATTATTGTTAAGTGTTTGATTGAGACCAAAAATATTGAGCAATTTTGTTAGAGGTGGTATGGGCATACATAGGATGACATAACTCTCTGCTCAAGTCCTCCTACGATGCCTCATCCTAAAATGCAAATGATCTTTAGGTTCTTGAAAGCTATCCCAGGAGAACACAAGCTCTGACAAGTCTTAATGAGCTGGAAAGGCTTTAAATGTGAACCTGGTGACAGACTGCATGTCTGTTGTCTGAAGAGCAGCCTAGTTAAGTTTAGGTCACCAGGTTGCCCACAGGGTGATTTTTAAAATTTTTTATTTTTAGCCACACCAGCTCGCATATATCATCTATTAAATTAGGTGGTGAAGTACGTAGAGTGCTGGACCTGCAGTCAGGAAATACAAAGTTCAGATCCTGCCTCAGACACTTAATAGCTGTGTAACTTGGGGCAAGTCACTTAACTTTTATCAACCTCAGTTTCCTCATCTGTAAAATGAGGGGGCTGGATTTGTTGGCCTTTAAGATTGCTTTGAGCTCTAAATCTATGATCCTATAATCCCATAACCAGTAAACTCAACATTTTTGAAGAAGTTAGTACCCTTCTTACTTAAAGCCTGGTACATTGTTTAAATTGGACAGGAAAAATCTTTGGAGACAGCCATTGAAAATGATGGTTTATTTATTCCTTTTTGTACTCCTTTTCCTCAGATCATGGAGAGGGCTTTATTTCATATGGACAACTGCTATAAGATCCCCAACATCCGGGGTACCGGCCGACTCTGCAAGACCAACCTGCCTTCCAACACAGCCTTCAGGGGTTTTGGGGGGCCCCAGGGGATGTTCATTGCTGAGTACTGGATGAGTGAAGTTGCCCTGACCTGTAGACTTCCAGCAGAGGAAGTAAGAACTAAGATTAGTGTTGCTGGCTAAAATATTGGGTTGCCCTGCTCAGGATACATTAACCTGTCTCCAGGAGCAGTGTTAGGATTGGGTTGGAGCGTCTGAGTACCTCACCACCCTCAAACTCTCTGTCTCTGTTGGGAAGGTTCGAAGACTGAACATGTACAAGGAAGGAGACCTGACTCATTTTAACCAGAGGCTGGAGGGCTTCACTTTGCCCAGGTGCTGGGATGAATGCCTGGAAAGCTCACAGTATCATACCAGGAAGAGGGAGATCGAGAAGTTTAACAAGTAAGACCTGGGAAGGAAAGGATAGGAAACCAAGAACTTGCTACATAGAGAAGCTGGGGTAGGGGAAAGGGCAGTGCTTGATATGCTTCCATTTCTGTCATGATCATCTTTGAAATTTTCTGTAATAATTTGAATTTTTAAACTACAGCAGATATTTATTAAATACGTTCTAGGTACATACCAGTATACCAAACCATGGGGGAGATACAATGACTAAATGAAGCTGTGTGGCAGCCCAGAAAATATATAGTCCCTGCCCTTAAGGAGCTTATAGTCTAACAGAGGAGATAAGACATATATACAAAGAGGATCAAGACCCACACAGGTGGATAGGATCTTTGGGAAATTTTCACTTTTTTCCAGGGAGAATTGTTGGAAGAAGAAAGGTTTGTGTATAATTCCTACCAAGTTTGGAATCAGCTTCACAGCTGCCTTTCTGAATCAGGTAATTAAGTATCTTGTCTCTTCTCTTTCATTTCCACTTGACTGGGACTCCTGCATTTTTATTGTTGTAGAAGCAGTTTCAGGAGGGAGATCTATTTTTGTTGGTGGTAGAGTTCACTGGAGAGAACAGCCCAGGATTGCTTTGATTTTTTTTATTATATTTGATTGATTATCTGGGTTTTAGCACCTCTTTCTCAGCTGGGGAATACCACTGCTATTCATCAAGTGTCTGTCATGACTATGGCATTGAGTGAGGTACTGAAGAGACCATGATGAAAATTGTAGATAAGGTACAAGGCAAAATATAACAATGGTAGATGAAGGATCCAGACTGAGGACTCTAAGAAATATGAAGAAGCGGAGTTCTGTTTTATCTGAAGGGAAAAGAGGTTGCTTCCCAGATGATGGAGCCCTTGAACTGAGCCTTGAAGGCATGGAAGGTTTTCAACAGGTAGAAATGTAAAGGGAGTAGTAGGATGGCATGACGAAATGGGCGATGCAACTGTGTAGAGGCCAAAGGGGGCAGGACAAAACTGGGAAATGCCTCATGGTCTAGTCTGGCTGAAAGTTAGATGATATGAAAGGAAAAGACTGAAATAAGACTGGAAGGGTAAGTTGGAAGCCAGGTTTTCAAGGTACCTAAATGCTAGGGTGAGGAGTTTATCCTATACATGAAGGGGAGCCATTTTTGAGATGAAGAGTGACTTGGTCAGTCCTGTGCATTAGAAAGATTATTTTGGTAGCTGTGTGAAGGATTTAAGGGCGAAAAAACTGGAGGCAGGAAGACCAGCTTACCACATAGTCCAAGAAAACATGATGAGAGCCCCAGCTAGGATGATGGCAGTGTAAGTGGAAAGAAAGGGACAAACGTGAGATGTTGTGGGGAAAAATTGTCAAGACTTGTAAACTTATTGGATATAGAGGCTGAAGGAGAGGGAAGAATCAAAGATGAACCTAAGATTTGGAACCCAAAGGACCTGGAGAATGATGTTGACAATTGCTAGGAAGTTTGAAGATAAGGAAGCTTGTGGGGAGGGGGAGAATAGATGAATTCAGTCTGGGACATTCTGAGTTTGAGGTTCCAGCAGGATTTCAAAGTAGAGATGTTCAGCAGGATTTCAAAATAGAGATGTTCAGTAGGATGTTGGAGATGATGAAGTGGAGCTCCTGGAAAAGACTGGGCCTGGATATGTGGTCATTTGCAGTGGTAACTGAAGCCATGAGAAAGAATGATATTACTAAAGGAGAGAATGTAAACAGAGAAGAGAGGAAGGCTAAGGACATAGCATTTCACCTTCGAGTGCTTATGGTGCTCTGCAGAAAGTGTTTCATTGTAATCTCTTCAGTCTAAGACTAAAGAAAACTTGAAGCTGAACAGGTCCCACGTGATAGTCCTGATGTGGCCTCATCTTCCTCCCACAGGCTGGAGCTCTGATACACGTATACACAGATGGTTCAGTTCTTCTTACACATGGTGGTACTGAGATGGGCCAAGGCCTTCACACCAAGATGACCCAAGTAAGCAGCCTAAGTGAACACAACAGTAACAAGAGAATACTTTGTGGGGGAAATACTCTCAGCACAAGGAGTTTCCCCTAGAAAGGCAACAATGGTATGATGGATAGATTTCCTGAACCCAAAAGACCTGGGTTCAAAACCCTCCTTTGTTGTTAACTAGCTGTATGACCTTGGAAACGTAATTTCAAATCTTGGCATCTCAGTTTTCTCCTCTGTAAAATGGGGAATCCTATCAGAGTGGCAGAGTGGCATACTAGAGGGTCAGAAAATCTAGATTCAAACCCCGTCCTTTGACACATGCTATAATTACTGTGTTAACCTCGGTAACCTCTCACTGTATCCAAGTAATTCTTTAACACTATAAGTTGCAGAGAAATTTCAGATTTTCATAGAGAGTGTATCTTCCCTGGTAGTTTCCTACATTGCTGAAATCACAAGTCCAGACTTGCCCCTCTATCCTTCCCGCTCTACACACAAAAATATGCAGTACCTACCTCACACAGTATTGTTAATGAGATTCAAATGGGAGGAAAACACTATGTAAGATTTTATTGTGCTATATAAATATCAGTTATTATAATTACTAATATTCCCTGGGTGAGAAGGAGGCTGTTCAATAGAGGCACAAGGGATATACTTCATCATAGATTATCATAGGGTCAAGAACTGGAAAGGACCTTATGCATCATTTAATCCATCTCCTTAATTTTACAAATGAGTAAATGGAGGTCCAGTGACCTTGAACGAAACATCTTACTTTTCTGGGCCTCAGTTTCATCATCTGAATAAATGAAGGGGTTGGATTAAATAATTTCTAAGGACTTTTGTGATTCACCAAAATTTAAATGACTAGAGAGCCAGCCTCAGGGACCTGGGTTCAAGTCTAGACTCTCACACCCATGGCTATCACACCTATTGGCTGTGTGACCCTGGCCAAGTCACTTAAACTATCAGTACCCCATAGCGATTCTCTAAAACTCTGAGAAGTAGAAGAGGCAGGTGCCTCATTGTATTTGTAGAAGGTGCTTCCTTATCTGATATTCTTTATACCAATGAAATCATGAATCCAGTCTAAAAAATGTCCTTTCTAGCTCTAACATCTAATGACCTTGCCATAAGAGCTGGTGATGTTGGCTATAGGACAGACTTACAGGGAGGGATAAGTTCCAAGGAGGTAGCATAGGTGAATTGAAACTCAGAGGTGTTATCAAAGGTTCCTGCTTGGGATGGGAGATTGGGCTAGATGGATTCTAAATTCTTTCCCTGGTAATAAGATTTAATGATTTTAAGGATTGCTAGCAATGCTTTCTAAAAATAAATATACCCAATAGCCATGGACTCCTCGTTTTGCAGGTGGCCAGCAAAGCTTTGAAGATCCCCATTTCCAAGATTTACATCAGCGAAACAAGCACCACTACAGTGCCCAACACCTCTCCCACAGCTGCCTCCGTCAGCGCTGACATCAATGGACGGGCTGTCTATGTAAGGTTCTTGTGGGACCCTGTAGGTCTCTGGTGTGGCCTATTGTTCAGGTCCAAAGCAGTCTCTTTGGGATGTCTGTGGCAGTGTTCTATTAAGGCTGTTTGGTTATGAGCTGTTCTTGTTTCTCTGGTGCTATGATTAAGGAGGACCCTCATCCTCCAGACTCAAGGCCATGGGAAAAGCTACAAGGCTTATAGCTGCTTCCATTAACATCTTTGCATTTAGCTGGCAACGCTGAAGACAGGTAAGTGGACAGGGCAGGAGAGTGGAGAGAAAGTGAGATGGTCTAGCCAAGAGATGTGATGTCTGTTCTGGGATCCTTATCATAAGAGACCTGATTGAAATGAGGGGCTAATGATCTCAGACACAGCCTTAACAGTCCCCTTAAATATGCAGCAATGAAATCAGTATTTTTAAAATCATGCAAAATGTTTGCTCTGGCAGTGAATAAGAAATCAAAATGGTACCTTTCCGAGTAACACCTACTTTCTTAGCGTGTCTTCTGTGCAGTGCCCAGCGCAGGTAGGATTCTTGGACTGTAGGTATCCTCCCACGGAGAAAGTCAGTGATTGCCTCTATTCTTCGGGCAACCTCAGCCTGAATCCCAGGATTCTGGGGCATTTCTGTAGCTTCTGGGAAATGCCGAGCAAGGAGGGGCAGAAAATTAAAATTTATATACCATTATGGGAACTTTGAGGGTAGATGAGGAGGAGCTGGACTTGGAGTCAGGAAGACCTGAGTTCAAATCTGGCCTCAGACGTTTACTACCTGTGTGACCCTGGGCAAATCATTTTTACCTCTGTTTGTCTCAGTTTCCTTACTGTAAAAGGAACGATTTGAAGTTGGTGACCTTTAGGGTCCTTTCTAGCTCTAAATCTGTGATACTGTAACCAATGACCAATATGTTTGGGGAGCATGATTTTTGTGTGCTTTTTTTCCTTTAGGAAGCTTGTAAAACCATCTTACAAAGGTTGGAACCCTTCAAAAATAAAAACCCCAATGGTTCCTGGGAAGACTGGGTAAGTATGCGTTTATTAAAGATAAACATGGTGAAACTTAGGACCTGCCCATATTTGTAGTACAAATGCTTAGAATCTGTGATTTCCTGTGTTTGGGAGCTCCATCCACTGGTGCAGTTTATAGCTTCCTCTATGCCTTTGTGGATAGATTTTGTGAGTTTCATTGGATCCTCAAAATCCATCCCCTGGACCAATTCTCTAGTGAAGAGCTTTGATGCTCTGACCAAGACTAGCTCTGTGTCAATGCAGATACACACAGCTCATCATTGGGGCTATACTCAGTGCCTTTCCAGCTTGGTAGGACCTGCCAGAGCTTATGCCCTACTGGCCTGGCTTTCTTGAGAACCTGGATCACCTGCACACCATGTAGAGCCCCTGGAGGGTATCTTTAGTAGAAAGACCTTGCATAGTAATAGGCACTTACTAGAGGGCAGCTGGATGGCACAGTGGATAGAGTACCAGGCCTGGAGTCAGGAAGACTGAGTTCAAATCTGGCCTCAGACACTAACTATGTAACCCTGGTCAAGTCACTTAACACCGTTTGCATCAGTTTCCTCATCTGTAAAATGAGCTGAAGAAGGAAATGGCAAACCACTCCAGTATCTTTGCCAAGAAAAGCCCAAATGGGGTCATGAAGAGTTGGACGTGACTGAAACTACTGAATAACAACATATAAGTATATGACCTGTATGACCTTGGGCAAGTCACTTAATCCCTGGGCTTCATTTTCCTCATTTGTCAAATGAAGGGTTTGGACTAGATGGTTTCTAAGTTCTCTTCCAATTGTGGAGCTTTGCTATAATGATAAATATGTTATTGGAATTTAACTGAATTTTGTCAATGAATGGAAAACTAATAGAGAAAGATAAAAAAATAAATAGGGAACAGAAGGATTTCTTTCCCTTCTTTTTGATATCTTCCATTGAAGAGTGGCCCTAAGAAGATGTCTACCAAATCATGGACAGGGAATGTATCTTTGGTTTTGTTTTCATTGTCATTTTTTATTAAGACTTATGACAATATTGTTACAACCCCCAAGACCTTTGGGCTTTCTGCCTAGGAAATTAATGAAACAAACCATTCTTTTTTTTGCCTCCCATACTTCATTCCTTAATCCCTCTTTCCCCTCTTCCAGCAACCTCTTCCCCTCCAGGGCCCTATCTTTGTCTCTGATGGCTGTCAACTAATTCTCATGAGGTGTTAGCTTATTAACTACTTTGATTAATTAAGTATCCCTCTTAGGAGCATCTGAACTTTAAGAGAAGACACTGGAAGGTGTAAATAAAGTGATTTGTAAATCCAGAAAGGGTCATATAAATGTCAGCTATTATAATTATTATTGTTGGCTGATATTATTTCCATTTCTGACCTGGATCAGGGATGTTTTGTAATGGAGTGAATGAAGCATTATGGTGTGATGGATAGAGAACTGTTGGTCCTCAGAGTTAGTAAGACATGGGTTCAAATCCTACCTCTGACCCACACTGGCTATGTGACCCTGGACAAAGCACCTCATCTTCAGTGTCCTAGGCAACTTTCTAAGACTAAACATATTAGAGCAGTTTCTGATTGGCATTGATAGAAAGTTTCCTCACCAGGAATTCACTGCCTCAGGGGGCTCCACCCCAAACCCACCCCCCAACAACAACGACAATAACAACAAAAATTGGTGACCAGAATTATGTGAAGGGATTGAGGATTGTGCCTCATTGAGGAAACTGGGGGTTTTAGTTTTGAAAAGAAAAGTCTTGGAGATGGGATTAGGGGAGGGGAGACATGATGAATTTTTTCAAGTATTTGAAAGACTGTCACATGGAAGAAAGATTTGTCTTGTTGTTCTTGGGCCTAGGGGACAGAATTGGGAGCAATGGATGGCAAGTATAAGGAGGCAGATTTAGTTTTGAGGTGATGATGTCCTGAAACAGAGTGGCAGCAAGGCTGGAAAGAATAATTGTAAAAACATTATAGAGGAAAAGTCTGCAGGACTTGGTGACAGGGAGAGAGAAGAGGCAGTGAGGGATGATTGAGGTTTGAAGCTTGGTTGACTGGGAAAATGGCCACATTACAGCCTAGAATAGCAGATCTAGCTGTCTCTTAATGATTGTCTCCAAGACTGGAGGTTGGATAGGTAACCTCCCCATATCTCTCATAATAATTTTCTTTCCCTCAGGTCAATGCTGCCTACCTGGCATCAGTGAGTTTGTCTGCTACAGGATTTTATAGGTAACTGTTCATTCTTTTCTATTTCATCATATTTGGTTACTAAGGCACTGTTGGAAAAACTTCACCATTATGAATTCTGATTATGTGGCCAGGCACAGGCAGAGAGTGCCAACCTTTCCCTCCATGTGGGTTTTCCATAAACATCATAAACAGAAATGTTGTACAACAGTGGAAGTAGAGTTCTCACCAAGTGTTCCTGGGATTTGCCATTTGGGGGCATCCCCTTAGATAGAACCAATATATTTCTCATGAAACACTGGCCCTTGTTACAAAGTGATAAACTCAATGGAGATTTACAAGAAGAACAAATTCCTTCTCTAGCTTTGATGATGATGATGATGATGATATTAACAAATGACTTTTTTTAGACCAAACCTGTGATTCCACTGGTATAGAGAACTCCTTGTGATGAATTTCCCGTTTCTAATTCAGATAATGATAATTATGAGTCCAATAATGACAATAACAATGATAGTGCCTACTATGTGCCAGCTACTGTTCTAAGTGCTTTACAGATATTATCTCATTTGATCCTCACAACAACCCTGCTAGGTAGGTATTATTATCCACTTCTCACAGTTGAAGAAACTGAGGCAAACAGAGGTTAATTGTGCTTTGCAATTTATAGCCTTAGAGAGCTGCCTGAGGCCATCAATAGGTTAAGCCATTTTCTCAATTTCATACTTTTACATTTTGATAGGCTTTAAACTTTGCAAAGTGCTTTATAATACAGTATCTTACTTCTGCTCCACCATCACGTGGCGAAGTAGGTACCATAAGCCTTATTATTCCCATTTTATAGATAAGAAAACTGAGGGCTCATAGAGGTTAAATGACTCATCCACACAGCTAGAAGTGTCAGAAGCTGTATTTGAACCCAGACTTTCTTGACCCGTGTGTCCAGAACACTATTCATTGCATCATGTTGCCTCTTTGAAATATTTTAGCATCCAAAGACCCCTATGGACAGAAGGCCTTCCCATTAGATTTAGAAGCTCAGAAATTGATGAACACACAATTATGATTGGGTTCATTTTGATAATACCTCTCCCTGTGAAGTTTTAACTAGCAAAACTTCAGTTTCTTATTCTGAGAAATCTAAATTCAGGTACTAGGGGTATATTTGCTTTTAATGGTCTTTTTAGAGTATGAAACCTGTGGGTGTATATGTATATATACAGACTTTTTCAAAAATGTTTTTGCTAAGGTTGAAAGAATGTCAGGAGAAGAGACAGAAAAACAAAGCAGTTTAAACAACAATTTGAGGCTGTCTAGACTGTCTGAATAACTGGCTGATTGACCATCTTTCACACAGAAATTAGTGAGGCTCTAGCTAAAATTTTTCGGTAATCAAACATTCAGCAAACATTTATTAAGCTCCTACTATGTGCTAGGCACAAAGCTCCTACTTTGTGCTTTGCCCTGGGGATAAAAATGTAAAAGTAAGACAGTCCCTGCTTTCAAATAGCTTACATTCTACCACTTTTTTAATAGTAAAGTAGACTCAGCATTAACATGGCCCAAAGATTCCTTGCAGGCAGACCCTTCTCATTGAGAAGACTATGGATTTAAATGTAACCACAATTTTGTTTAATGATGTGAGTCTATACGTGTCTGTGCCCCTTCTGAGGCTCTCATTGCCTATCTAGAAAGTAGGAGTGGAACTCTGATTTACAAAACAACTTGATTCATTGATTAATAGTAATATGTTCTTAAAAAAATACATGACTACAATAGCAAGGAGCAGAGATCATATATTAAGAAATACCTAGGTTTCCTTACTAAGCTAAAATGTTCTATCTTGACTTTGCTGGTGAATAGTTGGAAAATGAAAATGAAAACCTTTGTGATCTCAAGGAGAAAGGTGAGGTTTCTTTAAAAGGCAATGTGGTGCCTCTGTGAGGTCACTGGATTTGACATCAGAGAACTTAGATTTCCATATCAGCTTTACCAGTTACTACCTCAGTGACTTTGGGAAAGACTATTTACCTCCCTTGGGTTGAGTATCAGCTCTGTAACTT
Organism: Vombatus ursinus; assembly: GCF_900497805.2. Lineage (NCBI taxonomy): Eukaryota > Metazoa > Chordata > Mammalia > Diprotodontia > Vombatidae > Vombatus > Vombatus ursinus. The sequence goes on from NW_020948840.1 coordinate 14,190,426, forward strand.
CCATAAGTTTCTTTCCCTGTAAAATGAGATTGACCTGGATGGCTGATTCTAAGATCTTCCTGGTTCTCTATCTATTCTCCTATGATCTCTCCTAAACTCAGTTTCCTCACCTGCAAAATAGGAACAATAATAATACTTGTACTAGCTCTCTCATGAGGTTATTGAGAAAGAAATGCTTTGTGAACCTTACTGTACTATAGACATTGATTCCTATTGTAGGGAAAGCCTACTTTTTCCTTCTGTTCATCTTTAAATGTATGGTATCTTTTCTTCTCAGAACACCCAACTTGGGCTACAGTTTTGAAACCAATTCTGGAAATCCCTTCCACTACTTCTCCTATGGTGTAGCTTGCTCTGAGGTTGAAATCGACTGCTTAACAGGTGATCATAAGGTAAGAAGCTTGGAACTCTCTTATTCCAGAGTCAAGCTAACCAGTAACACTATGGACTATTAGAAGGAAAATCCTTGGTTGAAGAAAATTATAGGATCCTAGGATTGAAAGCTTTAAAGGGCCATAGACATGACAAATCATAGAATCACATACCTAGACGTGGAAAGGAACTTAGAATCTAGTTCAACCATTCCACCACCTTCATTTTATAGATGAAGAAATTGAGACCCTAAGAGGTCCCAGAGAAGTAACAGATTCAAATCCAGATCTTCTGACTCAAAATCTGATAGTTTTACATGATCTTAGTACATTCAAAAAGTGCTGAGCTGTACAATGGGACACTAGGAATTTTCACTTAATACTGATGGATGAGTGAATGTACTTGGTAAACCTTAAGTACATAGGATAGTGGAAAGAACACTTGATCTGGAGTCAGAAGATCTGGGTTTGAAACTGGATTCTGCTACTTCCTATCTATTAACCTTGAACAAATTACTTCTATGAGTTTCATTTTTGTCATTTGTAAAATGAAGAGGTTGGACTAGTTGATCTTTAAGACTCCTTTCAGATGACCTCAAAAAATGCAACTTAAAAAACACGAATGTACTATTAATTTCTTAATACTAAGTTTTCTGTCTTCTGAAAACTTCCTCCTTGTTTGACATCTGCAGGGCCCAAATTATCAATTAATTAATTAATTCAACAATTATTGAACACCTACTTTGGGCCAGCTAGGCACCTTTTAAGTCATCAGAGATACAAAGATAGAGTGGATAGAATGGTAGATTTGGAGTAACACAGATCTGGTTTCAAATCCTGACTGTGAGTAGCCATGTGACAATTCAAGGAGGCAGATCAGATCAAGCTGTTGTGACTCTGATTTTTCAGTCATACTTGTCTTGCCCCCTCTCTTCATGTGCTTTTCAGTGAACATGTGTACTTGTCCACATATTGTGCCTGAAGATTTAAACTATCCAGGAAATCTATTTGGACTTGTTGGTTTCAATCACTGTGTACAGACATTGGTGGGAAACTTACAGTGGTTTCCAAAGCCTTATCTCATAGATCGAAATGGTGTTGCCATATACATTATTTGCATGTCAATTTGGTAATAATTTGGTTCAGAGAACAGAAAACCCCTCCTTTGATATTTTTTTTCTAGTCAACTAACTTGGTTCCCTATCACATTATTCTGATGGTATCATTCTGTAAGATCATATGTATTTTTGGGAAACTCTTTTTGACTGCTTCAATAGTTTTATTGAGAAAATGGTGTCGGTGAGCTACCGATACTGTAGATTATAAATATAGCTGAACTTTCTGAAGAGGATGGTATGGGTCAGGCAGTTGTCTCTGATTCCTGTGATCTGATTGATTGTCGTAACAGTAAGAGTTGAGCCAGGATAGAAAAATTCAGACATCAGTCAGCCTTGTGGATCAAGTGGGCCTTGGATACCATGTGTATGATAATGGAACTATATAGCAAGGCAGTATTTACTATGGTACTCCCAGAGCCTTACCTAGCCAAGATCCTGACTGTTATTTTTGGTATTTATTTGTCTTCAAACTATTCAAACTTTTCCTTCCTTTGTAGAACATCCGCACAGACATTGTCATGGATGTTGGCTCCAGCCTGAATCCAGCTATAGATATTGGACAGGTAAGGATCTCATGGAAAACTAGAATTGAAACAGATTTGGGTACTGGTTTCTCCACTTTGGTCTTCTAGTTCAACTGCCATAGCTTGTCCTTACTTTCAAAACCCCCCAACTAGTTTGATAGTTAATGGATGGATTCAGAGTGTAGAATGAGAGAGATATTTTCAGGATATGGCCAATGCAGGGATTTTTTTTATTTGACTATGTGTATTTGTTACAAAAGTTTTGCTTTTCTTTTTTCTTTGGAGAGGTGGGAGGGAGAGAAAAATATTTTTGTCAATGGAAAAAATTAAACTAAGTTTTAAAAAACCTACTTATTAAGCACATTTACCCATAGTGTAGTTTGAAGCATTGTATAATAGTTTTAGGTCAACATGGTCCCTGCTGAGTGGGCATTTAAAAGTTAAGACAAACAACACTAACATGAACTACCTTTAAAAGGTGGCACAAACAACGGAATAAATTCAGGACAGTAAAAATAGTAGGGGAGAAGCCACGTGATGTAGTGAATAGAGAGCTGGCCTCAGAGTCAGGAAGACATAGGTTTAAATACTTCTTCTGGCATATATTGGCTTTTTGTGTGACTCTGGGCAAGCTACTTAAAGTATCCTAGGAAATTTTTTAGAAAAATTGTTGATCTGCCTTGATAGAGGGAGTTTTCTTCCAAGAAGTTTCTTACATCAATGGAGTCACAGATCTGGACCAACACCTATCCCCCTACTACCAATAAAACATATTGTATATACTCAGACATTCAAGAGTAAAGCCTTCTTGGAGTAGACAGTGTTGACAGTAGGGGGAAGTCATCAGATCTATTGCCAAAGAGAGTAGGAAGTTAGAAATTATCATAGCTTCCTTCCTCCCTAAATAAGAGCTAAAAGATTGTATGGTAAAGATTAGATTTGAAGAATTCAAAGTTGTACCAGAGATCATTGGGAGGGCTGGAGGTAGAGGAGGGGAGAGGGTCCTGGAAGGGAAAGTCTCCAGATTAATGACAAAACTTAGGAGATGCCTATTCAGAATTAAAGTGAAAAACAACAAATGATGTGCCCAACACACATAGAAGGGATCAACTTGAGATTTAAAGAAAGACAAAGGAAGTGACCAGATGGAAAGATTGAGCAGGCAAGCCTAGAAGCGAAATCATATTTCTTAGAACTGGAGCAATGATAACTCACCATACAGAAATCCAACACTCTAAGAAGCAGGTCATTTCTCCTTAGGATGTCATGGATTTATTGAATCTGTAGGGACTCTTTGTGTATTCACAGGACACTAGTGCTACGGGGGCCTGGGAGGACGTCTAGATTAATCCTCTGTCTGAGATGTCACAGTTGGGAAACAGAAACTCCACACATGGGAGAGAACTTGCTTTTTTCCCTACGTGGCAAACTAGGGAGCTATTTCCCTCCCTTACATCTCTGCTTCCTCAGAGATAAAAGTGAGGTCCCTTTTCTTCCTATCAGGGTTTTTTTGTGAAGACTAAGATAGATGCATCATGGTATAATTCAGTGGTGTCAAACTCAAATAGCCACTAAACCATGCAAAACCATACAAAAGGATTTCTTCAAGCCACATATCTATTTAGAAAACCACATATTAACTATCTGTGTCTATTTGTATTTTTTTTTGTTAAATATTTCTGAATTATATTTTAATCTGGTTCTGCAGCAATCAGTAGCATTTGGGCCCATATAAGCTGAGAGCTGTATATGTGATATCTCTGGTGTAGCTGATGGAAAGCTGGCCTCAGTCAGCAAGACCTAGGTTCAAGCCTCACCTCTGATGAAGTGAGCTTGCCCACTGGCTGAATGAACTCTGGACAAATCATTTAAACTCTAAGTTCCCCAAGCAACTCTCTAAGACTAAAAGATGGACAGAAATGTTACAGATCTGTAGTAATAGAGAGTTTTCTCATAAAGCATTTCCTATACCAATGAAAGCAAAAGTTTGATTCCCATAAAAAGTATTGATTGATGTATGAAACTCCTCCCTTATTAAAGCTTTTATGAGTATCACATGAGTGTAATAACTGGGGATGTTCTATATGCTCTCTCTAGGTCAAACTCTTGGTGGAAGTGCCAATAGTCACTGTAAGGACTGGAAGTGGGAGATAAATGAAACATAATGGGATGATATAGATCTGCCATTGTTTAATTAGGTTCTGAATACTTTAGATACTACAGAAATAATACAATGACCTCCCCATCCCTTCTCAGGTCTCATTAGATTTGGGTTCTCTGTTTATGGGAAGAAGAACACCTTTGAAAAAAGTCCAATACATGGTGTTGAGTGCCAGGGTAATGAGTGGATCTTTATTTGTCTTGCAGGTAGAAGGGGCATTTGTCCAAGGCCTCGGCCTCTTTACCCTGGAGGAGCTGCATTACTCTCCTGAGGGAAGCCTGCATACTCGGGGACCTAGCACCTATAAGATCCCTGCCTTTGGCAACATTCCTATTGAATTTAGGGTATCTCTTCTCCGGGATTGTCCTAACAAAAAAGCCATCTATAGCTCTAAGGTATCACTATGGCATCTGCATATTTGGGTTTAATAAATGTACCTTTCAGAGTCAGTGTAAAAGGCAGTGGTCTTTTCAGCTATCCATTGCCTAGATCTAAAATTGTCCTGTTTTCTTGGAAACAAGTGGTGCTGGGCACTGGTCCTACCCAACACTTCTGGTTGAGTTTGGGTTTGAAGGAATGTCTTGAAGGAATATGAACTTAATTCATCTAGAATCAGCTTAGGAAGGTTTCCAAATTAGTCTAGTTAAGTTGGTCCAGCTCCATAAGTGCCAAAAAAAGGTAGACTCAACTTTGCCAGGGATTATCTTTGGTCTTAGGCAAGCCTGAGTCTACTTACTTGTTAATGATGTGGCTAATAATCCATGGTAGCTTTCTCCTGGTGATGTTGTAAGGCTTGGCTAAGATAGGAGAGAAGAGCCAGCATAGCATAGTGTGATGGGTAGAGTGCTGATCTTGGAGTCAGGAAGGTATGGGCTCCAATGCAGCCTCAAATGCATACCATGACCAAGTCCCTTTATCTCTTTGAACTTTGCTTTCCACATCTGTAAAATCTGTAAAAAAAAAAAAAAAAAAAAAAATCTGTAAAATTAGTAGGACCTCTCTCACAGGACTGTTGTGAGGAAAGAATGAGATAATGTATGTAAAGTGATGCATAAGTGTGAGCTATTATTATTTTAAATAGATATCTTTTGTTATTATTAACCTTGATTTGCCCCATATCCTTTCTTCACTTCCCTTTTAGAGAGCTATCTCTTATGACAAAGATTTTTTAACAAAGAAAAATAGGAAGAAAAGAAATTCAGCAAAACCAATCAGTGCATTAAAAAAAATCTGACAACATATTTAATGCTTCACATTTGTGGACACCCCCCCTCTCCATACAAAGAAGTAGGGAAAGTTGTCTTCTCATATCTTATCTTTGGTGTCAAGCTTTGTTCTTTGTAATTTTGCAACAGTCATTTTCTATTTCTTTGTGGTTCTTTTTTTTTTCTATTTCTATTGTTGTAGTCATTGTATATATTGTTTTCTTGGCTCTGCCAACTTCATTCTACATCAGTTCATATCTTTCTATGCTTCATTCTTCTGATCACATCCATTCTTTCAGCACGGTAATATTCCATTACATTCTTGTACCACAATTGGTTTAGCCATTCCCCAAATTGTATTATCCTTAATACAGTTTGATGTTTGCCTCGGTTTCTCCACATTCTTTATTTGCCTCCAATGCAAATAAAGATTGTACTTCATTCTTTGCCTTTCTTATGATGGTCTAATGATGACATCCACATTCCAGGTCTGGCTCTCATTTTTCACTCATTGAGGAAGGTCCCCATTTGCAGCCCATACTCTATTCCTGTATAATCATGGGATCCAGGCTCCTGCATGATAAATAGGGAATGGGGCTCAGTTTGACTCCTTTGCCCTGCTTTCTGTTTGCATAGGCTGTTGGAGAGCCTCCCCTCTTCCTGGCCTCCTCCATCTTCTTTGCCATCAAGGATGCTATCTCTGCAGCCCGTGTTCAGCATGCAGATTATAAGATGAAGGAGCTTTTCCAGCTGGACAGCCCTGCCACCCCAGAGAAGATCCGCAATGCCTGTGTGGATAAGTTCACCACTCTGGTACGATTCCCACAGCCTTAATGATAATCCTTCTAGAGTGGAGGGAGTTGGAGAGAAGTCTTGTCCATGAATTGTTGTGAAAACCAAGGTTGAGGAAGCAAGGAGAGGGCCTTATGAGGCTCCTTCTTTGTTGGATAGGATAGATTCAATGAGTAACCATTAGCAATATAATGAATTCCAATCAATGGGGAAGCCACAGGAAGTCAGAAGTTGCTTGATATAAGGAAGAACTTGATAGTAATGAGAGTTGTCCTGTAGTAGCAGAATGAACTAGACCATTGGGTGGGAGGTTCCGTATCACTGGAAACGTTCCAGAGATTAGGTGACAGTGGGGGAGGCAATAGAAGGGATTCCTCCATTGAGCTAAGATCCTTTACAACTCTAAAATTCTGTATTTATGTATAGAGTACCAAGAAGAGCCATAACTAGCAATATTTTCACCTAGGCCAAAGTTAGGAGTGGCAAGAAAGCTTACCAGGGTTATAGTCTTGAGGGAGGAAGCCTTGGAAATTCCTGTGGTTTGTGAAGAGCATGCTGACTTTAGAGTTCAAATCCTGTCTCTGATATTTGAAACTTATGTGACTTTGGGCAAATCACTTGATTTTCTTAGGCCTTATTTTCCTCCTCTCCAAAATAAGGAGGTTAAAACAGACGATCTCTGAGACCCCTTCCAGCTTTATAACTATAGCTACTATGGGGAAAAAACCTGACATACTGTTATTGGAAGTAGAGCCTTTCAGAGGAGGAAGTACTCTGCCACAGGGTCTATTGGCACTCTCTCAGTTTTCTACCCTGAAGCAAAGCCCCACATGCCCCATTCTAGTTATACCTCTGATGGCTCAGACTCTCTGAAAGAGCAATGAAATGATGAGGGAACTCTCCAAACAGCAGTTTTGTGGCAAGACCACCTGTTAGGTGACCTCCTTGGAGCTAAAAAAAAAGTCCCAATGCATGGATGTTATCTATGCTTTTCATAGATATGAATAAAGGAGCTATATAAGAGAGCCACAGAAAAATCATGTCTTCAGAGTTGGTCACTGGCGCAGTAGATAGAGCACTGGCCCTGGATTTGAGAAGACCTGAGTTCAAATCTGGCCTGAGACACTTGACACTTTCTAGCTGTGTGACCCTGGGCAAGTTGCTTCATCCCATTTCCTTGCAAAAAAAAATGCAAAGTTGGTCACTAACATTTATAGAGATCCTAACATGCCATGGCTCTGTGAGGAGAGGCAAATGATACATAGAGGACTCTTTTTATTGGCATCCCTTTGGAGAATGCTGATTTGATTCTATTTGTGTGCTGGTTCATTTGAAAGAAAGCCTGCAAAAACTGATTGAGGAGGGCTTCTTCCTTGGTCTAAACTTCAGAACTAGTGTCTTACCTCAGATTTTGTCTGGAGTTGCACAGATGCAGAGCCCTCTGGTTGCCATAGGTAAATCATAGATACATTTCATCAGTAATAATGGTAATTAGAAAATGGGCTTATATCTCGATACTTTTATTCAATTACAAAATACATCATTTTGTCCACCTGAACAATAGTCCTTAAACATTACACATACTAGCTGTGTAACCGTAGGCAAGTCACTTGACCCTGATTGCATCACCAAAAACAAAACAAAACAAAACAAAACTTACACATAAAAGAATAATAGGAATATATTGACACATGCCAGAGCCATTTCTCTCTAAAATCCATCAAAAAGATAAGGAAATGATGATGATGATGATGATGATGATGATGATGATGATGATGGTGATGGTGATGATGGTGGTGGTGGTGACAATGACGATGATGATGACAACAATAATCCCTCCACTGATAAAGATTGTAAGACCTCCGTACTTTCTCATATTATATGATTTTCATTTGTGGCCTCCCATAAATTCTCTATAAAGGATCCATTTTTCATCTAATTATTTTAATATATCAAGGGAGGTAGCCATACAAAACAATATATAGATTTTTTCCATTCTGCTTCAAATGAATAGCTGGTGGTATTAGCTAGAAATTCTAGGAAGGGTACTCTGTTCTAGAAGCAAAGGCCTGAGGCCTGTTTAAACACTGTGTTCCAAAGGACAGGATTGAGGAGAGGTGTTTAATTGTGGAGGGGATGAGGATAAGTGGAAGGAGGCACAACAAGGATCCTGCTAGTCAACAACTGTTTTCTTTCCTCTGCAGTGTGTTACAGAAGTGCCAGCAAATTGCAAGCCATGGTCTATGAGAGTCTGAGAAGAAAGTCCACAGGACCAGTTCCCTGTTGAGCAGGAGGTGCCTCCAAGAGAAAAGGAAAACATCTATCAAAGGACCCAAGATTCTAAATGCACAACATAAAAAGTGTCTGCATCATCACACCTTCTCTGGATTAAGGAAATTGAATATTTAGAAATATTTTGGTCTACTATATGATTTACAGCAGATGTAATGAGAAAATTCAGAACTTTAAGGTCTCAATAGTAGTAATGGAATAGTTACTCCGTAGTAATCCTTAGCTTTCTGTACCAAAAACAAACAAACAAAAAAAACCACTACAAATCTAGTGCTGTTGTTTAGAATATCATCAAGCCAAAATCAAAATATCTCTAGACAACCTCACAGGTTGGAGTCTGCCTCCTTGGGATTCTTCCAGCCAAGACTTAACAACCTCCAGAAGCTTAGAGCAAAGTTCTTTGGAATCCATTTACCTTCCTTTAAGGGATACTCCTTACAAACACCAGAACTTAAAATTCTTGTAGATTATACTTTGTTTAAGGGTAATTAAGAATAGTTGTTCTAAATTCTTCAAGAGAAAAAAAAGACACTCTCAGCCTTTTGTTTGCTGATAAAAAAAAAGAAAAAAACTTCATGTTGATTTATTTTGTATAGCTTACATGGATCAAGAAAGGAAGCATGGTAAAGTTGACAAAGTGCTAGACTTGGAGGTGGGAAAACAATTTTAAATCCTGCCTCTAACTCTTACTAGCTGTGGGCCCCTGGCCAGATCATTTAATGTCTGAGTACCTCAGGTAACTCCTTAGGCCTTGTTTACTAAGTTATAGATGGGTTAGTAGAGAAAGCTCTTAAACCTAACTGAGAAAATCATAGATGCTTTGCATAAAGCAAAGATGACTCATATCACCCAACAAACCAACAAGCAAATCTTTATTGAATCCTTATTAGGTCCTACCAAAATGAAAAGGCAATGGAGTAGGGGCCCATGCAGGGAGGGACTGTATGTAACCTGAGGAATAGCCTGGCTGTGTTCCAAGAGGTTCCTCCTAAGGCTGGCCAAAGGATAATGCATTTCTCAGCCACAGCACCTCCCAAAGATTTGCCACTAAGTTGTAGAGGGTATGTGACCTGTGTTGGTGAAGTGAGTAACTAACTACACAGATCTTGTAATATCCTCAAAGTAACCTTAGTATCAATAACCTTACTAATTAGCTGTTAGTTTTCAGTTTGGCCTCTTTCAAAATAGGAAATGTTCAGTGGATTTGGAAACCTCTGGGTTATATTTATTAGTGTTGAGAAAGGCACAAATTAGGCATTGTGATGACCGAGGGCCAAAACTAAAGCTTATAGCTCTCAATTTAATGGTCCAGAGTGAGGATATAGGAAGGGCATCTTGCCCAAGATTTTTCCAGGAGTGATGGCAGAGAGCAAAGTCCTGCCCCGGATTTTGAACGTGGAACTTCACTGCCTTGGTTTGCTTAGGCAGAAAGGGAGAAGAAGTAGCAGGGCTCCTTGTGGAGGAGTGGTCAGTGACAATATTGACTAATGAGACCCGGTCTTCATATTTATAGTGGGAGTAAGGCCGTGGGTATAAGTTTTGGCCTTTGTGTAAATGTCACGTGCTATATAAATGAAAGACGTTATCATTGTTATGGAAATAATTTAATGGAGCTTTTTCCAATGAATCCATATTAGGTCACCCCAAACTGACTTCTTTGGGAGCAGGGACAGTTTCATTTTTATTTTGTATCCCTAGCATTGAGCACAGTTCCTGACACATAGTAGGCTCTTAATAAATGCTTGTTGATTCATAGGGAGCAAGAAGAGACAGAAGAAAGCTGCAGAATCCCATAGTTGGAAGGAACGTCAGAGACTGTATAATCCAACTCATATTTGAATAGGAGTACTCTCTACAACATTCCCAAGTAATCATCAAAGTGTTTCCACTCAAATATTTTCAGTGAAAAGAACCTGTTACCTCTCAGGGCAGCCAATCTCACTTTTGGACAGCAGTCACTGTGGGAAGTTCTTCTTTACATTGAGCTTAAACCTGTCCCTCTGAAACTTTCATTCATTGCTCCTAGCTCTGCTCTGTGGGGATCAAACAGAATGCATCTAGTCCCTCTTCCATGTTACAGTTTTTCCAAAATGCATAGGACCCTGGTTCTTATCTTGGCTCTTTGACTAGCTACTTGCCTAACCTCAGGCAATCCATTTTATTGCCTCTCTCTGGATCTCAGTTTCCTCATATGTAAAGTGAGCTGGGTGGATGAGCTCTAAAATCCTTTTCTGGATGTAAAAATTCTCTCATTCTGTTACCTCCAAATGAAACAATATCAGAGATTTGCTATACTCATAGAAATGGATCATTTATTATTCTGGACTAATAAGGTGTGAAGACATCTCTCTGCTTCCTGTTCCCTAATGTTCCCCTCATCCATGGGGCAGATAAAGACAGCAAGGGAGAACACATTCTCAACTCTGGCAGCTATGAGATAAAGAATAATACCATTTCCTTCAGCTCCTAGTTTCGATAAAAGGTGTTTCCCCTCTGACTAGCCAATCATTATTAAGCTTGTTCACACACAGCCTGTTTGTGGGAGGGAAGTTCCTGAGAGGCAGCTTGGCTGATTAGAATGTTTAACATGAGAAATAAATGAAGCTATTAGCTGTTCCAGAGAAGGCATGTCAGAAGGGTCAGACCTACCATTGGCACATAAGTGCTAATAAATCATCATACTTACTCTTACTGATAATGAAGGTGCTGATAGGGCTATAATCTGCTTTCTTTTCTGCAACATAGAAAAAAAAACATTTATTAAGTGCTTACTGTTTGCACAGCACTAGTATACAAATAGCAAACTAACAGAGACCTTGGCTGTCAAAGAGCTTAAGGTGCAGCAGCAAAGCAGCTGGTAATACATTGTCTTTAATGATATTTTTGATGATAAAATCCCAGTACCTCTCATAAAATTTTCTTCTTTTGGAGTATTGGATAAATTCTGGCTTATTTACAGTGTGTTTAAGGCTGGAGATCATCAAAATTTGTATTCAATTTTACTTGGAGATCCACATGGAAAAGTTACTGCCTTGGGGGTAATTTTTTTAGAAGATTGCAAGTTAAAATTCTTGACCCCCAAACAAGCAGTGGCTTAGACTTCTCCTTATTTGAGTTATGGTTTAGGATGATGACTGAACAGATCCTTCATTGTAAGGGTGATACAAAGATAGAAAGAAGGATATTTTTCAATTGGAGTTTAAAGGGCATTTAACAGGCTAGGGAGTTTGCTTACCACAGGGCTGGGACAATGTGATCTTGCAATAGGAAATGAAGGGGGCATGCCTTCACAAAGGGTTTTTGTTTTGTTTTATTTTGTTTGCTTAAATTAAATTTAATCATGCCTTTCACTATCATTTCATATAGGCTGGGTAAATAAGTCCAGGGTGAGGTACAACATCTTAGCCTCTGAGGTAATTGCCTATCCTTGATCTATGATATTAGGATCACAAGGTTTTGAGGCAGAAATATTTCAGAAATGAACTTCACTTTGACTTCTCCACATTTGTGCTCAGCCCTGTTCACGCCTTTCATTTCTCAATCTAATCAGAGCTGAACATGATTTTCATTCATACTGACAAGGAGAGATAATATGTGCCCAACTTGTTGGTTGATTTGATTAATTCAGATAAAATATATGTATTTTTTTCCTTTTGGTAGGAAAGATGATTTAATATAATAGTTTCTAATCATTTCATATTGTTACTACCTAGAAAAATTCTATGTCTTTGGGCACATTAATAAAAATTAAAATGCTCATTTATTAATTTTGTGCTGTTAGTTTAAAAAAAATCATTTCTTACTGAAGCAAGAAGTTCTGCCACCTGTTTCTCCCCTCACCTGACCCCCCCCACCCTGTTTTAATGAGGGAGTAGGAGGGATTGTGTAACCTAATGCCCCTCTGTTCAAAATGGGGTTTACGTGTTGATGATGGGGGGAGTCTCCCACATGCAGTAGGCAGAATCAGACATCACAGTTGTACTAGCTCTACTAAAGAAAGAATTGGGTTGATTATTCAACAACTAAACCTGCTGGCTAGAACTTAAATAAAATGTGAGTTCTATGTATGTGTCCAGTGTAATTTTTATCCGATTTCCCTTTTGTGAAGGGTTAAAGACAGGGCCTTATGCTGATTTTGCAGTAGAGGACAAGAGAAGCTTGAAAAGCTGTGTTGGGGAGGACACAGAATGGGGGAAGGAGTGGTGGAAGAAACAATTTTGAGGCATCCATTAGCTTAATGTTGAGGTTCACTGTGGGAATATGTGAGCACTGATGGTGTTTCACTGGAATTTTCACAATGGAATTTCATTGCCTCATGTAGACTGAGAAAGGACAGTTACTAAAGCTGATGGATTGTAAGACTGACCTCTACTTCGCTGAGTGTGGGGAGGATTGGCTTTTCAGCAGAGAGAAAAACTGAGCCAGAATGGATGGCCCTTCCAAATTTAGGGAAGGGTGTGACTGTAGTTGTATAGATATTCTAGGCAGTCTCCTTTTACAAGGTCATTTTCTGTAGGGTACTTCCAAACACTGACCCAGAAAGTCAGAAAAGCAGCTTCATCACGCTCGGGTATTTTGAGGGCCCAAGATTTAACATAAATTAAAAAAAAAAAAAAGACAACTCACATGGCAGACAATAGGCAGAGGGAAAACTAACCCACATATATATGAAAGAGGAAAACCTCTGGAAGGGTGGCCTGGGTTAGCCCTGAGTGTTGTCCCCATAAGTGCCTGGCCTAATTTATTTATAGAAACAAGGACATCTTTCACCCTCCTGGATGAACGGTAAGATTCATGTGTCTTCAACATGAGGCTTCTCTTCCCTTCCCTTCTTGGAATGTAAGCTCCTTGGAGGCAGCTATAATTTTATTTCTTTCGTAACACGCTCTTTGCCTACAGTGGTGACTGGCAGTTAGCTGGTATTTAATAAATGCTTTTGACTGATGGGTTGTTTGCTGAAACCAGGGCTATCCTGCCTCTCTCACTTGAAGCCGCCGTTCTTGTTGCTGCCTTGGAGTTTGGAGTCTATGCTGCTCTTCCTGTCTGGAATTCCCTTTCCCTCTTCTTCATCTGTCTAGATCCTACTCAGCATTTGGGAAGACTTGCCTGGCTTCTGCAGTGTGGCCAAATCTTAGCTCCACTGCTTGAGATCTGTGGGACTTTCAGTCAGCCTTTTATTTCTCGGGGACTACGTTTTCTCCTTTCAGGGATGAGGGAATTGGACCAGATCACCTCCAGGATCCCATCCACTCCAAAATCTGTGACCCTATATGTATTTTGGTCATCATGAAGATGTTCCATTCCTGGGTCTCTTGGGAGTCAGTGTAGAGACTAAAAAGATTGTGGACTTGGAATCAAAAAGATCTAGGTTCATGTCCTGTCTCCACCATTAACTAGTTGTGCAACCATAGGTAATTCAATCTCTGAGCCTCAATTTCTTTGCAAAATAGGGATCCTACTATACCATTTAAATCACAGGTCTGAGGAGGTACCCAAACTAGATAATATTTGTAAAGCATGATATGACCATGAAGCATGGTACAGGGGAGCTAATATTCTTTCTTTACTCAAGCTGAATGTTGTAATATGGGTGACTTTAAAGAGTAGGGTGAGAAGTTTGTATTTTCATCCTAAATTTTATCCTGAAGGCAATAAAGAGCCACTGAATATTTTAAAAATGTTTTTTATTTGTTTTTAGTTTTCAGCATTCACTTCTATGAGATTTTGAGTTCTAAATTTTCTCTCCATCCCTCCATTCCTTCCTCTCTAAGACAGCATGCAATCTAATATAGGCTACACATGTACAATCATACTAAACATATTTCCACATCAGTCACGTTGTAAAGAAGAGTTAGAACCAAAAAGAGCTCCAATAGGGGCAGCTAGGTGGTGCAGTGGATTGAGCACCGGCCCTGGAGTCAGAAGAACCTGAGTTCAAATCCAGCCTCAGACACATAACATTTACTAGCTGTGTGACTCTGGGCGAGTCACTTAACCCTAACTGCATCACAAAAAAAAAAAAGAAAAAAAAGAGATGCTATAAATATTTTTGTACATGTGGGTCCTTTTCCCATTTTTATGATCTCTTTGGGATACAGACTGAGAAGTGATATTGCTGGGTCAAAGGGTATGCACAGTTTTATAGCCCTTTGGGCACAGTTTCAAATTGCTCTCCAGAATGGTTGGATCAGTTCACAAGTCTACCACCAGTGCATTAGTATTCCAATTTTTCCACATCTTCTCCAACATTTATCATTTCCTTGTTTTGTCACGTTAACCAATCTGATAGGTGTGATTTGGTACCTCACCATTGAATGTTTTTGAGCAATAGATTAAGACAATTTGACCAGTGTGTTAAGAATATTAATTTGATAGTTGTATGGAAGATAGATTAGGGGAAAGGTGAGGTTAAAAGTAAGGAAACTAATATGGAGGCTGTTGTAATGGTCCAGTTAAGGTGTGATGAGGGCCTGAGCTAGGATAGTATGTGGAAAGAAAGGAAAATATTTGATAGAGATGGCAAAGATAGGAATAATAAGAATTGTCACTGGTGGCGATTTAAAATTGTGAACTAGGGTGATTTGAAGGATGGTGATGCCCCCAGAAATCAAGAAGTTTGGAGAAGGAGTGGTTTGGGGGCAGGATGGGGAGAGGGAGATAATGACTTCCATTTTAGATGTTAGAATAAATGCCAATATCCAGTTGAGCTTTTATCTTTTTGAGACTGTTTCCTCATTTGCAAAATGAATGTGGAACTTTGTTTCCATGGGAAACTTGAAGTAATTAAGGAAGCTTTGCAGTTTGCTAAAAGCAATCCAGCTCACTCCTTTCTGTTCAATTTCAGACCTAAATTATTGTCCATCTGTACTATCTGTCCTATATGCATATACTTAGGAATGCACTCTAAAGAATGTTTATTCAAATGTGTGCCATAATCTGGTCAAAAGAATTTTTCATTCGTTTGGTCTTTCTCGTGTAGGTGGTCAGACTTTCAAATTCTTTTGAATTGAAATCTCTTCTGTAGGCTCTGCAATATTCAGGTGCTTCATATGAGGAGTGCAATAACATAATGCAAATGGGACATAAGGAAGACCTTACCATCTACAGAGAAACCCTCTTCACCTTGGACTTTTTGGTAGACCTCCTCTATCAGTGTCTAATACCATTCATAAGTATACATCTCCTTGTTTTGTGATTTGTTGAATGTTTATGAACTTGGGGATTTTAAAGGAGGTTGTTTCTATTGTTTTTTTCTTGAATGACTTTGATGTATGGATAGGAAATATTTTATAGGATCATCATTTTAGAGCCAGGAGGAACCTAAGAGTTCATTGAATCCAACCACCTCATGCTACATCTGAGGAAACTGAGGCCTGAAGAGGTTAAATGACTTGACCAGGGTCTCACAGCAAGTAAGTGTTTGACATGAGATTCAAACCTAGGTCTTCTCAACTTCAAATATAGTGTATCTACTGTACCATGCTTCCTCTGCTTAGGCGATAAGAAACATGAAACAGTTATTAGAAAAGAACCTGTAAGATTCATTTTTTTAAAAAAAAAATACCAAAATTCTACTAGAATCATTATATGGCCACAAGACATGTAATACAACAGCCATAAATAAATAGACTTGAGTATCACATAGAAGTTGATAGAGAGGTACATTGTGAGTGGGAGGGAGCAGGCTGCAAAGTAAAACCAATGAAGAACCTTGAAGAACAGGAGTAAAAGAAGTCATTGAGGATATTTATATTAGGAAGAGAATATGGGCAGGTCATATGATCAGGTTGAGGGATGACAGGTGGACTTCCAGAGTATTCTTCACTTGATTTCAGGAGAAATTGAGGAAGGTTCCCACCATGTTAGATGGACCCTCTATGGTGAAGTTATGAGAAGACATGGGCAAGAGTCACACAGGATGGCCAAAGACATGGATGGATTATGATCTACAACAATGGAGGGAACTATATAATTTATAAGATCACAGATACATTACTATACTGTAGTAAGCTAGTGTGAGTTAAGCTAATGTGAGTTAAGTTCCTTGAACATCTCAACACCTCAAAGTGATAGATAAATGTGTGCTTATAGGCAAGAAATTAGCTCTGGAATCCAAAGGGGTAGAAGTCAGAGGTGACTCTGAGGTCTCAAAGAAGGAGAAAACAATAATAAATAATAAAATAGAAGGATAAGTAACTGATTTATAGGGGAAATGAGGATTTCAATTTGGAACACATTCAGCTTAAGATGACAGTGAGACATACAGGTGAGGCTATCCAATAGAAGGTTGGTATTCTGGCAATAGAACTCAGGAAAACATAATAGAGAGAGCTCTGGTGAAGTGGTCAGAATATTGGAACTGGAGTCAAATTCTTTCTCAGGTACTTATTAGCTGTGTGACCCTGGGCAAGTCACTTAACCTCTGAGGGCTTCAGTTCCTTCATTTGTAAAAAGAGGATAATAATAGCACCTACTTCCCAGGGTTGTTGTGAGAATCAAATGATTTATAAAGTACTTTGCAAAATTTAAAGTGTGATATAAATGTGATATATTATTGTCATGGAAGACAGATAGATAGATAGATAGATAGATAGATAGATAGATAGATGGATGGATGGATGGATGGATCTATCTGACCTTAGACACTCACTAGCTGTATGACTCTGGGCAAGTCACTTAACTACTTCAGTTTGCTCATCTGTAAAATGGGGAAAATAATAAGAATACCTACCTCAAAGGGTTGTTGTGAGGATCAAAGAAGATAATAAATTTAAAGTGTTTTATCAACCTAAAAGTTCAATATATGTGTGACTCACCATAATCATTATTAGGACATTATGCTGGGAATCAAGAGATCCAGATTCCAGTATCTGCTCTCCCACTAACTAACCTGACCTCCACAAGTCACCCTGAGCCTCAGTTTTCTGATATATAAATTAGAGATGAAACTAAATAATCTACAAAGTTCCTCCTATAAATCTATGAAGTTCCTTCTATCTCTGAAAATCTATGAATATATGAAAGAAGTCATTTTTAGGGGATATGAATTTGAGAGTGATGGTTAAAGCCGTGGGAATGGATGAGGTTAATTGGGGAGAAAGGATAGAAAGGAAAGGGCCGAGGACACAACATTAGGAAGGGTGACCCACACAGGGATGTGCTGTAGCCAGCTCCAACAGACTCTGCAGCCAATTGTTAAATTTTCAATGTGAGCGTTTACACCTCAGAAATCAACAAATGCTATAAATCAAGGCTTGATTTTGTTGACTGTCTAGACTTAAAGTGATGGAGAAAATAATGCAAATCAAACTTAAAAGTGTGTTGTGAGTTCATTCCCCTCCCCCCTCCCCCAGAGCTGATTGTTAAACATTTATCATCACACCATCCCTGGATAAACAAGAAGTTGTTTCAGATGCAAATGACACAAATATTAGATAAACAATAAACCAGGGCTATTCTTTGATACAGTTGGGTTCTGAGGAACTCGATATTCCCTGAAGTTCTACCTCTTAGACATTAGATGGCGCCAGAAGATTGAATTTAAAACATCTGAGCACCTAAGATGAAACCCCCAAGAGTGGTTTGTCCTCAGTGACAAGAACATTAAGTCTGGACTGAAATTGACAAACCGGAAATGACTACAATAATGGAAAAGTGTCCTGGAAAGTCATTGATCAACAGATCTGAAGAGGACACTGGCCTGAGAATTAAGTCCAGGCCCCATTACTTGCTGTGTGTGTGACTTTGAGTAAAGCACTTAACTTGTCCAAACCTCATCTTCCTCATCTGCAAAATACAAGGGACTGGCCTAGCCTACCTCCCCACTCTTGCCTCCATTTAATAGTTGATAAGTCTATGAGCTCTGAGTGAAGAGGGAGCAGGTAGAGGTTACCTTAGGAATTTTTTTTAATGATATATTAAAATATAGGGCAGCTAGGTGGCACAGTGGATAGAGCCCCAGGCCTGGATTCAGGAAGATTCATCTTCCTGAATTCAAAGTTGGCCTCAAACAAAAAAAAAAAGTTGTGTGACCTAGTAGTGCAAGTCACTTAACCTTGTTTGCCTCATCTTCTTCATCTGTAAAATGAGCTGGAGAAGGAAATGACAAAGCACTCTAGCATCTCTGCCAAAAAAAAAAAAACCCAGATGGGGTCACGAAGAGTTGGACACGACTGTAAAACAACTGAACAACAAAAATATTTCATGAGGGACAACATGGCATGGTGGATAGAGAAGGCTGGCACTGGAGTCCAGAAGACCCAGGTTCATGTCCTGCTTCTGACACATACTGACTGTGATGTTGGGCAAACCACTTTGCCTTTGAATGCCCCAGGCTAAGACTATAAATTGCAGGTGAGTGTTCATCTGCGATAGAGGAGGGAATCTCCATGTTGGGAGTTCCCAACATCTACATCAGTGAAAAGACTACCCATACTGGGAGTTCCCATAACCTTTCTCTCTATATATTTCCTGCTTATCTTTCAAAATTGATTACACATTACTCAATTTAAACAAACAAGCAAATATTTGTTAATATCTACTATGTGCCGGTTAGTCAATAGTAAGCATTTATTAAGCTGTGTCAGACATGTGCTAAGTGCTGGGGATAAAAAAAAAAAAAAAGGCAAAAAAAGTCTCTATTTTCAAGGAGATCAATCTAATGGAGGTGACGACATGCAAACAACTCTAAAGATAAAATATATACGGGTTAAATCAGAAGAAAGCACTAGCATTAAGGGGAGTTGGGAAAGACCCCAGGCACTGTTCTAGGGACTGGAGATAGATACAAAGACAAAAACTAGTGAGTCTCTGTGCTTAAGGAGCTGACATTTTAATGGATGGAGACAATATATAGATATATAGGTATAGACAGACCAAATGAAAAGTGGATTAAAGATAACCTTGGAAGGGAAGCCTTAGCAGCTGAGGGGACCAGCAAAGGTTTCATGCTGAAGGAGGTGCTTGAGATGAATCTTGAGAGAAATCAGGGATTCCAAGATGTGAAGGGGAGGAGGAAGACTATTTAAGGCATGGAGGACGATCCCTCTCGCAATCTATGCTGGAGCCAAATGGACATATATTCTAGCCATTCCCTCTCTATGTCATTCTATTTCTAGCTTTAGTGCTTTTATACACAGACTGTCCCCCATGGCTGGAGGTCATTCCTTCTTTCCTTCTACATCTTAGTAACCTTCATTCAACTCAAGTATTGCCTCCTTGGGCAAGGTCTTTCTGATTCCCTCCCATCATTTCTTTAGGGAAAACTTCTATGAATTGATGTAGAGTGAATTGAGCACAATCAAGAAAATACTATAATGACACTGTAAAAATACACAACTTTGAAACCTTAAGAACTCTAATTAACACAATGACCAATCATGATTCCAAAGGACTAATGATGAGAAACACTGCCCACTGCTTGACACAGAGGTAGTGATGGACTCATTATGCAGAATGAGACATATATTTTCTGGACATGGATAAGGTAGGAATTTGACTTGGTTATGCATATTTGTTATAATATTTTTGTTTTTCTTATTTTCTTTTTCAATTGGCAATGAGAGAAAGAAAAGCAATGCTTGTTAGTTTTTAGAAATTAATAAAAGCATTTTTTTAAGAACCTAGGATGTGCCATACATTGTATTAGGTGCTAGAGATACAAAAGTGAAAATGAATAAAAGATCCTTTATTGGAAGGAAACGTACATAGATTTAAAAAAATAGATACCCTCCCCCCCCAAAAATTGTAAGAGGAAAGTTCTAGCAACTGGGATGGGGAGGGGGGAATTTTAGGGTAGGTTTCCTGAAAGGAGTGGCAATGGAGCTGAGCTTTGAAGGAAAGTAGGCATTCTACTAAGCAGAGGTGTGGAAATAGGGCATTCTAGACATAGGAAAGAGCCTTTGAAAAAGCACAGAAGGGATATGTGTGTGTACAGAAGAGAGTTTTTGTATACAAAGGAGAGTTACTATGAAGGTTAATTTGGCTGGAATGTAGAGTTGAGGGGAAGACAGTAATATGTAATGAGTCTGGAAAAGTAGTCTGGATTGTGAAATACTCTAAAAGTCAAACAGACTAGGTTTTCTCTGGTAGGTAAGAGGGAGCTATTGGATCTTCTTGAATGGAAGAACACCATGGTCTAACCTATGCTTTAGAAATATCACTATGGTGGCTGTATGAAGGATGGCTTGGGGGCCACTTTGTTAAATAGTTTGGGGGTAGTTAGGTGGTACAGTGGATAGAGCATCAGGCCTGGAGTCAGGAAGATGGGAGTTTAAATCCCACTTCAGACACTTACTAGCTGTGTAACCCTGGGCAAGTCATTTAACCCTGTTTTCTTCAGATCCTCATCTGTAAAATGAGCTGGAGAAGGAAATGACAAACCATTACAGTAACTTTGCTAGGAAAACCCCAATGGGGTCACAAAGAGTCAAACACAACTGAAATAAATGAACAACAGCAACAGTGTAGTTTGAGATCTGGTACTACTAGGCCCCCTTCACATTTTTCTTTTCATTGATTGCCTTGATATTCTTGACCTTTTGTTTCTCTAGAAGAATTTTGTTGTTATTTTTTTCTAGCACTATAAAGTAATTCATTGGTGGTTTTATTGGTATGGTACCAGATAAGTAAATTAATTTAGGTGGCATTGTCATTTTTATTATTATTTTTATTACTCATGAGCAAGTTGTATATCTGCAATTATTTAGATCTATCTTTATTTGTATGAAAAATGTTTTGGAATTATGTTCATATAGTTTCTGTGTCCCATGTCTTGGCAGGTAGACTCCAAGTATTTCATATTGTGTGCATTTATTTTAAATGGAATTTCTTTTTCTATCTTCCTCTTCCTTCTGGATTTTGTTGGTAATATATAGAAATGTTAATGATTTGTATGGGTTTATTTTATATCCTGTATTAGATGGATGGCGGGGAGAGGCTGAGGCTGAGAGATCAATTAG
Source organism: Vombatus ursinus (assembly GCF_900497805.2). Classification (NCBI taxonomy): domain Eukaryota; kingdom Metazoa; phylum Chordata; class Mammalia; order Diprotodontia; family Vombatidae; genus Vombatus; species Vombatus ursinus. The sequence goes on from NW_020948840.1 coordinate 14,211,848, forward strand.
AAAGTTATTAAAACTATCCAGGAAAGAGATAATGAGGGCTTAAACTTAGGTGGTAGCAGTGTGAGTGGAGAGAAGGGGATAGAGGCAAGACATAGTGTGGAGGTGGTATCCACTAGACTTGGCAACTGTTGAGGTGGGAGGGGTGAGAGAGAGGCAAGAGTCAAGAAAGACTCCTATCTTCTGAACCTGGATGACAAGGATGGTGATATCCTCAACAGAAATTGTGAAGTCAGGAAGATGAGAGGATGTGTTGGGAAGGGTAATGAGTTCTATTTTGACCATGTTGAGTTTTCAGCACCTATGTCACCTATACGGCATCATCCAGGCAGAGATGCTATATGAGTTCACTTTATATGTGCATGTGAATATAAATTGTTTATCTACATACCTGTCATGTTCCTCCTACCCAGTAGAATATAAGCTTTTTGAGGGCAGGGATTTTTTTCCTTTGTCTTTGTATCCCTAGCATGTAGCCCAGTGCTTAAGAAATACTTGTTAATATTAATTCAATTGAGTAAACATTTATGAAATACTTACTAAGTGCTAGGTATCTGACTAAGTGCTGGAGATACAAATAAGAAAAAGAAAGAGTTCCTGCCCTCAGCAAGGTTACATTCTAATGAGGGAAGACAAACACATAAAAAGAAGCTGGAAAGGGGTGGAGTGGGGGTGGGAGTGGTATTGAATCATGAGCCTTCAAAAAGGGAAAACACAATTTTTGAAAACATAGGGGTGGAGATGGTGCCTTTCCTAAATATAGCGAACACTATGGAGTTTACGACATTACAGGGGCTGTTGGGGACAATTTGGGGGCCTTCCATTAAAGTTTCTGGACACGTCCCAGGTTCTGTCCCAGATTCTTCTTTTAGGCTGTGGACTCTGCCGATAACCCTGCTAAGGACCAGTCTATTGTTTCACCTCTAGCCAGAGAGATGGAGTGGCTTCAGGAGCTGGGTGTGGGAGGGAAAGGAAGGGGAAGAAAGAAGGCTGTGGGAGGGAGCCAGAGTTTAGGAAGAGAACCAAAATAATCTCACATAATGGATGGCAAGCAACACCCCCCTCCCCTTATCTCTTGATATTTTTATCCCCATCAGAGGGGGAGTCCGGAAATAGCCTGATCACTGTTTGGTTAGATCCCACTATGAGACTATTCAGAACAATTAACTTCCTTCTGAACCAGGAGATGACCTTGAGGCTCATAGGTCCTGTGACCTGCCCTTTTGTTCAGTCCTTTCCCAACTGGGGGAGTAATGGCTGCCTGATGAGAGACAGAATTCTGTGACACCACCATCTCCTGGAACAAAATGAACTGATATTGGGAAGGAGAATGCCAGCTCATAACTTGAAGGATACTGGGAGGATCCCCACTCCCTCAATCTACCTGCTCAAGCTTCCCAAGCTGAAGTCTGATCACCAACTCCACCAGTGAAAGAAAGCCTGAGGTATAGAACTCCATTGGAAACTGGGGTATACAGGGGTATTTCCTTCTTTGTTTTTTCTTCCCAAATGGAAATAAAATAGCCTAACAAATTGACAGAAACTTCTCTGCCTAAAAGAGTATTGACTACAGTATAGTAGAAATAAATTTCATTTTTTTAAAAAGTTAACAAATGGAAAGAACACTGGGTTGGGAGTGAGGAAACTTTGGCTCTAGTCCTGGGCCTGCCCACAACTAACTAGCTGTATGACCTTGGGCAAGTTACTTTACCTCTTGGTTTATTTTCTTTCTCTACAAAATAAAGGGATGGAACTAGGTGACTTCTAACATTCTATGCAGTGCTATTTCTATTCTGTTTTATTCTAAACTGAGGCATTACGGCAACCGGTAAATTACAGTAGGCCCAAAGGCTATCATGTTTCATAGAGGAGCTGACCAAACAGCTTTGAAGGGAGCTAGATTATTCTAAAAGACACAAGTGGGTATGGAATGCATCCATGGCCAAAGGCAAAGACATGAAGATGGGAGAGGCCAATTTGGGTAGAATATAGACGTTGTCAAGGGGAGTCATGAGAAATACAAAGGAATAGTCCCATACATCTCCAGAAACAAAGATGCCCTTCCTCCAACACTACCTCTACTGTTCTGAATCTGATTGCTGCTCTGACATTTAATTCAAATAATAATCCTATGTTCTGACATTTATATAGTGCTTTAATGTTTGCAAAACATTTTTATACAGTATATCATTTGTTACTTTTGACATCTCTGCAGGGCAGGTATGATAGTGCTATCTTGATTCTATAGATGAAGAAACTGAGACTCAGAGAAGTCAATCCCCTAACTAACAATCACATAATTGTTGTAGTTAGGGTTTGAACCTAGATCTTTCTGACAAGCTCAGTACCATCTCCAGTACATTAGGCTAGAGCGTGGTAAGATAACTACTATTCCACTCTAGCCCTGAAATTTCTAGAATGGGGTTTGAAGTTTTCTTTCCCCATGGGACTATACTCTTATTGCTGTTCAGTTATTTCAGTCATGTCTGACTCTTTGTGACCCCATTGGAGGTTTTCTTGGCAGAGACATTGGAAAGGTTTGCCATTTTTTTCTCCAGGTCACTTGACAGATGAGGAAACTGAGGCACACAGGGTGAAGTGACTTGCCCAGAGTCACAGAGCTCATAAGTATCTGAAGCCAAATTTGAACTGAGGTCTTCCTGCCTTCAGACCCAGCGCCCTATCTGCTGTGCCACCTAGCTACCCTAGGACTATACCCTATGCCCCTAAGTTGATAACACACCCTGATTATCACTCTAATTCAGGTTCTTAGGCCTCCAAAATCCATCCATTGAAATATTACCTTAAATCTTGGATCACACGCAGCTAAAGTCTAATGTCGTCTCTTGCAGTCAGTTTAGTACAAATATATTTCCTCAGAACATACGTCCTGAAGGCCCTGCTTTCAATTTTCTTGAAAGCTGGGATACCACTTGTCCCTGTGTGTTTTCTTGTGATTTCATAACATTTGGATAGTATTTTACAGTTTCCAAGTAACTGTTATATCTGTGATTTCACATGATCCTCATAGCAACTCTAGCAGGTTGGCAAGAAAAGTCTTGTTACCCTCACTTTGTAGATGCAGAGATGGTAGGTGATTGGTGCGGCCATCTACCTGATAAATGGCAGAGCCAAAAATAGGATCCTTTATTAGCTGCCCCATTTCACTACTCGTTCTTTGATGAACGTATTCACTGTATGGAAGATTCAAGCCATCTTTTTAGTGGCAATTCAATTACAGAGCTGCTCACTTTATTCATTCACTCATTATTCAACGAGCATATATTAAGCATATACTACGTGCCTGGCACTCTGTCGCATGCTGGGTATACAAAAGACAAACACAAAACGGCCCTTCCCTCAAGGAGATTACAGTCTACTGGAGCTCAGTATATGGTTTTATTCTGCTCTGTCTTCTCCCTCCTCTTGCCAACCTTTTCCTCTTAGCTCTATGATCACCCAGCTGGAAATTCCCAGTGAGAAAACTCCCTTTACCAATTCCAGTTGGTAACTGTCTTGCAATTTATAGTTTTAGAGAGTTGTTAGGGTTACATAGATGGTATCGGTGTCAGAGGTTAGACTGAAACCCACCGACCCAGGGTCATATACAAGGATTCTGTCTGTTTCTGTGTCTATAGCTACCTCTGTATCTCTGTCTCTTTCTGCGTCTCCTCCATCTCTCTCGTTCTGTCTCTGTTTCCCACTCTCTTTCTCTCCCTCTATCCCTCCCTACCTCTCCCCCTTCGGAAGACAGTGTCTTTATTTCTTTCTCTGCAAATGTAAATTTAAGGTATGACTTTTCACATAAATGTAATTATCATGCTACAGTGGAGAAGTACAAATGCCTGCCCATCAGTGAGAGGTGTATCAATTAAATGGTAGCAATAAAATAGTGAGAGAGATCATAACCGCTCAGCTCAAACCAGTCACTTTAATGAGCCTTTGTCAAGAATTCAAACAGGAAAAAGTCATTCCATTCTGTAGCTGACACATAGAATTTAACACTGGGACTTGGAGATAATCAAGTCTGGTGATTCTCAATGGGGGTGCTAATACAGAGTTTCTGCTGGGGTGCTAGGATTACACGGGACTTAGCTTTGCAATTCCAGGTGTATGGAAGAGTCTCCAAACTCTCTGGGAACACCCCCTCCTTTCACTCCATCCCATTTCCCATTCCTCACGGCCAAGGATTATACCATCCCGTGAGACCTCATTTTTCCAGGTAGGAAATGTAGCTAGGTTGCAGGATTTCCCCAATCTCACACAACTATTAAGTTGCAAAGCCAAGATTTGAAGTTGCTTGCTTACTACAGTACACTGCCTCCTCCCCGACAGACTGCTTCTTTTTGATCAGAATCTGACCCATTGGATCCCTTTTCTTCGCTAGCTATTTTGTCTTGTATTTTCAGGCCAGAGCTTGCTCACTTGCCACCCGGGGACTAGCCATGCTGACTTAACCACACCAACCTCACCGGCCAGTCATTCTGTGGGGTCAAAAAAGACTCAGTACCTGAAAGCAGTATTAAAAACAATACATGGGGCATTGTGGTTGCCCTCCCAAAAGCTAACTTAGTAAAAGGTTGCACTATTAGAACTGAGGCTTTAGAACAAGGAAGGACATTAGCCTGCTGCACTTGTCACTGGTTAGAGTACTGCATTCTTTTCTAGGCACCAGTTTAGAAAGGACATAGACACCCAAGGATATGTATAGAGGAGGATGACTACTCCCATGCCCTAGGGAGATGAACTGAAGAAAACCAGAAGGTTCTGGCTTAGAGAAGAAAAGGCCTCAGAAAGGTCCTGGTCAAATATCTGAAGACCTATCATCTGAAAATGATGATATTTATTTCATGTGGCTCCCAAGGAAATTACCAGGGCAAATAGAGGCAGATTTTAGCTCAATACAGTGTTCTCTCACCTTACCAGGGTAATTCATTGTTGAAAAATTCATCCTCATAGGGTAAATTCTCCTAAGTCAAAAATGAAATCACAATTCATTTAAATAGGACAAATTTTATGCATTCATAAGTCCCAAAATTCATAATCATTTAATATTTATTTAAGACATTCAATGTCTGTGTAGTTAAACTTTTAATAAAAAAGAGGAGTAAATATTAATAGCTAGCATTAATTAGCTCTTTAAAGTTTACAAAGCACTTTACATATATTTGATTCTCATAACAGTCCTACAGAGTCGGTACTGTTATTATCCCCATTTCATAGTTGAGGAAACTGAGGGAAATAAAAATTAAGTGATTTGCCCAGGGTCACACAGCTCATAAGAGTCTAAGGTCACATTTGAAGTCAGGTCTTTCTGACCTCAACTTGCACCAACTAGCTGCCTTTTGGTTTGCTGGCAAGCCAGAACTGTGATTTAAAATAAAAGGCCTTTTCTTTACTGCAAAGAAACAGTCACAGAACACTTGTGCATGGTCTAAAAGTGCAGTACAGGCTCCTCCATTCCATGTCATCATGAATTTTTGGATCCGGACTTATCAAATATCCATGGGAGTCCCTTGTGCACATTCCTAGGCCTGGGCCTTCATTGGTCAGTCTACCATTACATTTTAATCATAAATTCAAGTAGGGTAATATCACTAGACCTAGCATGCAACTTCAGTTTCTCTATCAGCCTCTTCCCCTTCAAGTAGAATGCAGGACAAACCCCCTCCAATTCTCAAAGGTTCAGACTCTATCATGTCCAGTGGATGTGACCAATCGTTAAAAAAAAAAGAGCTTCTTTACTTACAAAATTCTCTGCAATATAGCAATTCCCAGAGATGTCTAAAAGATTTTGACTGGTCTTTCCCAAAGTCAGCATTTGACATTGGCCTTGTACCCAAAGCTCAGCCTTTCCATTTCCTGATCTCCAGTTCTCCTTTCCCACCTGAGTCTCAGGTATATGGATTTGATTTTGTCTCTGTCTCTTCAGTATTGGGTTTCAGCCCATTCTTAGACGTAAGCTGCCTCTAAATCATCATCCTGTCTAGGCAATTAGAGAGAAGAAAGTCACTGATTTCTCTTAGCTGAGGCATTTCCCCCCAAATATTCCCTCCACATTCAAGGTCAGTCTAGCTAACTTAAATTTCAGATATTCAGATCAATTTTGCAAACATTTTTATTTTAGTTTTATTTTGATGAGAAACTATTTGTTCCAAAGAATTATCCTCAAATTCCCTTACATTTCCCTCTTTTCCCCCCAATTGGTGCCTCTTCTTGAAGTCTATCCCCCTATCCTACACTAACACTAAGTCTTGGACCAGAGTCTGCATTCCTGCAGGTCTCATACAGAGCTAAGTATATGCCTGTATATACTGTGTATAAAATACACAGTAATTTATAATAATGATCATCATAAACTCATGCAGTGCCTGTCCTAACATATTCATTTGCTCACATAAAATGGCCCACTACCTGCCTAGGAGCACTCTATAAAATCAGTCCTAGAATGTTGGAACTGGAAGCAACCATTTCTTGAATATTACCTCCTATATGTTTCTACTGGTCCTCCTAACCTCTGACTTCATGATTTAACATGGTAGATGTATGTGCGCAGCTCATATGTGCATATTTACTACCCCTATTGATATGTATTCCACACCTATCCAAGAGCCCATGGTTCCTGTACCTTAATTCATGGTCCTGAAATTTAAATTCTATTTCTAAACACCCTCTTCTTTCTTTAAATAAATTCTTATTGATCTGTTTTGCTTTTATTGTCTATATATCCCTCTCCATTGTTTTTAAACGCCTCTCCAGAAAGTCATCTTTCATAACAAAGAATTTTTTTAAAAAAAAGAAAAAGAGGAAGAAGAGAAAAAATTAGCAACCTTAATCGACACATTGAAAAAATGGGATGTTATATGCAATGTCCCACCCCCATCATGGACCTTGACCTCTGCAAAGGAAGATGGGTAAGTGGTCAGGGAGAGAAACTTTTCATATCTCTTTTTAGGACCAGACTTGTTCATTATCATTTCACAGCTGTTTCAGTTGTTTTACAGTTGATTTCTTCCCCTTTTACTCTCTTCCTCTGAAATCCCCGTCCACAACTGCTAGGTTGCTTGACTGCACACAGAGTTCACGTGAAATGGGAGTCAAACATTTCATTCCTTTATATAAGATGGAGGACCATCAGAATTTGTCATGTGCCCTACCACTGGCTCCCAAAGTCCCCCAGGGCTTACCATCTGCCCTGCTTCTCTTCTCTGCAGTCCTCTGGTATTGCTACCTGGCTTTTGGACCTTGCCATCTGCCCTACTGAAGCACTCTTAGGACTTCTGGGGCTTTCCATCTGCACTGCAGCTGACCTTTCTTTTCTGTGTTGTCTAACTTAATTATAGTATGTGCTCCTTGAGAACAGAGGCTGTCTTTTTTTCTTTCCTTTTCTATCTCTATTGTTTAGCACATTGCTAAAATTGTAATTGCCTAATAAATGCATTTACATTCATCCACTCATTCTTTCCATTTACATGGTAATCATTATGCATATTCTTTTTCTAGCTCTACTTCACTTTGTATCAGTTCATGTAATTCTTCCCATGATTTTCTGTATTCATCATTTTGGTCATTTCTTAAAGGACAATTATACTCTGTTATTTTCAAGTACTACAATTTGTCTAGCCATTCCACAATTGATGGACATCTTGCTTCCAAGTCTTGTTATCACAAAAAGTTCTGTTATAAATATTTTGATGTAGAGTCTTTATTTTTATCAATAGCCTCCTTAGAGTATATGCCTAACAGTAGACTCTCTGGGTCAACTTTATTTGCATAATTCTAAATTGCTTTCCAGAATGTTTATATCCATGTAATACTTCACCAATAATGCCTTATGCCTTTCTACAACCTCTCTCAACATGAACTATTACTGTCCTTTGTAATCATTGTTGATTTCTGGGTGTAAGGTGAAATCAAAAGGTTGTTTTAACTTGTATTTGTCTTATCATTAGTGAATTTGAATTTTTTTATATGGTTGCTAATAGTGTACAATACTTCTTTTGATAATTGTTCATCTTGTTTGACTACTTCTTTAGGGGGGAATGGTTTTTTTTATACAGTTCTGTTAATTGTTTATCTGTCTTGTATATCAAACTCTTAATAGGGATATTTGATTCAAAGATCTGCCCCGCCCTTAACCATTTCTCTTCTTATCTTAGGATACAATAATTTTGTTTGTACAAAAGCTTTTCAATTTCATGTAATCAAAATTATCTGTATCTTTTGTAATTAATTCTATCCCTTACTTAGTTAAGAATTCCTTTCCTTCCTAGGACTACTAAACGTATGTAATATGCTTCTTCTCTAATTTTTTTATGGTATGATATTTAATAATCAAGTCATATATCTGTTCTGAATTTATCATGGAATATGGTATAAGATGTTGGTCTAAGCCTAATATCTGCCAGACTGCTTTCTATTTTCCAAGCAGTTTTTATCAAAGGGGAGTTCTTTTCTAGGTAATTTATGTTTGGGAGTTTATCAAACACTGGGTTATCGAATTCAATTATTTCTAATTCTTCATTGTTTAGTTTGTTCCATAGATCTACTTTTCTACTTTTTGTTTAGTTGTTTCAGTCGTGTCCGACTCTTTGTGACCCAATTCAGGATTTTCTTGACAAAGATACTAGAGTGGTTTGCCATTTCCTTCTCCAGATCATTTTACAGATGAGGAAACTGAGGCAAACAGGTTTAAGTGACTTGGCCCAGGGTCATAAGTTAGTAAGTGTCTGAGGCTGGATTTTAACCCAGGTTTTCCTGACTCCAGGCCCAGCATTCTATCCACTATGCCACCTAGCTGCCAAATGGCTTTGATCATTACTGCTTTATAATACAGGCCAGTGGTTCTTTAAAGTATAGTCCAGGGACCTAGAGACTCTTTTAATGGTTCTGTAAGTTTAAAACTATTTTCATTGTAATACTCAGATGTTTTAATTTTTAATATAATAAAGTATTGATAGATATACCCCACATAAACAAAAGCTCTTTCAGGGGGGTTCTTGATAATTTTAAAAAGTGTAAAAAAGGTCCTAAGACCAAAATCTTGATTACTACTGACATAGAATGATCAAACACTTTTTTTCTTACCAGCTATTCATTTCCCAAATCTGCCCTCTTCTCTGAAGTCCCTATCTGGTACTGGCAGCCATAATAAAAACAGTACCTGTGTCCTTGTGATCCTTAATTTCTTGCCTAGGACTTTGAAATCCTTAGTGATCCTTGCTATCTTCATTCCAGAAGTATTATCTCCCTGTGTATGAATCAACAAACTTAGGTTCATGTTCTGCTTCTCACACTCAGAAGCTGTATAACACTGGAGAAATCATATAGTAAGAACCCTAACTGGGAGTTAGAGAGTACCTGGGTTCATATCCTAGCCTTGCTATTTAATGCCTATGTGATCTTTTGACTCTCTGGGTCTCAGTTTCTTTATTCACAAAACAAGAGAGTCAAAGCAGGTGATCTCTAAGACTCCTTCCAGTTTTAGATCTTATTAATCAATCAAACAATGAACAAGCATTTACTAAGACTCTACCAGTGCCAGGCACTATATTAGTTGCTAGGGATACACATTTCTTGTTTTTGTTTATGTTTTTTTAAAGAAAGGAGAAATCGGGGCAGCTAGATGGCACAGTGGATAGAGCACCGGCCCTGAATTCAGGAGGACCTGAGTTCAAATCCGGCCTCAGACCACACACTTGACACTTACTAGCCGTGTGACCCTGGGCAAGTCACTTGACCCCAATTGCCTAAAAAAAAAAAAAAAAAAGAAAAAAGAAAAGAAAGGAAAAATCCCTAGTTGCAAAGAACATACATTCAATAGACTATTTTTTCACTGACCTCTTAGTCTCCATTTTCCAAAATCATAGGAACCATATCTACCTCAGGGACCTAGACTAGTTTTTTTTTTTTTCAGAATACTTTGAAACCATCCTTAAGACTTAAGATCTAGGGGACTAATACTTAAACCACTGACACATGGGCACCTAAGTAGAAAAGTCATTATAAAAGGAGTCCAGTGTTTCCACACTCTCAGGTTTGACACAAGCTTATGCCAGCATTACCAGTGAAGACAGAGGGAAGCTACACCCATCTGAATCAATGCTATGTCCTTGCTGAATATCTTTTCTATGCCATTGCTAAGTAAATTTCCTTTTGTTAGCTACTAGGTGGTTTACAAATGTCTTACTACATTCCAGTCCTGAACTGGAACCACTGGACTGGTCTGAGTTGGGCCTGGACTAAAAAAAAAAATGGAGATATAGATACTTGTACTGTCTACTTCATGGGTGTTATGAGAAAAGCACTTTGTAATCCTTATTAGATCAGATAAATATGTTCTATTACTAATTGTAATAAACCAGAATCAATCAAAACAATAAACAAACAATAAATCAAAATAATAAATGATTACTGTTATATTTTTTTTTCCCAAAACCCAAATAGGTGCCCAATTAGGAGAGGTGGGTAGCAGCACACCTATAGTTCTGGTCACCCATTCATTGGTTCCAGGAATCCATAAGGCCAAAACTGCAGTGAAGTATTGAGGGCATTGTCTCATGGGATGCCTTGCTCCTCATAGAGGAACCATCTCTCAAGCAGCTTACATTTGTATACCCCCCATAGTAATTCCCAAGGCATTGCACATGCTGGAGCAAGTATTGATGGCTAGTTATTGAGAATTGCTAGAGAACTAAGGTACACGCAAGACTAATAATTTGGAACAATTTGATCCATTATAACTGAAGGAAATGTTACAAATGCAGTGGAAGTGCCCTTTTGGTACATTATACATGCAGGAAATGAAGTAGAATATAATGTGCTATTATTTCAAAACTATTTAATTAAAAATGGACGTAACAAGGGGCATCTAGGTGGCGCAGTGCATAGAGCACCGGCCCTGAAGTCAGGACGACCTGAGTTCAAATCCGACCTCAGACCAAACACTTGTCACTTACTAGCTGAGTGACCCTGGGCAAGTCACTTAACCCCAATTGCCCAAAAACAAAAAACAAAAAAAAGAAAAAAATGGACATAACATCAACCAACAGATAACAATGCATCTGTATTTGCTCACTTCGTGTCCTAGGACACCAGCCACACTGAGGTCTCTATCTCACATTCTTGATGGACTGGTTGCCGATCAATAGGTAACATACCATAATGGAGTGGTGGCCATATCACAAATTGAAACTTCACAGGGTAGGGGATCAGGAGGAGAGAGAGAGAATATAAGATCTCTTCGCTAATCCAGCATGGCATCTCTGGTGTCACCCTCACTGGCTTCCCTGTGTCCTCCCCTTTTGTTGACTTCCTCCATAATTTTGCTTATGCTAATTTATTCTTTCTTCCCATAAACCCTTCTCAACCCCAAGTTCAGGACAGAGCTCCCCAAGCTTGATGAGTGCTGGTTAAAGTTCAACCCCACCAAAAGGGCAGTTATTTGACACCCAAGTCTCTCAAGTTACCCTCCCCCAGTGGGTGGGGGGCTACATACATAATAAACACATAATAAATTCTTTTTAATTTATTCATTAAATGTTTTTTGGTTTAGATTGGATTGGACCTTCCTGGATTAAGTTAGACTGAGCGATTCATATGACCCCCAACCTGGTTTTGAAGACAGAAAACCAGAGCAAGTGAAAACCACAGAGCCCACCTAGCCCTCTTTCTCTTCACAGGTATAATGAATTATGGCATCTCCACAACACTACCAGCCAGAATGACTTGACTGACATAAGTCCTTGGCAAGAACTTGACTCAAAACATAGGAAGTTGCTAATAACTCAGAGACGATTCAAAAACTTTTCAGAGGCACTGTATATTTGTTGCTCCATCTCCTCCCAAGGGAACCAGGAAAAGAGCACCTTGCCTCATTCTTTACTACAGACATCCTGCTGCCTTGGTCCAACCCAGTATCACCTTCCTCACCGGATGAGAAGGATAATAATATGGCCATCACAACCCTGGTGGAGGCTCAGAGGAAGTAGCTGAGTGCCAGGACACTGCTGACAACCTCCGCCGCACTTGCCTTCTCAAATGAACTGCAAACTTCCTTCCTTTTCTTGAGTGGCCGTCCCCACTGTGGAAATTCACTTCACACGAGATTGCTCCCCTGGCTGCTGCAACAGGTTCATGCCTCTAGGCAATAGGCCAAGTCACTGGCCCTCTCCTCCCCACCCCCAGGGGAGAGGTTCTTAGAGTCTGTGAATTGGTTTTATTTCTTGTATTTTGAAAACTGTATTTCATCATAATTGGCTTCTGTTGTAATCCTATGTATTAAAAGTTCTTCTGAGAAGGGGTTCATAGGCTTCACCAGGTGGCCAGTGGGGCCCATGATACAGAAAAATTGTCAAGAACTCACGCCCTTCATCTTCTCCATTTAAATCAGCTCTTTTTCCCAGGGGATGGTTAATATTTGTAGGTGTTAGAGGTCATTGGAAATATGACACGATCTATGACCCAAGAGTGCTAGAGGTTTACATCACCCTTTGCTCTTATTGGGCCCTAGACATTACCTCCTTAAAGGCAGGAAGCTGGAGGAGATATTCTCTTGAGATCTATTCCAGCTTTATTATTCTTGGATCAATTCAGGAGATCCTAAATTGGTAACTGGAAGTGACCTTGGAGATGATCTGGTCCAACCTTTTCATTTTACAGATGATGAAACTGAGACCTAGAGAGATGAAGTGACCTGCCCATGGCCATCCAAGGAAATGATTGGCATGATTTTGAATCGAGAGTATCAGACCTAGAGTCAGGAAGACTCATTTTCCTGAGTTCAAATCCAGCCTCAGACACTTACTAGCTTAACCTGGGTAAGTCACTTAATCCTGTTTGCCTCAGTTTCCTCATCTGTAAAATGAGCAGGAGAAGGAAGTGGCAAACCCCTCCACTATCTTTGCCAAGAAAACCCCCAAAAGGGGTCATGGAGAGTTAGACATGACTGAAACCACTGAACAACAACAACAACAACTGGTCCCACCCCCCTCCCCCTTTCCCACTCTCCAACTTTCCATCATTAGGTCACCACGGAAATATGATATTCTTCAGAGATCGTGTTGGGGTGCTAACAGTGACTAATCAGAGGCAGTGTGGTATAGGTGAAAGAACACTGGACGTGGAAATAGAAGAATTCATTCTGACAATCACCAGCTGCGTGACCGTGGAAAAGGCCCTTAACCCCTTCCTTATCTGTAGAATACAGATAATAAAATTCTTATTGTATATCTCGCCATATTGTTGTGAGGAAAATGCTTTGTATACCTTAGGACATTATATTAACTTGATTCAAGAAATTCACAGCATTTATTAAGTACCTACTATGTACAAGGCATCTTGTAATTATCCTTGGGGATGAAAAGACAAACACTAAGAAGGCCTAGTCCTGGGAATATGTGTGAAGGCATTCACTTTGAAGCTCAGCGAGCCTGCCTCTGGACATCTGTGATGAGATGTAGTGACGCGAGGCCACACGTGGCATTTCAGCATAGTCACAGATATTCTGTGGCTGTTTCCAGTCCAATTACTGTGCGGTAAAGAGAAGAACATTTTTTTAGTATTTATTCCCAAAAAGATCTTTTTTTTTTAATCACCTAGTAATTGGACTAGAAACTGTCACAGTCTACTTGTGTTTCCTCTGAGTTGAAGCTCAGCATCTCCCCTCCTGCCCCTATTTTATATCTTCTGCACATAATCCTCATTTGAAGTAAAAAAAAATTATGAAAATTGCATCACAAAGATAGTATACAATATGTGTTGGCAATGACATTGAATGAAACACAGCAGTTATAGGGTGAAAAGGAGAGGTTTCTTAAGTAAGGTGGGGACCTGGGGCTATGAGATTTGACTAAATAACACAGGCCCAACCTCTAGGAGGAATCCAACCACAAAGGAGCAGAGATAAGGAGGTAAAAGGCAGTCATGCTCTAAGAGCAGGGTAGAAGCTTACCACTTACCCAGGAGTACCAGGGTGGTGTGCTTGAATGATGGCTACGTGTCTTGGGTCCTGACTTCTGATAAGGATCAGATGGGTCACACTACATCTTACCCAATAGATGCGGGCCATTGCTAAATACCGGGAGGTCAAGAGTTCAGAGAACTTATCCATTCTCCTTCCTCCATAAGAAATGCATTACCTTCTGAAACACCTGAAAAACAACATAAACTCTTTTGTTTTCTTACTGGACAAGCAAAGAAACTTCTACTCAGGGTGACTTCTTAACCTAGCCTCTCAATTGTTCTCAAGAGAAATATTTCCAATTTAAAACTTATATGTGGGCTCCCTGGCCCTCAGTGACCTTCTTAATAGGGCGACACAAATAACAAACTGCTTTGACATAGTAAGTCTGAGAAGAATGTTGTGAGTAGAGCACAAGCTGGGAGCTCAAAGGAAGTAGGCAAAGAGAGAAAGAAGATATATATCCATCCTCTCCCAGTTCATGGTTAGAGTAGAGGTGTAACTAGGGGTTGGCCAATGGAACTTCCTGCCTTGAGCACGGCCTGGTTAAGGAGAGAAATGAAGGAGGGAGATTTGGGATCAGAGAGCAGGAATGTGCTGGAATGACATTTCCTGAAGAACCCGGAAATAACTCGGGTGGATACTGATATCATGAAGCTGACTCACCCAGCCTAGACCCAGTGTTCAAATGTCTTGATTACTGTTCTTCTGATTCTCCTTACCTAGCTCTGCATGACTGGTCCAAGGATCTTGAAACCCTGAGCACAATACCTGCATCTTCTCCCTAAATTCGTCCTCTGCACCTTCTCCCATTGCATATGGTTCTGCTCTCTGGGAGCAAACAGAAAAGAAAAAAATCTAGTTCCTCTTCTGAATAACAGCCCTTCAAACAGTTGCAGACAGCTACCATCTCCCATCCCCCTCCCACCCCCACCATCATATTAAACACATCCAGTCCCTAGATCTGATCTTCTTAGGTAATGAATTCAAGGTCCTTCACCATCCTGGTTTCCTTCCCCTACAGAATCTCTGGTCCTTCCTAAATGATGGTGCTCAGAACTGTACACAATACTCCAGATAAGGTCTGACCAGGGCAGAGTGCAGTGGGACCAGCGCCATTTTAGGCCTAGAGGTTATACCTTTCAATGAGGCCCAATGGTACATTAGCTTTTTTGACTGCTACAATATACTGTTGACTCATATTCAGCTTTCATACCATGAAAATGCCTAAACCTTTTTCAGACAAACTATTTTCTAAACATGCCTTCCTGATCTTATGCTTTGTAGAGCTGATTATTTGAATCGCAATTCAAGATTTTATATTTTCCCTCTTTAAAGTTCATGTTGTTAGATTTAGCACCATGTTCTAGCCTATCAAGACCTTTTTGGATGCTGACTCTGTTGTACAGTGTGCTAGCTAGCATCTTCCACTTTGTGTCCACTGTGAATTTGAGAAGGATTCCAGTAGGCCTTTATCTAAGTCATTGGTAAGAATGTTAAATAGCACAATCACTGGGGTACTCCACTACAGACTTCCTGTTAAGGTGACCTGTTAATGACTATCCTTTGAGAAAGCCATTCAATCAGTTCTGGATATATCTAATTATATTATGGTCCAACCCACATTGTTCCATCTTCCTCCATAATAACATGAGATACTTTATTAAATAGTTCTTATAAATAGCTAGGATTGATACAGTGCTTTAAGGTTTGCAAAGCACTTCACCAATATCTCATTTTATCCTCATAACAACCCAGGGTGATAGGTTATTATCCTCATTTTACAGATGAGGAAACTAAGGGAGACAGAAGTTAAATGACTTGCCCAGGGTCATACTAGTAAGTGTCTGAGGCTAGATTTGAACTCTTGACTTCTTGACTCCAAGTCCAGAGACCTATACACTGCATCAACTAGCTGCCAAAATCTAAAACCTGGAGAAATTATATCTAAGCATTCCTCTGATCTACTACTCAAGTGTATATGTATGTGTATGTGTATATGTGTGTATGTGTATGTGTGTATGTGTATATGTGTGTATACACACTCACATACATATATTCATATATAGGTATATATTTAGGTATAAATATAGTTATATGTATAGGTATAGGTATGAGTATATATATATATATATTTATATGTGTGTTTGTATGTATTTATGTATGTATAGTGAGGCAGCTAGATGGTACGGTGGATAGAGTGCTGGTTCTGGAGTCAGAAGGACCTGAGTTCAAATCTGGCCTCAGGCATTTACTAGCTGTGTGACCCTAGATAAGTCATTTAACCTCTATTTGCCTTAATCCACTGGAGGAGAAAATAGCAAACCACTCCAGTTATCTTTGCCAAGAAAACCATATGGACAGTACTGGTGTGCATGGATCCACGGGGTCATGAAGAGTTGGACACAGTTGAAAGGCTGAGCAACAACAGTATATGTATGGGTGTATATATGTGAGTGTTTAGGTATATGTATAGGTATAATTATGTATATGGAAAGGTCTATATATATGTGTAGGTATACAAGTGTATGCATACATGTGGGTATATATGTATAGATATATATGTGTAGTATGCATATATATATAGCTATAGACATATATACATGTATATATATGTATGTGTATATAACATAGGTATAGGTATCTTTAGGTATAGGTACATGTGTATATGTATCTAGCATGATATAACTTGTTTTTAATGAAGCCATATTGACTCTTGGAGTCACTGCTTCATTTCTTACATGTATATTAATCATCTCTCTAATAATCTATGATATTCTTTTCCTGGGAATCAAAGTCAAGTTCACAGCCTATAGTCTCTTCCCACTCCACCCCACCCCCCCCGAAAATCAGAATGTTTGTCTTCTTTCAATCCCACGGTTGCTTCTGGCTCTCCAGTATCTTTCAGAATTTGCTGACATGGTCTCATCAGTCATATCTACCAGTTCTTTCAGTGCCTGAGAATGTGGGTCACCTGGGCCAAGTGATTTGAATCAAAGAAAAATAATGCCGGTAGGTGTTCTTTTTACTAGCTCCTTACTTATTTTGGGTATCAGGTCTCTATTAACCATATTTGTCCTGTTCTTTCCAGGACAGAGGTTATTTTCTTTGACAGAGATAAGAGAGTTGAATCAAAATACTCTGCTTTTCCTTTATTGCTAATTATTATCATCCTAACCCTCCAGAGAAGCAGTCCTAGGCCCTTCTTTGATCTTCCTCTTTCCCCTAATAAACCTAAAAAAACCAAAAACAAACAAACAAAACCCCCTTTTTGTTTTCCTTCACTCCTTTGGCTAGCCTAAACTTATTATGAGCCTCAACCTTCTGGACACTGCTCTTATGTTACTGTACAATACCTTTGTATTCATCCTCTGTTACTTGTCCTTGTTTCCCATCTTCTACATATATCTTTAAAAATCTAAATTGGTTGGTGAATTCCTTGTGTATCTATACCAGTCTTTTTAAACAACTCCCATTTTCCTTCTCATGGACTGTTTCTCTGCGTATCTTCAGATTTTCATGCTTTGAGTGTGTCGAAAAACACATCAAAGGAAAAATCAATAGTTTCATTAAAGAGAATGGCAACAAAGTGACAACATACCAAAATTTGTAGGATACAGCCAAAGTAGCGCCTGGGAGAAAATTCATTTCTCTAAATGCTTACATCATAAAAAAAAAAAAAAACAGAGAAAGAACAGTTCAGTGAATTGGGCATGCAAATTAAAAAAAAACTGAAAAAAGAACAAATTAAAAATCATCAATTAAACACCAAAATGAAAATCCTGAAAATCAAAGGAGAAATTAATAAGCTGAAAGTAAAACCAAACAAAACATCGAACCATTCAAAAACCATTCAAAAAATGAAAGTAGGAAGTAGTTTGATGAAAAAAAAACCACAATAAAATAGATAAATTACTGGTTCATTTGATTTTAAAAAACAAAGAATTAAACCAGACTACTTTTATCAAAAATGAAAAGGGTGAATATACCACCAATTAAGATAAAATTAAAGCAATTATTAGGAGCTATTTTACCCAATTATATGCCGGCATATCTGACAATATAAGGATGAATCCTTGCAAAAACATAAATTGCCCATATTAACAGAAGAGGAAATAAAATACTTAATCCTATCTTACAAGAAGAAATTGAACAAGCCACAAGTGAGTTCCCTAAGGAAAAAATCCCCAGGACCAGATGGATTCACAAATGAATTCTACCAAACATTTAAAGAATAATTCATTCTAATACTATATAAACTATTTGGTAAATTGGGCAAAAAAAGAAGTTCTACTAAATTTCTTTTATGACACAAATATGGTGCTGATACTAAACCAGAAAGAACAAAAATAAAGAAAGAAAATTGTAGACCAATTTCCCTAATGAATATCGATGCAAAAAATTTAAATAAAATGTTAACAAGGACATTACAGAAATATATCACAAAGATTATACACTATGACCATGTGGGATTTATACCAGGAATGCAAGGCTATTTTAATATCAGGAAAACTATTGGTATAATTAACTATATCATCAATAAAACCAACAGAAATCATACGATTATCTCAATAGAGGCAGAAAAAGCTCTTGACAATATACAACATTCATCCCTATTAAAAACACTAGAAAGCATAGGAATAAACGACACTTTCTTTAAAAGTTAAGTGTTTTTTTTTTTAATCTAAAAGCCAGAAGCAAGCATTATCTATGATGGAGATAGGCTAGAAGCCTTCCCAGTGAGATCAGGAGCGAAGCAAGGATGTCCACTGTCACTACTATTATTCAATATTGTACTAGAAATTCTAGTTATAGCAATGAGATGAAAAAAAAAGAAGTTAAAGGAATTAGAATAGGCAGTGAGGAAACAAAACTATCACTCCTTGCAGATGATTATGATGTTATACTTAGAAAATACTGGAGAATCAACTATAAAAACTAATTGAAACAGTTAACAATTTTAGCAAAGTTGCAGGATATAAAATAAACTTACTTAAATCATCATCCTTTCTCTATACTACCAACAAAGTCCAGCAAGAAGAGATAGAGAAATTTCATTTTAGAGAAATTTCATTTAAAATAACTGCAAATAATATAAAATATTTGGGAGTCTATCTCTTAAGACAAGCCCAGGAACTATGTGAACACAATTACAAAACACTTTTCACACAAATAAAGACAGATCTAAACAATTGGGGAAATATTAATTGCCCATGGGTAGGCCAAGCCAATATAACAAAAATTACTCAAAAAGCTCAAATTATTGTTCAGTTACATCTAACATTTTTCTGACCTCATTTGGGGTTTTCTTGGCAAAGATACTAGAATGGTTTGCCATTTCCTTCTCCAGCACATTTTACAGATGAGGAACTAAGGCAAACAGTGACTTGCCCAGGGCCTCATTGCTAATAAGTATCTGAACCTGGATTTGAACTTAGGTCTTCCTGACTCCAGGCCGGGTGTTCTATCCACTGCCCCACATAGCCGCCTCAAATGAAAATGAGAATTCTACGTAAATCAATATACTTATTCAGGTCTTTGGCATTTGAGAGTGCCACAGACCTCCTTTTACCAAAAATGTTGGCATCAGGGTGGAGCCAAGATGGCAGAGAAAAGACAACACCTGAACTCTCCCCAAAACCCCTCTGAACACCTTTAAATAATGCCATAAAACAATTCCTGAAGCAGCAGAACCCACAAAAGGATGGGGTGAAATAATTTTCTAGACAAATACAACTTAGAAGGTCAGCAGGAAAGGTCTGTCACACTTGGGTGAGAATGGAGCGCAGTCCAGCATAGGTTGTACCGGCTCAGCCCCAGCAAGCCAGGAGCAGGCCTTGGGAGCCAGTGAATCAGCAGCGGCAGCAGTTGCTTCCCAAGCTCTCAGCCCACAGATGGAAAAGGGGCCAAACAGCTGGTCAGAAGGAGATCACAGGGGTCTCTTTGCTAGCACTGAGGCAGGACTCTGTGGTTTTGCCCATACTTAGATCTGAGTCACAGTCCTGGGGGGCAGTCCCAGGGCGAGAAGGAGCACTACCATACCAGAGCTTGCAGCTCCAGAGCAGCGGGGCATGGTTCCAGGGCAAAAAAAAGAGTGATTGTGGTCGCTCACAAACCAGTGCAGAGTACAGAAGAGTGGTTAAAAAAAAAAAGATAGGTAAACACACCTTTCCTTAAATCATATGACCTTGGAAGAACTGAAAACTTACAGGTCCCTAGGAGTATCTCTGAAAACAGCTGCACAAAACCCCTGAAGCTTGGGACGGTGCACCCTCCACCCTGGAAGCAGACCCCTACTTTAACAAAGAATTAAAAGTCAAGAACTAGGTTGGGAAAATTATCAAACAACAGAAAAAAAAAATTCTGACCATAGAAAGTTACTGGGGTGGCAAGAAAGATCAAAACACACGCTCAGAAGAAGATAACAAAGTCAAAGCTCCTACATCAAAGCCTCCAAGAAAAATATGAATTGGTCTCAGGCCATGGAAGAGCTCAAAAAAGGATTTTGAAAATCAAGTAAGAGAAGTAGAGGAAAAATAGGGAATAGAAAGGAGAGTGATGTAAGAAAATCATGAAAAACAAATCAACAGCTTGGTAAAGGAGACACAAAAAAATACTGAAGAAAATAACACTTAAAAACAGACTAGGCTAAATGGTAAAAGAGGTCCAAAAAGTCAATGAGGAGAACCTTAAAAAGCAGAATCAGTCAAATGGAAAAAGTAGTATAAAAATTCACTGAAGAAAGAGGATAAGAGAAGTGGGGAGGGGTGATTGATAGAAGGGAGGGCAGATTGGGGGAGAGGATAGTCATCAGAAGTAAACACTTTTGAGGAGGGACAAGGTGAAAGGAGAGAGAGAAGGGAATAAATGAGGGGGGAAATAGGATGGAGGGAAATACAGTTAGCAATAGTAACTGTGAAAAATACTTTGAAGCAAGTTTCTCTGATAAAGATCTTACTTCTCAAACACATAGAGAACTGTCAAATTTATAAAAAATAAGAGCCATTCCCCAGTTGATAAATGATCAAAAGATATGAACAGTTTTCAGATGAAGTAATCAAACCTATCTATAGCCATATGAAAAAAAATGCTCTAACTCACTGTTGATTAGAAAAATGCAAATTAAAACAATTCTGAGGTACTACATCATACTTATTAGATTGGCTAACAGGATAGAAAAGGAAAATGACAAATGTTAGAGGGGATATGGGAAACATGAGGCATTAATGCACTGTTGGTGAAGTTGTGAACTGGTTCAACCATTCTGTAGAGCAATTTGGAACTAGGGCCAAAGAGCAGTAAAACCATACATACCCCGTGACCTAGCAATACCACTACTAGGTCTGCATCTCAAAAGAGATAAAAAACAAAAAGGAAAAGGACTTATGTGCACACAAATATTTATAGCAGCTCTTTTCTGGTCACAAAGAATTGGAAATTGAGGGAATGCCCATCAGTTGGGGAGTGGCTGAACAAACTGTGGTATGTGATTATGATGGAATACTATTGTGCTATAAGAAATGACGAGCAGGATTCTCTCAGAAAAACCTGGAAAGACTTACATGAGCTGATGCAAAGTTCACTTTATACTGTGTACAAAGTAACAGCAATATTGTAAGATGATCAGCTGTGAATGACATAGCTATTCTCAGCAATACAATGATCCAAGACAACTCTGAGGACTTATGATGAAAAATGCTATCCCTCCCCAGAGAAAGACCTGATGGTGTCTGAATACAGTTTGAAGCATACTTTTTTTTAACTTTCTTTATTTTTCTTGAGGTTTTTTTTTTTGGTCTATGTATTTTTCACAATTGACTAATATGGAAATGTTTTGCATGACTACACATGTATAAACTACAGTGAATTATTTGACTTCTCAATGAGGTTGGAGGAGAGGGAGGAAGGAAGAGAATTTGGAGCTCAAAGTTTTGAAAACGAATTTTAAAAATTATTTTTACATGTAACTGGGGCAAAATAAAATAACAAATTAATTTTTTAAAAAAGGAAAATAAATTTACTTATTCAGTGTCATACCAATCAAGCTACCCAAAAATTATTTTATAGAACTTGAAAAAATAACAAAATTCATTTCAAAGAACAAAAGGTCAAGAAAATCAAGGGAACCAATGGAAAAAAAAATGTGAAGGAAGTCAGTCTAGCAGTACCAGATTTCAAACTATGTTACAAAGTGGGGACCAAGAAAACAACCCGGTACTGGCTAAGAAATAGAGTAGTGGATCAGTGGAATAGATCGGTACACAATACACAGTAGTAAATTTCCATAGTACTCTAGTGTTTGATAAACCCAAAGATCCAAGCTTTTGGGACAAGAACTCACTATCTGACAAAAATTGCAAGAAAAACTGGAAGGCAGTTTGGTAGGAACTAGGTATAGACCAACATCTTATACTGTATATGAAGATAAGGTCAAAATGAGTAATGATTTAGACATAAAGCATGATATCATAAGTAAATTAGGGGAACATAGAAAATTTTACATTTCAGATTTATAGATAAGGGAAGAATTTGTGACCAAACAGGAGAGAGGATCACAAGAATTAAAATGAATAATGTTTATTTCATCAAATTAAAAAAGTTTTGCACAAACAAAACTAATGTACCCAAGATTAGAAGGAACATAGGAAACTATGGGAAAAAATTTATTGCAAGTTTCTCTGATAAAGTTTCTCTTATTTCCCAAATATATAAAAAATTGAACCAAATTTATAAAAATTATGAGTCATTCACCAGTTGATAAGTGGTCAAAGGATATAAGAAGGCAGTTTTCAGAAGAAGAAATCAAAGATCTCTATAGTCATGTAAAAACATGCTCTAAATCAATAGTGATTAGAGAAATACAAACTAAAGCAATTCTGAGACCTATCACACCTATCAGATTGGCTAACATGACAGAAAAGGAAAATGACAAAAGTTGGAGGGGATGTGGAAAAATTGGGACACTAATGCATTGGTGGTAGAGTTGTGAGCTGGTCCAACCAAGTTGAAGAACAATTTGCAACCACACCCAAAGGGCAATAAAGTTGTACATACCCCTTTGATCCAGAAATACCACTACTAGGTCTGTAACCCAAAGATATCAAAGAAAAGGGAAAAGAACCTATTTGTACAAAAATATTTATAACAGCTCTTTTTTTGTGATGGTAGCAAAGAATTGGAAATTGAGGGAATGCCATCAGCTGAGGAATGACTGCACATATTGTGGCATATAATTGTGATGGAAATGCTATTGTGCTATGAGAAATGACGAGCAGGATGATTTCAGAAAATCCTGAACTGATGCAAAATGATGTGAGCAGAAACAGGAGAACATTATATACAACATCAGCAACACTGAATGATTATCAACTGTGAATGATTTAATTCTTCTGATCAACATAACGACTCAAGATGATTCCAAAGGACTTATGATGAAAAATGCTATCCATCTCCAGAGAAAGAACTGGAGTCTGAATGCAGATTGAAGCATATCTTTTTAACTTTCTTTTTCTTGCCTTTTTTTTTGCAACATGAATAATATGGAAATATGTTTTGCAAGATTTCACATGTATAATTACTATCACATTTCTTGCCTTCTCAATGAATGGGGAAGAGGTGGGAGGAAGAGAGATTTGGAGCTCATTTTTTTATGTTAAAATAAGTAAATAAATTTAATTAAAAAATATTTTCATTCTTGTCCATTGCCCATCCCTTCTGGGATGATTTCCTCTCTAGAATTTTAGTCCACAGGAATGGGAAGGGAAGGGAAGGGAATAAGCATTTATATAACACCTAATATGTGCCAGACACTATGCTAAGTACTTTTACAAATATTGTCCAGTTATTTGATCACAAGATCCTATCTATTCCTCTTCTGAATATTCTGGAATAGGTCATCCTGACCTATATCTTGCCACTGGACTCAGACAGCTCTGGAAGAGAAAGTGAGGCTGGTGACTTTGCACGGGCCTCCTTCACTTAAATCCAATTTATTTGCAAGTCATGGCATCACCTTCCTGATATCATAGTCTTCTTTGAGAACAAAGGGCAAACAATACTGTGAGCACTATACGTTCCCCACTGGGAACCCAACTGGCCAGTTCCAATTGGGCAACGTGACTTGCTCCTTCCTTCTTTCCTTCCTTCCTTATTTCCTTCCTTCCTTATTTCCTCCTTCCCTACCTCCCTTCCTTCTTCCCGTCCCTTCTATTCCCTTCCCTTTCCTTCTCTTCCCTTTCCTTTCTCCCTCCTTCCTTTCCCTCTGTCCACAGAGAGTATTATGCCCTTAACTGTGGGTGCTTTTCCCAAAGGAATATAAATTTTGATCACTGAAACCTGGCAAGGTATCTTGGAATTTACAGGCCAGATTTCTTTCTTAAGGACCATGCTGTTAACCCAAATCACTCTGGCTCTCTTTGATTAGCCAGTAATTGGTCCCAGCCCAAGCCCTACTTGGTCTTTGGGCCCAGATGGCTCAGAGTGAATGTAAATAGCAATGTTTTCTGTTTTGGCCAGAAACCCTGAGGGTCTTCCCCTCCTAGTTTGATATCTTTTTTTTTTTTACTAGGTAAATGAGGCCATTCTCATTGCCTCAGTCAAACTGACACCTGGGAAAGACCTTATCTTAAAAAGGCCAAGGTCTCCCACTACATCCAAAGTCATCTCCAGTCATCCTGATCTATATCTTGCCACTGGACCCAGATGGCTCTGGAGGAGAAAGTGAGGCTGGTGACTTTGCACAGGCCTCCTTCACTTAAATCCAATTCACTTGCAAGTCATGGCATCACCTTCCTAATGTCATAGTCCTCTTACAGAAAGGACAAACAACAACAACATTCTGGAATCTACTCTCCCCACGTAGAGGGTGTATATCAAACTATATTCTCTATTACAAACTCTATGAGAAAAGATTGCTTCTTCCCAGTGTTTCCCTCATATTTCACACACACACACCCATATACTTCCACTTCCTCCCAATAATAAGTTCTCCCTTCTTGTTGAATATCAGACTCAGAATAGAATTTGACTGCTACTTCTGTCTTGTGAAGGATGAAATGTCCTGAAGGCAAGTCAAGGAGTTATTAGTTATCCTTCTTTTGGTAGGGTAAGAGCTGCAGCAAATGTCTGGCTAATTGAAGTTTCCCATTTTAGTCCACACTTTTTTTCAAAGCTAGCATTTATATAATGCTTTAAAGGTAGCAAACTGCTTTACAAATATTATCTCATTTTTCCTCACAACAACCTGGGAGTTTTACAGAACTCATTTTATAGAAATGGGCTTGGAGAAGATAAGGGACTTGCCCAGGGTCAACACAGCTAGTAAATATCTGATGCCAGATTTGAACTCTGGCCTTTCTGACTTGTGGTTCAGCACTCTACCCACTGAGCCATCTGGCTATACCACTAACCAGCTCTATGACCTTGGACAAATTATGTCATCTTTCTGGGCCCTAATGTCCACATTGGTAAAATGGGCAAATTGAATAGATAACTGCTATGATCTCAGACGGTGCTAACGTTAGAAATTCTTTTCTAAAGAAAGCGAACAGAAATGGAAAAATTACTCCTTGTGCTTGTGACATGCCCTCCCATAAGGGAGGTGCATCATCCCTCATCCATCCACTGACCAGCATGGGGAAGACTAGAGGTTTCCGAGCTGTGATTTTCTGTTTTCTGGGATCAATATTAGGGAAGAGAATGACTAAGAAGAACACCAATGTTCTTATTGCTTCTAGTCCTGCTTCTTTAAGGCCCATCCCAAATCTTACCTTCTTCACGAAGCCTTCCTTGATCTTCCTTAAACACAGCCAATAGTGTGACCTCCCACCGAATGTTCTTCCCATACATTTTGGTATGAGACTATGTTTCGTCTTGAATTTTTCTGTGAATCATTCCAGTGTATCTGTTGGGTCTCCTCAACATGGCAATGATGCCCTTAAGGAAAAAGACCCTGTTTTACACTCATTTTATGTCCCTTACAGCCATAGTAATGGTAATGCTTGTGGTAGTGGAGGTTTGCAAAATACTGTATATATATTGTCTTATTTGATCCTCACAACAACCTTATGAGATATGTTCTATTGTTATTCCCTTCTACAGATGAGGAAAGTGAGGCTGAGAGAGGGGTGTCTGACCCAGTGCTAGGCCCACAGAAGCAGAATGGTGACAGTGGAATTTGGAGTCAGAGGGCCTAGGTTCAAATTCTGGCTCTGACACTTAGCTGCACGACCTTGGTTCACCTTTCTGGACCTCAGTTTCCTCACCTATAAAGCAAGGGTGTTGGACTAGATGGCCTCTCAGGTCCCTCCTGGCTATGATTCTATGAGCCTCTACGCCATCATTGCCTTTTTAATTGCATGTTCATATCCTTCTGCCTTGTAATGGAATACCTGTGCACATCTGATCTCCTTCCCTAATGTTCTGCCCACTAATCCTCGCAGAATGTAAGCCCCTCGAGGGCAAGGATGTGTCTTAGTCAACTTTATATCTCCCTTAGCATTTAACTCAACCCGTAGTAGATACCAATAAGTATTGGGTGGACTTGTTTTTTGCCTGGAAGAAGCTAAATAAATAATTGTTGGATTAAAGTCAAATTGAACTTTAATTTATTTTTGATTAATTTTAATTTGACTTTAGAACAAGAGGAATGAGGACCCTGATTTCCTGAATCTAGTGGAAATTTAAACTGGAAGAAAAGTCATAATCTCTGCAGAAAGCTAGCTGCTGACCTGATGATCCAGCACTGAGCCAGACAGAATCATGGAATTGTAAAGTTGGAAAAGACCTTGGAAATCATAGGATGATAGAATGTTAAAGCTGAAAGAGATATTAGAGTTCATCTAATCCATTACCCTAATTTCCAGATTAAAAAAACAAAACACAAAACAGAAACCCAGAGAAGGGAAGTGATTTAAACAGATTTAAACAACAGAGCTAAGATTTTAACCCAGAGCCTGTAATTGAAAATCCGGGGCTCTTGACGCATGCCTAGTTCAATACCCTACACAATGCAAGAATCCCTTCTACACATCCCTGACAGATATTCACCCACATGATAGCATGCAACCTAATGAGATAGCAAAATCATACTGGCTGGCTTTTGGCAACTAGCCTAAAGATGATTCACTCTTCCCAGAGGGTTAGGAGCTATTCCCTCCAGGGGAGAATCACCATTCTTTGGATGTCTGGGATCCTTTCTAACAATCCTGCTATTGACTGACAGGTGCTAACAGCACAAGAACATAAAACAGACACCATGGCATACTGCTTTCAATGATTGCTTTGAAGTCTATGCCTTAGCCTGGAAGGCTCATGATGATAGGTCTGTTAACAAGGAATGCCTGTGTAACAAAGAGAAGGCACTGATGAGTTTTAAATGGCGGCTTATCAGGTCAAAGCCAACATTAGCTCATCACTCCTAATATAGCTATTATGGCTTTTTTTTTCTTCAGAGTTCATGTTTCTCTCCTGATTCCCCTCCTCCTTATATGGATGCTCCTTCTCAGTCTCCTTTGTTATATCAACAATGTCCTCCTCTGCACGTGTATACCCCAAGGATGGGTCCTGGGCCTTCTCTTTTCTTTTGACATTTTCTTGATGATCTCATAGGTTCCCAGTGGTTTGGCTATTACTTCTCATTCAGATGACTCCTTGATCTAAATATCCTGCTCCAATGTTTCTGCTGGCCTCCAGTCCCTCCTTACCTGTTGGATATCTCTGGCTGAACGCCCCTTGTAAACACAACACATCTAAAACAACTCACTATTTTTCTCTTCAAACCCTCCTCATTTTCATTTTCAAACCCTCCTCTCCTCCAAACTTCCCTGTTCCTGTTGAGGGAACAACCATCATCCCAAACACCAAGATTCAGAATCTCAAGTTAGAGCTAAAAAGGACCTGAGAGGGATATGCTCCATCTCCCTCATTTCATGGAAGAGGAAACAGATCTAGAGAGATTGAGTAACCTTCCTAAGATCACATAAATAGTAAATGGCATAGCTAAGATTTGAACTCAGGTCTTCTGACTTCAAATCTCACACAGATTCCCTCCAACTACACTCTTCAACTTGTCCATTTCCTGCACTCTCTATATCCCATTAGTTGCTAAATCTTGTTGAAGACCTCCATGACATCTCTCACATCCATCATTTCTCTCTATTCTGATGGCAATCACCCTACTTTAATCCATAACACCTCTCACCAAGATATCATTAATAGCCTCCTAATTGGTCTCCTTGCCTTAATCTTCTCGTCTTTCCAAACTGTCATAGGCATAGCTTCCAGATTGATATTCTTAAAGTACAGGTTTGATCATGTCACTCCACTACTCAATAAGCTTCAGTGACTCCCTATTGCCTCCTCTGTTTGGCATTTAAAGCTTTTCAAAATCTAGTTCTTACCCACCTTTCCAGGCTTATTGAACATTCCACTCCTTCACACACATTGTGCTTGAGGCAAACTGGCCCACTTACTTATTCCTATACATCCCATCTCCCATCTCTATGCCTTTGTCCAAGTTATCCTCCGTGCTTGCCATGCACTCTCTCCTCATTTACATCTTTTAAGGTTCAGCTGATTGCTACCTCCTACACTGGGTTTATTCTGATTTCCTCATTCACTAGTACCCTCTTTACCAAAAATTTTTGTTATTGTATTGATTGTTATTTTACTTATTTTTATATATTTTAAAAATATATTTTTATTTTTTATTTTTATTTTTATTTTTATTTTGATATATTTATTTGATATATTTTATTTTGTATTTACTTATCTGCATTCATCAAGGCAGCTAGGTAGCACAGTGAATGGAGCAAAAGACTTGAGTTCAAATCAGACCTCAGGCAACACTTGTATGAGCCTGGGCAAGTCACCTAACCTTGTTTGCCTTAGTTTTCTTACCTGTAAAATGAGCTGGAAATGGAAATGGAAAACCACTCTAGTGTCTTTGGCAAGGAAACCCCAAATGAGGTCATGAATGGTTGAACATGACTGAAACAACTGACCAACAAACCTGTGTTCATATTGCTCCCCTTCCAATAAAATCCAAATTCCTTGTGTTTGATACTCCAGTGCCTAGACCATTTGATCAATATATATTAAACTAATGAATTAATATAGCACTGCTTAGTTACTATTACTATTACTATTACTATTGTTACTTGACTATACTGAGAGGCATGGTGTCCAGGACAAGGAAATTGACCATCCTGTTGATTTTTGCCCTGGTCTAACAATATCTGGTGTTTTGGAATATTGATTGTAGAAGATAACAACCAAGATGGTGAAGACCCTTAAGTTCATGCCATATGTAGATGTAAGGGAAACTGAGGAGACCCTCCCCAGTCCCTCACATGACTGCCTCATGACCTGACATAAGGAATGTAATTTAAAGGGAAACTGAGGAGATCTTCCTCAGCCCCTCACATGACCGCCTCCTGACCTGAAATAAGGGATGTAATTTAAAGTTAGTATGTGTGACTGGGAACACCAAGAGAATGGAACATCAAAGAATAAACAAACTATGTTACTCGGGCAGAACAACTCTTATCTCAAGAAATATGTGTGCGTCCAAGGATCTGGACTATCCTTGGGCACATACATAAAATATAGGCATTTGGAGCTCTGGCCAAGCTCCCTCTTTGTTCTAAGCTTGCTTTCCCAAGGTTTACACAGATATAAAAAGGGCCACTTGGGAAAGGGACCTTTGGAGGTCTTCATTTCAGAGATGGGGATGCCCACCTCTGTGGGTTTCTAAGTCTCCCTGGTTCCTTAAGTCAGGGATGGAGCTCACCTGATTTGGTGATGTATCTTTCTCTCTTTCTTTGTCTATTTCTATCCTTTCTTTGTTCTATGTTGATTCACTAGATTGTATGCATATGTACATTATTTTAATTCCTACTTCTCTATTGCCTTAAGCATTACCAAATAAACTCATTTACTTGTTAAGTTAATATCTAGCCTGTCTTTGTATCTTAAGATCCGAACCTAAAGTAAAAGTACTGGGCAGTCCGTAATCCCCTTTTGATTACAGTAGATGAGTTGGAGGAACTGGGAATATATCTTACCATGTCAATCCCTTACTCAAGAAGCTCCAGTGGCTCTCTATTTTCTCTAGGAAAAAATACTAATCCCTCTATTTGGCATTCAAAGCCCTTCAAAATCTGGCCTCTGAGTACCTTTCTAGGCTTAATACATGGTCTTCGCCTGGCCAATTTGCTATCCACCATACACAGCATTCCTGCTCCTACCTTTGTACTCTGCATAGGTTTTCTGCCATGTCTGAATATCCTCTCTCCTCACCCTCACTTCTTATAACCCCTAGGTTCCTTTCAAAGCTCAGATCAAGTGCCACACCCTATAGGAGACCTTTCCTGATCACCCCCAACTTCCTGTACCTCCTCTCATCAATTTACCATGTACTCATTTTGGATAAATTTAGCATTTATTTATCTCTGTCCGTGTTGTTTTCTTTGATAAAATCCTTCCCTTTCACCCCATCCCCCCATTAAGACATTGATTGGATTTCCACTGAGTTTCAGCCCTTGGATTCTGTGGGGATGTAGATAGCCCTGTAGATGTCCACATCAGTCCATAGGACATAATTCCCATCCCCCACACTTTCTAGCTGGGTGACCTTGGGAAAGTCTCCTAATCTCTCTAGACCTTTCTCCTCAACCGAAAAATAAGGAGGTCAGACTTAATGGCCTTTAAGGTCCTTTCCCCTCTAGAACTATGATTGCATAGAATAGAAAGGGGAGGTAAGAAAAATCCAAAGTAAAATTGCACATCACTGCTAGATTCAATAATGGGTACTACCCAACCTGTCCCCCCACCCCCACCCTCAGCCCATTCTGCCTCTCCCCTCATCTAGGGTATGAGTAGAAGCTTATGGGAGTGAGGTTGATTCTCCAGGCCCTTGTGACTCAGCCCAAATTGGATGAATGAGAGGCTAGATGGTGTATAAGAAAGAACATTGGACTTGGGGTGAGGAAAGCACTGAGTTCAAATCCTATCCCTGGAACTTGCTATTTGAGTCATCATGGGCAAATTATGTCATCTCTTTTCCTCAGTTTACTTCTCTATAAAATGAGGGTAAATAATGACCGTTAAACCTACCTCATAAGGTTATTTTGTGAGGATCAAATTACATAAAGTAAGTAAAATACTTTCAAACCTTAAAGTGTTACATAAAAAGCATTTGTTATCATCACTTGTGAGAGGCCACATGATGTCATAGTGGATAGAAGGTCAGGAAGACCTGAATTCTTGTCCTGCCCCTGACACATAATGGCTGTGTGACTCTGCCCAAGTCAGTCAACCTCTCAGTGCTTTAGGCCAGTGGTGTCAAACTCAAATAGAAATAGATCCCTGTGGGTTGAATATTGACTTAGAAAGTCACAAATTAACATTGTCTTCATTGTATTTCATTTTTATTTATTTTGTTAAATATTTTCCAAATCCATTGCGATCTCCCAGGTTGTGAGTTTGACATATTATCTCCAAAATTAGGAATTCCCTCTACCAATGAAATCAAAGATCCCTATTCCCATGCTTCCTATTCCCTGCTTCATCCACTCATCAACCGGAGTTCTACCAAGAAACTAGAGACAACCAGTTGGCTCGGAGGTCTGAGAATAAAAGACCTCAATGAGGAATTTAGATGTAGGATAGTAAAAAGTGCAGAAAACCTGCATTTGTTCCTTACTACCTCTATATCCTTGAAGAAATCTTTTACCTCTTAGCCTTAGGTTTCCCACTTACGTACAAAGAAAGAATGGGATTATTTGATTTCTAAAGTCCTTTCAGCTCTACATTCTGTAGAGCTTTGCAACAAATTTGACTTTGGAACACATTTCTTAACCAGGGGGCTAGCGTCCAGGGTACAGGATGTCCTCTTCCTGAAACTCTCTTTGAGATAGTAACCACAGCCCCATATCTATTCTAGTCCCCTTCTTGCTATGGACTTTGTCCTTCTAACTACTTAGTAGCAGCTGCTCTTCTGACATGTGTGCTGCCTGATTACACAACCTCTCTACTTAGTCATTCCTCTAACTTGATATTGACCATCCCTTATACCTGCTGCCTATCTTGGTCTTTGTTTAGGTTGGCCTCAACTCAGAGGAACAGAAAGAAGTATACCTAGTTCTCTTTCTCCCAAGAAAAATCTGCTAAATGCTACTTATGCCAGAAATAAGAAGCTGGTTAGGTTAATCTAAAAAAAAAAATGTTGGAAGTGTCTATTTCTCCAGCTTCAAGACAATATGGGATCAACATTTACTCAAAACAAAACAAAAAACATAGCTTATAAGCCCCCACTGAAGTTTTTTTTTTAAACCAGGCTAACCAAAGGATAAATTAGTTAAAGAAAAGTCATAATTAATCATGTCTCTCAGAATTCTAAACTCTCAGAATATTAAAATGTTGTTGTGTTTTGATTAATTTAGGTATTCTCTCCATCAATTTAGACCATTAATTCATCTAAGCCTGCCCATCCTATAAGTTTCTTGCCTGTGTCCTCTGAGGTTTCTTCAGAGGGGCTCCAACGTTTTAGGCATCTCCCTCACTTTCCTTTGACATCATGAGTATACTAATGGAACATATAGGCTGTCCATCAGTTGCATGGTGGGTATAACCACCATTGGGCACATACATAAAATCAGTTATTCTTTGCTTTCACCATGAGTCCAACTCTTTTTGGCTCAAATAGTTCTTTGATGACATTACTTCTTATTTATACCCACCATGCAAATTTCTGTTGCCCTCTGGATGATAATTCATTTTTAGTTCTTTGAAGACCATAGTATTTCTTATCTCATAGCCATAGGACACTGGTAGAACACTGATATTTAAAGCATGGGTTTTTGTTTCTGTTGGAAGATTGGGACTAGGAAAACAACTATGAAATTTCCTAAAGTTAACCCAGCCCTGTTCAATTCTGGGTCCAATTCATTGTCCGTATATAGTATCTGTGAAGGTCTGAATATAGTTATAGCTATAGTTAGAGAGGTAAGTGCAGGCATGAGGTAAGCACAGGTACAATTATAGGTACAGATATAGATACAAAAGATAGAGATAAAGATATAAGTACAAATATGAGTAAAGATATAGATATATAGATATAGATGGATGAACTCTCTCATTTGTCCATCCAACCGCATGTCATAATCTGGACAAATAGGCATCCTTTATCCATTTTACTACTTCCTCTACTTGGATGAAGTACTGGATCTCCTCTGTTTCAGTGGCAAGCATATTTGATGAGCAAGTCTCCTTGTTTTATACCTTGTCTAGTATCATTGATTAGAGCATCAATGAACAAGTTTATCTTTGTTGCTGTAACTGTTGTTAAATACATGATAAAATGTTACTAAAGAGCATAGCTAAATAAATGACAAGGTAAATACACACAATCCACACCCACAGAGGCACCTTCTCCCACATGTTGCTACACCATCAGTGAGAGAACACGCATAAGAAACACAATGACCAGAGAACATGTATGATGGAGTCATGTGTGAAGGACATTTGTAAAGAAATGGAATGAGTAGGGAACCTGTGTGGAGAAGGCACACACTTATTTTACATGTATATAATCATATGATCAGGGAGATATGTGTGGGAGAGAACATATGTGGGGAACATATATGACACGGGAGCACATGTAACCAAGATAACTCATGTCCTTAAGGAGGCATCTCCAAAGAAACACTTCTCTACTTCTGACGCTCCTGCTTAATTCCCCACAAGCCACTGAAGTCATCTCTTTGTCTGGTGACATCATTAGGCTGGGAGCTGCTTTCTTCATTGTGCTGTCACACCTCTGGGGTTCTCTGCTGGTTTGTTCTCTCTGCTGGATCTCTGCTTCTTCCATCTACTGTTTCTTCGATGAATTCTGGCTGCTGTATGGCCTTTCTCCGCAGGGGAAGGGTCTTGGTAATTCTAAGTTGGAGCCTCAGGGGCTTATTTTTTTTTTTTAATTTGGTGATGTTGACCCTGGGCTAAAGTCAGCCAACCAGAGAATTAAAGAATTAAGTCTTTTGACTTTCTCTTTTTCTGACTCAGCCATCACTCTTTGAATTTATTCTACTCTTTGAGTTAAGCTGAGAAAAATTAATTTAGTTTCTCTCACACCACTGGCCATTACTCCTTCCCATGTGAATGACTTCAGGAGATTCACTTAGCAAGACTTGGGGGTCAGGGTGGTGCTGGTTTTTTCTGCATTCCTGACAATAACAAAATGACTCTTCTCCTGACTATATATTCATTCATTCATTTTATTAATGCTAGTATGTTGAGGGATTCTCATGTGGAATGGGATGTAGATAACCATTAATACCTCTTCTCACTGTAAGTTTCTATGACTTCTTGACATGTTGTACTCTACACCATGCTAGGTGTGCTGCCAGATATCAAAGAGAAAGAGTAGTAATATTTTATATTAAGAACATATATTCCTTTAAGGAAATTCACAAAATAGGGGCTGAAGAGTAGTGACGAGCATTTAGGTTTAGATCAATAGAAGTGATGGTGATGGTAGTAGACTATAGACAAGGACAGGAGGGGGAAATGGAAACTCTAATTTCCAGGCTTCTCCTCCACACATTCATCAGCCACCTCTGGCCACACCAGAGACCGTGTTCTGGAGGGAGGTTTTAACCCTTTCATTTCCAGAATTTCTACCCTAGAACTCTGATGTCCTGATTAGTGACAGCCTTTCCTGGCCCATTATTTCAGGAAAGTCCCAGTTATGATTTACTTCACTCCCTACCCTCTCTTGTCATTTCCTCCATAGCCTTGCCAACATCCTTGACACCACATACATGCCTTTTCCTCCTTTTTTCCTTCCCCAACAGCAATTCTGGAGCCATGATCAAATCAACTCTGCTAATATTTCTGGGTGGAGTGTATCAATCAACTCCCATATGGCCCCACCTACTATCCCAGTAACCTTCTAGACAAAATGTCCCTCCCTGACTACCACTCTTCTGGTGAGTTTTCTTTCCCTATTAGAAAGTAAGCTTCTTAAAGGCAGGGACTATCTCTGCTTTTGTATTTGTGTCCTCAGGCTTAATACCTTGCATTTGATTGTCCAACTTTCTCTCCCATTCCATAGAAACCTCTTTGCCCTGGAAGCTTCTTTATCCCTGGACTTTTCATATTGGAAGTATCCATCATTCCTATAACCTCTCCCTCTGATTGTCAGGCTCCTCCCAGAACTTCCATTTTAAGAAAGATGTCCAGGCCAACCATGTCTTTATTCTTCTCTAAGTGGCACTCTTATCTTTCCAGACTTATTCTACCATGCTCCGGAACTCAGTACCTTTACCTCGTCTCTCTTCTTTTATGTGTCATTTCCCCCATTAGAATGTAAGTTCCTTGAGGACAGGAATTGTCTTTTTGCTTGTATTTATATTCCCAGGGCTTAGCACAGTGCTTGGCATATAGTAAGTGCTTAATAAAAAAGCTTTCTGACTTGACTAAATGCTTAACAATTTTTTTATTTATTCTAGGAACAGATCAAAAATTTTGCCCAGAGATACCATGCGGTAGTGATGACATTCTTCGAATATACAAATATTTGTTGGAGTTCTCTCTTAGCTAAAAGTGAAACAATTGTTCCTTTAATTGCCTAGATACCAATTTCATTCTTTAAAAGGTTCCCATGAGAAGACCTTTACCGTACCTTGTTCTGATCAATAAGGAAGAATGGGTTTCTAAGTACTGTAGAAATGATGATGCGATCACACCATCTTAATGTTTTTCACAGAAAAAGAGAAGAAAGTGAAGCATAGACTGATGTACCCCTATCAGGGGTGGGGAATCTGGGGCCTTGAGGCCACATGTGGCCCTCTAGGTCCTCAAGTATGGCCCTCTGACTGAAGTCAAACTTCACAAACTTCACAGAACAAGAATTTGTTCTGTGAAGTTTGGATTCAGTCAAAAAGTCACACTTGAGGACCTAGAGGGCCACGTGTGGCCTCAAGGCCGCAGATTTCCCACCCCTGCTAGATTCTAGGGTTTGAGTTTTAAAGAACCCAGAGATAGGATAAGTTCAATACAGACTTTTCAGTCCGGCATTAAAGTTTTCCTCCACATCCTGACTTCAGCCATTTTAGAAATGAGCAAACAAAAGTTGACAGAGGTAAATGACTTTCTCAGGGTCTCATTACTAATAAATATCTGAAGCAATATTTGAACCTGAGGCCTGCGAAGACTCCACATTCAGTAGTCTATGCACTGAACTATGCTGCCTCTCCTAATATTAACATAATTCAATAATTGGCATTGGTTATTGGCTTTAATGAAAGATAAGGACAAGAAGCAGTATGGCATAATGAATAAAGAGCTGGTCTTAATTGGCTTTGATAATTGGCAAAATTCCAAAATGCATTTTGAGGGAGTGATTTGTGAGTACGTAGAAAGAGAAGTGATGAGAAGTACCGGTCAGCACGGCTTCATCAAGCACAAGTCACTTCAGCGTAAACTCATTTCCTGTTTTCAAAGGGTAACTAGATTGGGAGGTCAGAGGAATGCTGTGGACATAGTATCCCCCGGACTTCGGTGAGATAGTTGACATGGTCTTTCATGATATCCTTGTGGAGAAGGTGAAGAGATGTGGTATGGATGATAAGATTCTTAGGTAGATTTGGAACTGAATGAATGGCCACACACACAGAACTATAGAAAGTGGTTCTTAATTAGTGGATTAATGTCAAGTTAGAGAGAGGTCTCTATGAGTCTTGTCCTTGGCCATGTTCTATTCCACATTTTTTTTTGGCTAGGCAATGGGGTTAAGTGACTTGCCCAGGGTCACACAGCTAGTAAGTACCTAAGACAGGATTTAAACTCTGATCTTCTTGACTCTAAATTCACCACTCTATCCACCATACCCCCTAGATGCAGTGATGGCAATGGGATTTAAAAGAGAAGAACAAGTAGGAAAAAAAAACCTTTTGACACAGGCTTTTTCTGTTCCTCTTGGCATCTACTTTGACATCATCATTCATTAATTCAGTACAAAGAAGTTTTCTGAGAGATAGTAGGAGGCTCAGGGTCTCCCTTTCTGATGTTGATGAATAGTAAAAATAATCCCAAACTTGGGAGAAGTAGCTTTGATCTTCAAAAAGTAACCTCAGATTAATACCAACTTAATTGTATTACTGCCTCCAAGACCTATGGAGAATAATAACACCACTGTCCTACAGTCACTGGAAGGTGAATTTAGAACTGCTTTTCCTTTAGTGGAGGTAGATTACTTTGAACAGTACATACTCTGTGTTTTCACTTTCTTTCGATCAATGACATGGAGTGTCTAGGGTTGGGGGTGTAGACCAGGTATACGCACCAGAGAAGAGTAGAGAAGGGAATCACTGGGAAAGAACAGCTCTCTAAGAACCTCCTGGTAAGTCACTCGGTCAGTCAACAAACTCTTAGTAAGCATCTACTATGTGCCAGGCACTGTGCTAACGGAAATATAGATTCAGGCAGAGCCGGAACCAGAACCAAACAAAGCTAACCTGTCCACTGGTTCCAATGTGGAGCCTATATTTTACATAACTACAGACTATTTGAGTCCCATCAAGTTAAGTCCAAAAGACTGGAAAAAAAAATGTATCAGGCAGCTAAATATAGCCCAGCCCCAGGGAAACAAGTAGCAAAGAGATTTTCCAGACCTTGTCAAGGACATAAATGTGTGCAGGAAATTATTAATCACATTATGGAGATTCTTCTGAGCATGCATTATCTTATTTTTTAAAAAATAAGTAAATATGGGCTAAGTTCCACCCCAGCTCCTCCTTTCTATTGCCACCCTTCTTGGAACACATCCGTAACTTTCCCCCACCCCACTGCTTGTATACCCCAATAGACACTGTGCTTTGGGGGAAAAACAGGAATTTCTTATCAGCTCAACAGGAAATTCTATTTTTACTTGATGTTCAAATTAAAAATACCAAAAGGGAGAGAGGCACATATGTATACACACAAACCACATGCTAAATTTATCCCAGGATGCACTCCCATACTGTTATTTCCCTGTACTCCATCCTTTAGGAGCTCACTCAGGAGCATAGGAAGAAAAGAAGGCTGCCTTTCACTGGAGAAAGGCATCATTAATTTAAGATTGCTGCCCTATGATAGGAAGCTGATGGTGTAATTCAATAATGGTCCAGACTAGAAAATGCTTCCAGAAATACTAAGATCATTGGATCATAGATTTAAAGCTGGAAGGGACTTGGCCTAATCCCCTAATGTCACAGATAATGAAACAGAGGTTAAGGACCTGCCCATGGCTACCTAATTAGTAAAAAGTGGCAGAACCTGGATCTCAAACCAGGTATTCTTACTCCAAATCCAGGAATATTTCTCCTGCCATTTCAACACCCTGGGTGTGATAGTGAATCTGAGCAAGTAGTCCTGGCCATGTGATAGGAACTTAGAGATACTTTGTTCTGTTAAAGAAAGAGAATGCAAAAACGGGCAGCTAGGTGGTACAGTGGATAGATCTCCAGGCCTGGAGTCAGAAGACCCGAGTTCAAATTTGGCCTGAGACACTTGTTAGCTGCGTGACCCTGGGCAAGTCACTTAACCCTCTTGGCCTCAGTTTCCTAATCTGTAAAGGCAGCTGTAGAAGGAAATGACAAAGCACTCCAGTATC
The DNA here is from genome assembly GCF_900497805.2 of Vombatus ursinus. NCBI lineage: Eukaryota > Metazoa > Chordata > Mammalia > Diprotodontia > Vombatidae > Vombatus > Vombatus ursinus. The sequence continues at coordinate 14,250,460 of NW_020948840.1, forward strand.
TTTGCCAAGAAAACCTCAAATAGGGTCATGAACAGTCAGACACGACTGAAATGACTGAACAGCAAAATAGAATAGACAATAAGGAAAAGCCTAAGTCTTAAGATCATAGGTATAGGCCAAGCTGAAACCGGTGTGGAACTAGTGGTGCCTGTGATTATGCCCCAGGAGGTGACATGGAGCAGGGTGCCATCTGCTACCCCTGACATTTGCCCTCCAATGGGCTCAGCCAAGACTGACCCACACCCTCACCTCCCAACCTCTTGTGGTCTTCAGGCCTCTCTCCCAGGGCTGTCTTCAGAAATAACATTGTTCTACCTGACCTGAGTACCCGAGTCTCCTCACAGAGTAAATTCTCATTCACTCATTCTCTTACTAGTCTTTGAGAAATATCGTACATGTGGAATCCACAACTTGGTGGCCAATTTGGTGATGAGTCTCCCTCAATGTATCCAGGCTGTTCCTCAGACAACAGATACGCAGGTCACTAGGCTGTTGCAATAAAGTCTTACTCTGATGCTTCATTGTAGTGTATAATTTATTGGCTCTTCTCTCTTGCATCCTTACTCTCTCCTTTGTAACAGCCACTTCAACTGGGGACAGACTTGTTCAATGTCCTGCCGAGGCAGTGACATAGCTGGATTATCAATTCGCTAGGGAGCTAAAGCATTGTCTTAAAGCCAGCATGTAAGAAAGCAGCCTTCCACTGGTGGCTACCTCTCCACAGCAAAGAGTGTTCGTCTTTATTCATTCCTCTCACCATCATGCCCCAGGAAAGTCCTCATCCTGGAAGGTCACTTTAGCCTGGAACTCACACCTCATCAGTCAGTACCCTCTGCCCCTGAGGCCCTTCCCTCTGATTGGAGGGTGGAGAGCTCCTCACAGGACTTCCATTTAAGGAGGGCACCCAATCACCTCTTCATCTGCCACTCAGTTTCACTGCTCTGGGCTTCTCCATCATGCCCTTTCTGGGTACCACCCCCCTACTTTGTTTCCTTTTGTGTGTTCTATTCCCCCAATTAGAATGTTAACTCCTTGAGGGCAGAAACTGTTTTTTGCCTTTCTTTGTATCCCCAGCACTTAGCACAGTGACTGGCACATGGTAAGCCCTTAATAAATGTTTATTTATTTATTTGTTGGATAGAAGGGACAGCTACCTCTTTAACAAGTATCAAATTTCTCTTGTGCCCCTCTCATCTATTCCTACTGTAACTTCTAGGGTTCATCAGCACTGCCTGTCTGTACCAGCTCCTAATAAATATCTATCTCTTTTTGGCTTCATGCCAATGCATACTTGATTTACTTATTGACTTGGTAAAAGTCTAAAATGGATGGACCAATGGTCAGGAAATCAAGACACCTGGGTCTTAGTCCTGGATCTACCACTAACTAGGGAAGCAGAAAGAGCACTGGCCTGGTATTGACTCAGAACAGCTGGGTTCAGTCTCACCTTTGATGCTCACCTGTGTGGGCTCGAGCAAGTCACTTAACCTGACTGGGCCTCAGTTACCTCCTTGTAAAATGAAGTGGTTGGATTAGATATCCTCCAATGCCTTTTAAATTTCTAGATCTATAATCTCTCTCTCTCTCTCTCTCCCTCTCTCTCTCTCTCTTTTCTCTCTCTCTGTCTCTCTCTTTCCCTCTCTTTTTTCTCTCTTTCCCTCTACCTACCTGTCTGTCTATCATCTAATCATCTCTTATATGACTTTGTTTTGCTTAGACTAGGGGTAGGGAACCTGCAACCTAAGGTCCACATGTGGTCTCCCACCCTTGTGTTCCCTACCCTGGTAGACTGTTAAATTGTAGCAGAAGGGAGAAGAGAGTCCAGATGTGAGCTTGGATAACTTAGCCTTAACTCAATCTCTCCAGCTCAGGTCATTCACCTATTTATCATCATTTAAAACTAACAATAATAAACCCATCACAGCATGTGCACACATACCCACACCCACACCCATACCCACACACACCAGATTACCTCATCTGACCCTCTTATTTGGCTGATAAGGGAAACTACAGCTAAGAGAGGGTCAGTGGCTTGCCCAAGATCACAATCTGAATATTATATATACATATATGAACGTTAACATTTTATACACACAAATATATAAAATGTATATAAAATATACATACATTATGTATCACATGTATAAATAGTCAACTAAATATAATATACAAACATATATTAAAATAGATAATATGTTTAATACATATCATAGCTTATGGATTTATATACAAAATGTGTATGTATACACACATATAAATAGGTATACTACAAAATAAACATAAAATATCTATAAATGTATATAAATATATTATATCGAATATGCTGTGCATATGATACATATGCATATGATTTATATCACAAATTTAACATATAACTATAAATATTACATTAAAAACACGATATCCTATATGCATGTATAAATTTTATTATATATAATATACATAATTAACAACACATACATGTGTACACATATATACATGTGTATACATGCATGTATGTATATGTGCACACATACCATACAGATCATGACCTTGGGTAAGGCACTTCTGTCTTTTACTTATCAATATTAATCATTTTCTTATCAATTAAATAAGGGGGTCAGATGAGGTCATGTCTTAAAGTCCCTTCCAGTCATAAATTCCAATGACTAATTAGCTTGTCATTTTGAACTTTGGCTATCATTGATACCTACTCTCCCTCTCCTCCATCACCTGGGAAAACTATATGTACGTTACAGACTTAGACATGGAAGTTATCTTAGAGACCATGTAGTCCAGCATTTCTCAAAGTATAGTCCTCAACCCTAGGGATCCTCAAGACCCTTTCAGGGGGGTCCTCAAGATTAAAACTATCTTCACGAAATTATTAAGACTTTATTTACTTACTAAAATACTCCTACTTTTTCCAACTACATATTTATGTAAGGCTGGATTTTCTTTATATGTGTCAATCAAAACAACTTGCTACAACAATTTGAACACAGAAACAGATATGAGAATCCAGCTGTTTTCAATAAGCCAAATATTAAAGAGATTTGTGAAAATATGTAAAATAATGCCATTCTTCTCACTGTTTTTTTTTCATTTTTGGAAATAGTTATTATTCATAAAATGTTATTTGTGTTGACATGTAATGGGTTGATTATTGTTATTTTAAATAAATTAATAAAATTTTAAAATGTATCAGTTTTCATTCATAATACCATATATAGTACAATAAAAATTTATACTATAGTAAATAAAAATAAATAAAACATAAACAAAAGCTCTTTGGGGTCTTCAGGAATTTTGATCCTGAGACCAAAAGGTTTCATCTAGTCTAACCCTTTCATTTTACAATGAAGAATCCAAGGACTGGAGAGGTAAAGGGACTTGTCCAAGGTCACACAGATAGTAAATATGAGAGGTCATGTCAACTTTCCCAAGCCATCACCCTTGCACTGGCTACACTCCCCTTTTTTTCCCCCTTCTTGATCCCTTGGTTAACCAGTTCTACACTATACTGTTCTCTTCTCCTGAGTCACTTGCCCCATTACCCTATTATCCTGCCAAGCCTCAGCCTTGGATAACTCCCATTATCCACTACCTTCCCTCCTACTCATGTGCTGCTTAATGAAGCTGGAGAAAATCATGAGACCATGTTGACTGGCTCCATTACCAATTTATGTTACATAATCTCAACGAGGCTCACGACAAGGCAATCTTTTTATACTTTCCTGATTTACTCAGTATCCCACTCACTATGGGAGTTTTTCCAAATCTTTTCATCCCTCCTCAAACCTCCCATGACTCCCCCTCTTTCCTGTCCTTTCAGTTACAAATCTCTCCTCATATTTCAATGAAAAAAAAAAAAAGATGTCACCCAGAGCTCCTTCTTCTCCCTTCTTCCTCATCACTCAGACCCCTTCTGCCATTATCTCTGCCTTCATCCCTGTGTCACATGAAGAAGTGGCCCTTGTCTTTGCCAAGGTAAACCCTTTAACCTGCCCAAGGAATTCTGTTCCATCCCGACTTCTTCAGTATATTGTTCCCTTGATCATCCCCACTCTTTAATTTACCTTCCATCTCTCTCTGTGTCCTGGCTCCTTCCCTGCTGCTTACAAACATGCCTGTGTCTCCCCTACTTGATCTATACATCATGACTAGCTATTATCTCACGTCTCTTTTTTCTTCTATGATTAAACTCCTTGAGAAGGAACACCTTCTATAATGAATGCCTCAATTTCCTTTTCTATCACTCTTTTCTTAATCCTCTGCAATCTGGCTTCCAACTTCATCATTCAACTAAAACTGCCCTCTCCAAAAGGTACCAATGATCTCTTAATTGCCAAAACTAATAGCCTTTTCTCAATCCTCATTCTTCTCAACCCCTCTACAGCCTTTGACACTCTCTTCTTGCTAGATTTCTGTGACATGTACTCCATTTTGGTTTTCTTCCTGCCTTGTCTGACTTCTCCTTCTGAATCTCTTTTGTTGGACCTTCATCTATTTCATGCCCAATAACAGTGAGAAGCCTATAGGACTCTTCATCCTTTATACTATTTTTCCTTATTTCCTCATTAGCTCCCATGTATTCAATTAATCAGATGATTCTCTGAGAATCTCAGATGATTCTCAGACCTACTTAACCAGCCCTAATTTCTCCACTAAGCCGCAAACTAACATATCCAGCTGCCTATTGGACATCTTAAACTGGATATCTCATAATAATAATAATAAATAATAATAATAATAGTGAACATTTATATACTGCTTACTCTGTATCAGGCATTGGGCTAAGCATTTTACAATTATTATTTCACTTGATCCTCACAACAACATCAGGATATAGGAGCTATTATTATCTCCATTTTGCATTTGAAGAAATTGAGACAAACAGAGGTTATATGACTTGCCCAGGATCATACAGCTAGGGGTCTGAGACTGGATCTGAACTCAAGTCTTCCTGACTCCAGGTTAGGTGCTTTAACTACTGTGCCACCTAGCTGCCATCTTAAACTAAACAAGTTCAAAATTGAACTCGCTTATCTTCTCTCCCAAACTCTTCCCTCTTCCTAGCTTCCCTTTCACTGTTGAGGGCAGCGTCATCCTCCCAGGCACCCAAGTTCACAACTGAGGTGCCATCCTTAACTGTCTCCCTCTGTCACTCTCCATATCCAATCTCATGCCAAGCCTTGTCAACTCTCCCTTTGTAGCATCTCTTGCTTGTGCCCTCTTCTCTCCTCTCACACCACTACCACCCCGGAGCAGACTCTCATTACCTTATGCCTGGTCTACTAAACAGCCTGCTGATTGGTCTCCCTGCTTCAAGTCTTTCCCCACTTTAGTCCATCTTCTTCTAAGCTGCCAGATTAATCTTACTAAAGGGCAGGTCTGCCCATGTCATCTTCCCCCATTGCCCCCTCACCCTCAATTCAATAAACTCCAGTGGCTGCCTGTAACTTCCAGGGTCAAGTATAAAATCCTCTGTTTGGCTTTTAAACCTCTTCCTAATCTGTGCCCCTCACCACCCCCCACCTTTCCAGTCTTCTTATGTCTTACCTGTCCCCACATCCTGTGTAATCTAGTGACACCGACCTCCTTGACCTTCCTCAAATAAGACACTCCATCTCCCAAGTCTGGGCATTTTCCCTGGCTGTCTTCCAGGCCTGGAATCCTCTCCCTCCTCAACTCTACTTCTTGGATTTCCTGGCTTCCTTTAAGTGCCAATTTAAATCCCATCTTCTATAAGAAGCCTTTCTAGATCTCTCTTTCTAGATCTTCCCTCGGATGTTTATTTCCTATTTTTCCTCTACATAGCTTTTTTTGTACCTAGTTGTTCACATGTAGTTTCTCCCATTAGATTTCAAGTTCCTTAAGAGTGGAGTTCATCTTTTTGCCTTTCTATGTGTCCATAGCACTTTGCACAGTGATTGGGATATAGTAAGCGCTTAATACATGCTTATTGACTTGATTTTCCACTGCACCAGGTGCTATTCCTTCCACAGATAAACCAGGTTGGGTCTGTTCTAGGGGGCAGAGAAAGCATTTGTCAAAGCACTTTGCTTGGGATCTCTGTATCCTGAGAATTGGCTCCCCCATTTCATGAGAAGAGGGGAAGCTAGAAGATAAGAATAGAATTCTCTAATGGAGATATGAAACTAAAGAATTAGGTGAAAGGCCAGCTTAGCAGATTGGTGGCAAGGCCGCCTGAATGTAGTATTTGGGTGTGTTTGAAAAACATGTCCTTATTTTAGCTTCATTTTATCTCTCCACTTTGCTGAAGGCAGGAGGTGTCTTCAGGGTATTTTATGTGAATTAATGTGTTTTTGAAGGTTAACTTTAACCACTGAACTGTGGGCCTGGAGACTGCCTGGCTGAAGCTAAACAATAAACTTGCACTGTGGGTTTCTGGAAGGAAGGGAGGAAGAAGAGAAATTGGGCATGGAGACAGGAAGAGTGAGAAACAATTGTCAGTGAACTAAAGACTGGCAAGAGGAGAATTCTAATGGGGTCTTCCTGGAGAGGAGGCTTATAGAACCTGGAGGATGGGAAAACTATGGTACTCTTGGGCCTGAACTCAAGGGTGAGACCAGGAGTCTAAAGCAGGAAGAACTTTGCTTAGACATTAGAGAGTTCTAGCTTTGGTTTTAGGTTGAAGAAGAGTGGAAATGGGGGGGGGGGGGAAGAAAAGAAAAGAAAACAGACTTCTCTGAGTACCAGAACCTAGAGCAAAAAGTGTGATTCAGGGATGAGGAAATTCTAAAGAGCACCTGATCTGCTAAGCTGGATAAAGCCAGACAATGGCAAGATACTCTATACCTCCCTTTTGCCGTTTGCATTTTGCATCAAGAGAAGTCTTTGGAAAGGAGTTTTGCTGCATATTAATGACTGCCCTGAATGTGATGCCACCAAAATAGTCCTGGCCATGGCAGTGATGATTGATTAAATGACAAAAAAGCAAGTGCTTCATTTGTAAGTCAAGAGAAGAGGCACTCCTTCCCCCCCCCCATCTTTGGGTGTAAATTTCACTAGGACCAGGACCAGGCCTTATTCTCTCTTTTACCCACTCTGCTCTGGGTGGTGGTCACTTACTAGCTGTGTGGCCTTAGGTAAGTCTCTTAACCTCTGTTAAGGTAAACCTCTCTGTTTTCTGATCTGTAAACTGAGAGGGTTGAAGTAGATGAGCACTGAAGTCCCTTCTAGGTCTGGCAGTCTAGGACTCTAAGAATGGGGTGGTGGGGCAATCTTGCTGGGTTCTGGGTCTGGAGCCAGGAAGTTGTTCTTGTTCAGTCGTTCAGTTGTGTCCCTGTGGACCATACTGTGCATGGAGTTTTCTTGGCAAAGACGCTGGAGCGGTTTGCTATTTCCTTTTCCATAAGGAGAGTAGAGGTTAAGTGACTTGCCCTGGGCCACAGAGCTAATATGTGTCTGAGGCTGGATTTGAGCTCAGGTCACCTGGCATAGAGTAGATTAGCTGGGCATAGTGGGACAAATATTCCTCAGTTTCCAAACTTGGATTCCCGATGCACAATGACTGAGTGACTGAGTCACTTCCACATCCTCTAACACTCAGTGGACCTCTACTGCCTTTGGGATAGGATTCAAATTTTCCAGTCCAGTATTTAAGGACCTCCCTAATTTAGCTCCAATCTATCCTTCTAACTTTATTTCATACTACTCCTTATTCTACATTCTAATCAAACTCGTCCATTAGTTATACCATCTCTCTCATCTTGTCTCCAAACATTTGCAAAAGTCATTTGTGCCTGTAACACACTCCTTCCTCACCTTCACAGCCCAGAATCTTTATCTTCCTTTAAGGCTCAGCTTAGATGCCACCTCCACCTGGGAGCCTTCCCTGACCTCTGTTCTACTAAAATTGTTAGGGAACTCTCCTTTCTCAAATTTCCTTGTATCTACTTATCTGTATTCAAGTTGTATTCCCCCATTGAATGTAAGCTTCTGAACTGTAAACTCTTTCTGTCTTTGTTCTCTAGAGTTTATCACAAGGGCCTTGTTTAATGGTGTTTTTTTTTTAATTGTTGAATTTAATTCAACAGATACTTATTGAGTATTTACTATATGCATGGGGCATATAAAGAGATTAAAAGATATAGTTGTAGTACAATGCTTTTCAGGCAAAGGGAAAAAGATGGGGAAGGAACATACAATCATCAAGCACCTTCTATGAGCCAGGCACTGTGCTAAGCTCTTTACAAATATTATCTCCTGTGATCCTCAGAACCCCATTTTATTATCTCTATTTTACAGTTGAGGAAACTGAAGCAGGTAGAGATGAAGTGACTTGCCCAAGGTCACACAGTTAGTAAGTGTCTGATGCCTATTTTGATTTCAGGTCTTTTTGACTCCAGGCCCAACACTCTGTCCATTGTGCCACCTAGATTTCTGCAAAGGGATCTCACTCAGTATTTGCTGAGTGAATGAGCGTTACAGGCCGATGGCTTAGAAGTCTGAGAGGAGGATGATCACGGAGCACCTCAAGGAGGAGGTGGCATTTGAATTGGCAGAGCATTCCAGGTAGAGAGCATGAGCAAAGATGTGGGCCTCAGGAAGGTGCAGGATTATTCTGGGATTGGCTGGAGCTTGGGGTTAGTACAGGGTCAGAGTGGGAGGTATAGCCAGGAAAGAAAGTTTGGACCAGAGTGTAGAGAACCTTGAATGTTAGCCCAGGGAGTTAGAGTTTTATTTGGGAGGCCATGGATAGCTATCAAAAGACTTTTCACTAGGAGAGTAGCACAACCAAAGTGGAACTTCAGGAAAATTAAATCAGGCATTTTGAAGGCAGGGAGACTGATTAGGAGATGATTGCAATAATCTCAGCAATAAGGCTCTTTACTATGAGACAGCAATAAGAAAGGAAAGAATGGATGAGAGAAAAATTATGGAAAAAGAATTAACGTTGTTCAGTGATTTATTGGATGTGGGTGACAAATAGGATTTAAAATTAAAAAAGACCTTAGAAATCATCTAGTACAATACCCTCATTTTGCAGATAAGGAAACTGAACCCAAAGGGGTTAAGTGCCTGTCCAAGGTCATCCTCAAAACCTCTGACCCCCAAATCCAGCACCCTTTACACTATGCTCCACTGCCTTGTGTATGAGGGCTAAGGAGGAATCAAAGACAGTGGAAACTTAAAGTTTGCTTGGCTGAAAGAAAATATTGCCATTAATTGACGGCAGCTCCATTTCGGATGGAAGTCCTAGGAGTCAGTCTATCAATCTGAAAGCTGTTACTAAGTACCTATTACGTGCCATGCCCGTGCTAGGTGCTGGGGATGCCAAAACAAAAAATGGTACAATCCACACTCTCAATGAGTTTCCTTTCTAGTGGGGAAGACAAGAAGTACAGATATAAATACAGATGCTACAGCTCTTTGTCTAGACCCAAATAGTCCTTTGAGTAACTCCACACTGCTGAGTGGGTGGGAGAGGAGTCTCTGAGTTAATTTGCTTAATATTCTCTGAGGTAGATTTGCTTCTTAAAAAAAAAAGACAAAACAAACAAACAAACCAAAAAAACTTTTCTATTCACAGATTTCTGCTTTCTGGTGAGGTGAAGCACCAGCTAGGTGGCTGGAATGCTGTGCCTAGAGTCAGGAAGACCTGAGTTAAAATCCTGCCTCAGACCCACTAACTGTGTGTGTCTGGGCCAGTCACTTAATCTGTTTGCCTCAATTTCCTCATCTGTAAAATGGGGATAATAGCACCTATCTCCAAGAGTTGTTGTGAGGATCAAATGAGGTAATAATTGTGAAATGCTTAGCACAATGCCTAGCATATGGTAGGTACTATATAAATGTTAGTTTTTGAGGAATCATAAATTTAGGGTTGGAAGGAATATTAGTGGTCATTAAGTTTAGTCCCTTCTCTGGAATACCAAAGGAATTAATGAAAAAATTTGAAGGAAGGGGGACTGGTAGTACCAGATCTCAAACTATACTACAAAGCAGTAATAGTCAAAACAGTTTGGTACTGGTTAAGAAATAGAGGCCTTGATCAGTGAAACAGATTAAGTACACAATATTTAGAAGCAAGAGAGCACAGTAGCCTAGTGTCTGAGAAACTCAAAGATCTCAATTGTCAGGACAAGAACACAAATCAACAAAAACTGTTGGGAAAACAGGAAAGCGGTCTGAAAGAAACTGAATATAGACCAACACAACATATACCAAGACAAGTTCCAAATGAGTACATGATTTGGATATAAAAGATGACATTCTAAACGAATTAGAGGAGCACAGAAAAATTACCTGTAAGATTATGAATAGGGGAAGAGTTCATGACCAAATAAAAGATATAGAAGTTCACAGGAGGTAAAGTGGACAACTCTGGTTATATAAAATTATTTTTTCTTTTGCACAAACATTCCAATGCAGCCAAAATTGGAAGAGAAGCAGGAAAAGTAGAGGGAAATCTTTGTAACAAGTTTCTCTGATAAAGATCTGTTCTTGCTTTCTCAGTGGGTGGGGGAGGGGGAAATGGGAGAGAAAGTATTCAGAACTCAAAATAAATTAAATGAAAATAGCCCCTTCATTTTACAGGTGAGGAAACAGGTAAGAAAAAGCTAAGTGACTTGCCCAGGGTTATGCAGTTTAAGTGTCTGAGGTGTGCTGCACAAACTTAAGCAAGTCATTTAGCTTTTCTCAGACTCAGTTTTCCCATCTATAAAATGGTTATAGTACCTACTTCCCACATCTGTTACAATTATCAAATAAGATAATATAGGCAAAGCACTTTGCAAATCTTTTTTAGTTAATTTTAAAAAATTAACACAAATCTATATTTTCTCTCCCGTTACCCACCCCATTAGAAAAGAAAGAAAAACAACATCCTTATAATAAATATGCCTAGACAAGCAAAACAAATTCCTTAATTGATTGTGTCCTGACCTTAAAGCACTATTTACCACATCCAAGAGATTCTCCAGCTATGTTAGAGATTCTGGGTATGGAAAAGAAAGAAGTCTTTTCCATGTTCAAGAACCAGGAGGGCAAGGTTTAGCTCCCTTCAGAGCTCAAGAGGAATAATTAGACTGGTAGAGATGCAGGAAGCTATTCTAAGCCTGGCTTTGAACCTATACTTTAATCAGTTATCAGTATCCTCCTCCTGCCAAAGAGGAAAACCAGGTAGCTTGAAAGGAACAATATAAATGGTTTTTTACTGAGAAGTCCCTCATCCCTGCTCAAGGGATGGATATTCCTGAGAAAAGAGATCATGCAACTGAAGAGATAATTTCCAGACTCTGAGACACTGCAATGGGCTACTAAGGAATTTAAAGAGCTCCATCAAAAGCAATTCAATGTTAATAAATACCCACTCATGAAACAAGGGTTAGCCTGGTTCCTTTTAGCTCTAGAGAGATGAAATAGGATCAATGGGTGCACGTTGCCAGGAGGCAAATTGAGGTTTGATGGAGGAAACAAATGTCTCACATGTAGTTTTCCAAAGATGAAATGGATTGCCTCCACAAGGAATGGACTTCCCACCAATAGATGTATCTGAGCAAAAGCTGGTTGACCACTTGATGGTGATATTATTGTGGGGATTCTTTTTCAGCTATTGGTTGGACTGAGGTCCCTTCCAGCTCTGGAAGCCCACGATTCTGTGATTCCATAACACATCAGTTCTACCTTGAGCCCAAGAAGCTGAAAAGACTGGACCTGAGAAATAATGAAAAGGCCTTCTGCCTAAATCAAAATCCTACAGTCTGTCATGGTGAGCCTTCTGACTGGACCTCTACTTGACATTCAACAAAACACTATCACTTCAGTAAATAATATTCCAAAATGTTCTGCTTCTGACACATATTGTCTGTGTGATTCTGGTGTAAGTCACTTAACTTCCCAGTGCCCTGGGCAGCTCTCTAAGACTTAGCACTAGAACTTGCTGAGCAGATGCCAATCTGCATTGGTAGAAAAAGTTTCCTCATTGGGAGCTCCTTAAATTGATGAAACCATAAGTTTGGTCCGAAAGAAAACAAAGCAAAAAGAAAAAATGCAAAAAATGCCACTATCCACTACCAATATGATGGATTCTTGTATCCTTCCTGGGGACTCTGCGTATGATTCTAAAAAATAATAATAATGATAATGAAAAGCAAAACAGGAAATTCTTATCAGTTTTGCAGGAAATGCTTTAACTGCATGGAAGGTGTTGCTTTAGTATTTTGCTCCTTCCAGGAACTGTTTGGAAATAATTTATGGTCCAAGACAGGAGCCAATTTTCCTCAGCTTCCAGTGGGAGGACAGTGTCAGGGTAAGGAGGGTGGGTATAAGAGTGATACTGGGGAGCAGGATCTGCATTTATCTTGAAATGTGCATGTCCAAGGATAACAGATTCATTGTGTCCTATTATAAATTATGATCCTGCTTTTGTTCTACATATCCAGGGAAAATAAGGAGGCGCCATGGCAGCCTTTACATTAGTCGGCAAATATCAGTTAGGTGAAATCTTCTGGGACAGAGAGGCAAATAGAACTAAATAATTCTTAGAGACAGAAGAATATAATGGAAAGACCTTTGGACTGCAGGGTCAAAGATCTGGATTTGGATCCTGGCTTTCCCACTGACAAGCTGTGTAACTTTGGACAAGTCACTTCGAATCAATGTTTTATCAAGTGTCTGTTGCTTGCAGAGCACATATATGAGTCAGAGTAGTTAGCCAATTTAGATAAGATACAGTCCTGGCTCAATAGGAGGTTAAGACACAAGACACCAAGGCAAATAAACTGTACTACATGCTATTAGATGGAAAATGCATTCAAAAGTCAGAAAGCCATTGATGATACGGAGAGGAGTGGTGGCAATTACCACTCGTGGTGATCAGGAATGACTTTGTGTAGGAAGCAGCATTTGAGGTGAGCTTTAAAAGAATGCGTATACATCCAATAAGCAAAAAATAAGTAGGGACAGTATTCCAAACACAGGGGAAAGACTAAACAAAGGCAAGGAGCATCAAAATGAAAGGAATATTTTCCCCTAGGACAATGCAAACTCCTTGAGGGAAGGAGGGAAGGAAACAAGCATTTATTAAGTGCCTATCATGCACCAGGTACTATGCTAAGCATTTTACAATTATTATCTCACTTGATTCTCTCAACAACTCTGGGAGGTAAGTGATATTATTATCCCCATGTTACAGATGAAGGAACTGAGACAGATTAAGTGATTTGTGCAGGATCACTGTGTCCAATAATAAGTGTCCAAGGTTGCCTCCTCCTCCTCCTTCTTCTTTTTCTTCTTCTTCTTCTTCTCCTCCTCCTCCTCCTTCTTCTTCTTCTTCTTCTTCTTCTTCTTCTTCTTCTTCTTTTTTTCTTCTTCTCCTCCTCCTCCTCCTTATAACTCTGCCCATCTCACCTTCAACTTCCAAGCCTAGTACAGTACCTGGTACATAGTAGGCAGTTAATAAATGCTTGCTGAATGGAATTGAATCAAGTTGCATTTAACATTCATTTTTACAACATTTGCCTCCTTATTATTCCACTATTTCTTACTGTGATGATAGGCTTCAAGCAATTCCTTTTTCTCATCTCTTCTATATAATCAGTTATTAGGTTGACATGCACTCAGACAACTAAATACAAAATGAATGCAAAATGATAGAATGTAATTTTAGAAGAGGGGAGAGATTGGGAGAAGATTAGATGTGTAGGAGGTGGCTTTTGAGCTGAGTTTTGAAAGTAACTAGGGATTCTAAGAAGTGGAGGTAAGAAAGGAAAGCATTCTAGGTATGAGGAATAGTTTATTTAAAAGCACAATGTCAGGAGATTGGATATTGTATAAGGAAAAACAAGTAAGCCAGTTTGGTTGGAGAGTAGGGTGTGTGAAGGGGGTGTAATATATAATCATCCTAAAAAAGTGGATTAGAGACCAATTAGGAGTCTATTGCAATAGCTCAGGTAAGAGGTGTAACAATGAGTGGAGAGAAATTGGGGGTGGGGTGTTAAGTTTAGAGGAAAGAAGGTAATTGATGATGCTGAGAAGATTCTAAGAACTTCTGTGTCCTCAGGTGAAAATAAATATAAGGGTGGGAGGAAGTTTTGGACTAGACAATCTCTTAAGTGTGTTCCATCTAAGATTCTATGATCAGCCTATCATCCTAAGAGACAAGCCAATGACATTCAAGGTGAGGTGAACAGTTCATCATCTGATATTTATCACCACGTATTATGAGTAGGTTGCACTGTTCCCTATTCCCACTGATGTGTTAGAAATAATCCTAACAGAGATATTTTTTGTACGAACTGGGCATGCAGTGTATCTCAAGCAAACCTAATGTGGAAAGCACAGCTCATTTGAATGTTGGAGGTTGTTTCTATGATCTAGTCTTTCCAACTGGAGAAAGTAAGGTTGGTGACTTTGCACAGTCCTCTCTCACTTAAATGCAATTCACTTGCAAGTCATGGCATCATTTTCTTGATATAATGGTCCTCTTCAAGAATGAAGTACAAACAGCAATAGTCTTTTCATTTACCTACTAAATGTCTAGATTTTTATGTTTAGTTCAGTTGTCTTCTTGATCTTTACATATTCTAGCACTTTCGGGGCAGCTAGGTGGTGCAATGGATAGAGCACCAGCCCTGAAGTCAGGAGGACCTGAGTTCAAATCCAGCCTTAGACCAAAGACTTGACACATACTAGCTGTGTGACCCTGGGCAAGTCACTTAACCCCAATTGTCTAAAAAAAAAACAACAACCCCCAAAACCCAAAACAAAACATATTCTAGCACTTATCAGCCTTAGGCATTTAGATCAGGACTATGCTGTAACAATGTATTAGTATTAGTTCCCTTTTTTTTGCTATAATTATGAGAACAGTGAGGATATTTTTCTGAACTCTGACACTTCTCTAGTCAGGTGACTTGCCTACTATGGTTCCCCTGATCTTACCTGACAGCCCTGAACTGGTTATGCCCTAGGGATTAGCTCCTATCTCAGCAGGGAACTGTAAGAGACTTCTTATCTGAGAAACGAATTGTCTTAGTTTAATGGTCTTCATGGCTTCTGTTTACTAATTTGACTACCTGCCTGGATTCAGACCCATAGCCTTACTTTGATACCTGTCACTTATATCATCCCTGACTCATAATTGATCAAACTGGCTCTGAATGAGCATTGACTGATAATTTCCATCACTCCTTGGGTATCTGATATACCCTCATTCCTGGTTATTTCCTTTCCTTCCAAGGCCTACCTAAGTGCTCTTTGATCTTTCCCAAAGTGTCTTATTCTCCAAGGACCCAACATGTCAAGATAGAGGAGAATAACTTAACTAGGAAATCTGGAGAAAAGCTTGTTGAAAAGATGATATGCTAAGTTCTCCCCTCATATGGTTGTGAATTGGTGGAGGACACTAGGGTGAATGCAGTAGAGGCTGAATGTAACATTTCCAGAATTTTAATATTGTGTGGGAGAGCACAATACTGGCACAGGATGCTTAGATGCAGTGAGGATTTTTCACATGCTAATATGTCTCTGACAAACATATGCTTCTTGCTTCCCTTGAGAACTGATGATACTGAGGCCGAATTGCAAATGAGCTTAGGGGTTTCAAAGAAGGGTGGTAAGAAGAGTTGGTGGAGACATCAGAAAAACTCTTTGAGATTGAGGAAATAAAAGTAAATGGAGCATTTAAAGCACCTGGAAGGGACTTTAATACTTGAAGGAACTGAAACCCAGAGAGTTTGAGTGACTTGCACCAAACACACAGATAATATATGACTTGTGAACCTCATTACAGTCTTTTCCTTCATACCATTTCTTGGTTACCATTCTAGGAGACAAATATTCTTTAATGATAATCCCTCTACATCCAGATCACACAGCTCTTCAACCTTTACTCTGTCTACTCAATAATTTCATTCTCTGCCCCATTTTAGTCACACATTTACATAGTCACACCCACAATTTCTTGGAATTGCACTATCTCCCTTACATGTTTCTCTGAAATTCCATTCTCCAACCAAAACCTCCTAACCTTCTACCTTTCCTACTCTTTCACTCATTCACTCATTTTCTTACTCTTCTTGTGATATTTTTTTAATTTAGTATTTTTCCCCCAATTACATGTTACAATTACATGAAAATTTTCAACATTCATTTTAAAAATCAAGCTCCAAATTCTCTCCCTCCCTACCCACCTCCTTCATCGAGAGGCAGGCAATTTGATAAAGTTTATACATGTGTAGTCATGCAAAACATATTTCCATATTAGTCATGTTGTAAAAGAAAACATAGACCAAAATTTTAAAAATCAAGAAAAATAAAGTTTTAAAAAAGTGTGCTTCAATCTGTATTCAGACGCCATCAGTTCTTTCTCTGGGGATGCACAGCATTTTTCATTCCAAGTCCTTCAGAGTTGTCTTGGATTATTTTATTGCTGAGAATAGCTAAGTCATTCACAGTTGATCATCCCACAATGTTGCTGTTACAGTGTGCAATGTTCTTGTGGTTCTACTCATTTTACTTCACATCAGTTCATGTAAGTCTTTCCAGGTTTTTCCGACAGGATCTAGCTCATCATTTCTTATCATCACAGTCATATAACACAAATTGGTCAACTCATGTACTATTGCAAACAATTATGCATATATATATGTGTGTGTGTTTCAATATACCTGTATATATACATATACACACTTACACATGTACATGTATATATCTACAGTTACAATATATTCATATGTGTGTACACATATACATATATGCAAATATAGAAATGTGCATATATATGCACATATACATATACACGGTGCATGTACATATGCATGTGTACATTTTATATATACATATATGCATATCTATATCTCATATGCGTAGGCTTATGATCTCAGAAGGAAGGCAACAGTATAAAAGCATGATAGAGGGAGTCTGGGAAAGTTCTCTTTCAGAAAACAGGCTTTGTGCTGAGACTTGAGAGGAGCCAGGCTCTGTTGGCCTTTTCCTGTCTGTGGCTTCAATCCTGTTTGTCACTGTTGTTTAAAGCCAAGCTTCTGATCAGGCCATTCCCTTCAGGAACAAGAAGGAATACTGTTCCAGAAACTTGGGCTCCACCCCTGGACCAACTCTGAGCTCCAATAGAGGACCTTTTGCCTTAGCTTCCCCAGATCCAAGCTTCCAACTCATTTCCCAGCCATCTCTAAACTATACATGGTGCACACACTATTCCCCCCTTTTAGTTCTCCTTTAGCCTTCCTCCATTGGATTACTAGTTCCTTGAGGGCAAGGATTATCTTGCTTGTATTTTTATTTCCAGAGTTCAGCACAGTGTCTGGCATATAATAAAACATAGTAATTACTTAATAAATTCTCTGTGTCTCTGTCTCTGTCTCTGTCCCTCTGTTTTTCTTTATCTCTATCTGTCTCTCTACCTACCTATCACCTGTCTATTGCTGGCATGTATTTAGATATACGCATGTGTGGTATGGGCAGCTAAGTAGCACACTGGATAGAGCACTGGGCTTGGAGTCAGGAAGACTCATCTTCATGCGTTCAAATTTGGCCTCAGATACTTACTAACTTCGACCCTGGGCAAGTCACTTAACCCTGTTTGGCTCAGTTCCTCATCTGTAAAATGAGCCGGAGAAGAAAACAGCAAAGCACTCTGGTATCTTTGTCAAGAAAATCCCCAATGGGGTCATGAAGAGTCAGACATGATTGTAAAGCAACAATATGAGGTATATGTCTTATGCATATGCACATACTAACATATATATACACATGTACATATACACCTATATGTATGTGCTCATATGTGTATGTGTATGTGTACATGCATATCCCAGCCTTTTGTAGTTGAACTCTTTTTCTGCTCTCTTGCCTTGCTTATGTTGGCTGACTTTTGGCTCTTGAAGACCTCTCTATTTCTCTTCCATCTATCCACACTTTTTTTTTTTATTGAACAGACTTTGGTGCTTCTAACATAGACATTCTAGGTTGTCACTATGACCTGAAGCTCTCCTCCAGGATGCCTGATTTGACCTTGATTTGGTGCTTGAACCTCTATTTTGTCTCTGTTCTCAGTTCACCCTATGAATACCTGTCAGCCCAGAGCCTAGGCCTAGCAAAGACTCCACCCCCTAGCCCATACTACCTGCCATTAACCTTTGACTTCTGGATCCCTAGGGTGGTGGGAGTTGACAATTTCATCTATACCAGTGGTTTCTATGGGACTGGATTCTGTTCAGATGTCTTCGATCCTTAAACTATGTTCTCTTCCCAGTTCCAATGCTATTTCTAGAATGTTTAGATGACTGGAAAATCTTCAAAGGAGTACATGCAGATACTTCCTAAACCTCTAGAGACCTATTCCTGAGACAAGATGGTTCTTTGTAACAAGCAGGATGGGGTTTAGACCTCTGATCCCCACAAAGGCAAACCAAGATTCCAGAAGACTGAAGATAAAGTACAATACCCACCTTCTACCCAAATGGTGATGGACTCAGGGTGAAGAGTAAGATCGACATTTTTCAGACATGGCCAATGAATGAATTTACTTAGCTTAACTAAGTGTATTTGATATATGGTTTTCTTTTTTCCTTTTTTCTTTTTCTTTCTTTTTTTTTGTTGTTCTATAAGTATGAGGAGGGATACATGGAAGAGAATATTAAATATTTTGTTCATTGAGGGGGGAGGAAGGATTTAAAATGAAGAAACAATACAAACAAAACAATAACAATAACAAAAGATCCAAATACCATAGATTGGTAGTAGAGCCCTGAAAAGATCACAGAACCACAAGATTAAAGATTTGGAAGGAACCTCAATGGTCATCTAGTACCAAGATCATCTAGAACCCTAAGAGTAAAATCGGTAAATCTAGCCTAAAGTGGTCTGGCAAGAGTCCAAACAACTGAGAGCCCTAAATGACTTTTAGTTGATAAAAAAGGACATAGTTTTAATATGAATCACTCAACATAGTGGCTATGCTAAAAAAAAAAATAAACCTGATGAAAACTCCTCTATTCAGCCCATTTCTTTACCCCAATAACCTAGAAACAGACAGAAGCACCAGGAAGAAAACAACAATAATAAGGAATTACCTTTCAATGGTGTGTTAAGATATCCAAACCATGTTTCTCACAACAACCATTTATAGCAGGTTGTGCAAAAATTATTATTCCTACTTTACAGAGGAAATAGGGGTTCAGACAGGTAGTATCAGCTGCTTGTGGTCCCACAGCTCGTAGGTATTGGAGTCGGGGGTAGAATCATCACTCAGCAACCTCTCCTTTGAAGTTCCCAGTACCAAAATTTTCTACCCCACCTAGACTACGGTGGTTCTTGTATATGGCATCACTGGCTCACTGTTTTCCTCTCCCTCCCAATTACTGCTCTTATAACTGGAGATTTCAACATCCATGTTGATACTTCTTCAAACTCTCTTTCTTTTTTATGATATAATTGTTATTTAATAGTATTATTTCTAACATTTGACTGGCTTCATTTGTTTCAGTTTTTGCTTTCTTCAGTTAATTAAGTTTTCTGAAGGATGGATGGTATTTTGGATGTCATTTCAGAAATCAGAGACTTCAACTGTCCTGGCTTGTGTCTCGGATTTGTTGCACAACACACAAACCATAGTCCATGCAATGCTTCTTTAGAACAGCTTTTGTTTTGAACCCAAGAGCAGGTTGAAAGGATGGAAGCAGGTAACGTGAAAGAAATGGATGAATTATTGAGCTATACTTCATAGGACCTGCATCTATGGGAACTGTACTTTGTTGTAATGCAAAGAGGAATGCGGATGTTGAGGAAGGTTTTGCTGAACATCTCATATGGAAAAGAGGACTGCTGATGGTAAGCATCATTTTCTTTACAAACATAGATGCCATGTTTTAGCCAAACCTAGTGTGGGTGGTGGAAGTAAGAACTCCCTGCAGCGCCCTTGAGAGGTCACTGCTACGGAGTCAGGAGCAAAGAGTTCTAACCGGGCAACTTATCTAAGTCCTTCAGAGAAATCTTGCTCTCAGCTCCAGCAGCTCTCTAAAACTTTCTAATTCTTATTAATACAAAAGTAGTTTGTTTTGTTTTGTGTATGTTTACATGTATATTTGTTTCATCTTGCCTATCTAACAAATGTAATCTCCTCAAGGTTTCGTCTTTGAATCTCTGGTAGAGAGTAGGTACGTAATAAATGCTAGTTGATTGAGTGACTAACAGGTATTTTGTAATTTATCTGACAGTTTAAAATATTTTTAGATACATGACATCACAACCTTAAAACTCTTTTGTTCAGACTCCTAGGTTTGGCCCTAAGTCACTTAAGTCACCCCAAATTCTTTTAATTCTTTCTCATTCATGCATGTAAATGTCTGTTTATCAATAATGCATAATTATCATAATCATTTATATTTTAAAACTGCTTCACCATTTAACAAATACTTTCACATATTATTTCATTCAATCCTCAAAGTAAACCCAGGATTCAGAAAAGGGGAAGTATTATTATACCCATTTGACAGATGCAGAAACATGTGCTCATAGAGATAGAGTGGTTTGCCCATGCCCACACAGTTAGTATAAATGCCGAGTTATGATTAAACCCAGGTTCTCAGATGCCTAGTTAGTTTTAATGTTCTTTTCACATTACTACACTGTCTTGCAGTGAAGCTCCTCTGAGTTTTCCTGGACCAAGACTTGAGCCTTCAGGTCTTGTAACTGAGATCTCAAAGTTTTTTTGGTATTTTTCCTCTAGGCTTGCTCCATTCAAGGTATAAGCATTACTGAGCTTAGCAATGCAGTATATTCATGATGTAAAGGAAGTTAAAAAAAAATAGGTCCCTACCTTTGAGGAACTTTATGATATAATTGGGGAAATAAGACATACACAAAAGAAAGGGCTAGCTGACCCAGACTCAACATACCACTCACCTTCTCCTAACCCCACTCCTCAATAGGAGAAGCTGGTGAGAGTTATCAAGTCCTTACTCTCCTGGCCCTTGACCATCAACAATACTGCTTAGACACTATGAGCCTTATTTTTCATTTACCACCTACTTACTACCTCCACTATGGCTGATAATTTACCATGATCTATTTCTCTCCCTCTCCTTGTATTAATCAATCACCCCCAATATAAGAAAAATGACAAGAGCAACATTAATATCTAATTCCACTTCCTGTTCTCTCACTTCCATCCTCTTGAACCCTACTCTGTCTGTGTTCCCCTTGAACCCTAACCAACCCGTTTCACTGTGCCCTCTTGAATTCCTGTTCCATAATGAACATACTTTTCTTTACTTTGGCTCTCTTTCTCTTAGACTCCTTCCATCTCCTAGCCCCCATCACGTGACACTTCTTACTAGATCCATGACCTCCTTTCTACCTATGGCTATATTCAAACCCTGATACACTGATGCTGAAGGTGAGAGAGAATGCTCCTTGCTCCCTACTGCCGCTTCAGGTCTTCCCCTTACCACTTCTCCTCCTTTGAGGTTCCCAGTATCAAAATTTTCTACACAATCTAGATTACGGTAGTTCTTATATATGGCCTCATTGGCTCACTAACTCCTGCCCTTATTTTAGGGATTTCAACACTTATGTTGGTGCTCCCTCAAACTCCCTAACCTCCTAGTTCCTCTTGTTGTTGTTCAGTCATTTTAGTCATGTCTGACTCTTCATGACCCCATTATGGGTTTTCTTGGCAAAGATACTGGAGTGGTTTGTCATTTCCTTCTCTAGCTCATTTTTATAGATAAGGAAACTGAGGCAAACAGGGTCAAGTGACTTGCCCAGGGTCACATAGCTAGTAAGTGTCTGAGTCTAGATTTAAACTCAGGTCTTCCTGACTCCAGGCCTGGCATTCTAACTGCTATGCCATGAAGTTGCCCATGTTTTTCAGTTGTATCTGACTCTTTGTAACCCCATTTGGGGTTTTCTTGGTAAAGATACTGGAGTGGTTTTCTACTTCCTTCTCATTTTACAAATGGGAAAACTGAGGCAAACAAGGTTAAGTGACTTGCCCAGGGTCACATAGCTAGTAAGTATCTGAGGCCAGATCTGAACTCAGATCTTCCTGACTCCAGGCACTATCCACTATCCTGACTTCCAGACTATCCACTGTACCAGTTACCTGACCCCCAGCTCCTCAACCTCCTTAAATCCTTCCTTCAATCTTCCTCAGGTACACATAGGGATGACACATATTGCATCTCACCATTACTCAATTCCATAATGAAAAACTCTGACATTATCTTATCTGACCATAATTTCCAGTCACCAACGGGATCCATGATACAAAAAACAAACAAACAAACAAACAAAAACAAACAAAAAAGAAAAACCCAAATGAACAAAAACCCCAAACCCAAAGATTAAGAAACTAGACTGACATTCAAAAGAATCTAGGCAAAAACTCTACCTTCCTGGACTCCATTCTTTTCTTTCTCCTGAAAATTTGAGAGGCAACAAACTTCTCAGTACTTTGACCTCCCTGTATCTATGAAGTCAAAGATAATAACACAGCACCAACTGCTTCATAAGGCTGTTGTGAGGAAAGGACTTTAGAAATGATAAAGCACTCCAGAAATGTGAGCTAGTCTTCTTCTGGGTTATATGGACAATACAACAGGAGCACAAAACAATGCTCACCTTCCAGTAGCTTAGTTTCAGGTAAAATCCCATGTTCTGGGAGAAACCTTTACTGGCCCACCTTAGTGTTAATGCTTTCCCTCTGAGATTATTTCTAATATATCCTAAATATATTTTGTTTGTATAGAGTTGTTTAAGTGTTTTCTCCTCCACCCTATTACATTGTAAGCTTCTTGAGGACAGTCTGTTTTTGCCTTTTTTTCTTGTATCCTCGGTGTTTGTCACAGTGACTGGCACATAGTAGGAGCTTAATAAATGCTTATTGATTTGACTAGATTCAACAATATAGTTAAGATTAAGGGTCATAAGATTCTTAAAACAAAATGTTTAATGCATGATGAGAGAAAATATGTAATTGAGTAACAAATTTGGTGGTATTGGCCAATTGTAAAGTGCAATCGAGTTCAGAGAAGGGAGAGACCAATGTGGGCTGGAGTGGTAAGTGAAGTCTTCATGCAGCAGGTAGGACTTGAGATGGACTATATGGGATAAATGATAGAGTACAATTTCCTGTCTACTTCATGAGAATGTTAGGGGTGAAGGGCTGGATGAAAATTTGTGCATGTAGTCATGGTTTGAATGCAGCCAGGTATAGGGAGGAGTGTATGGGAGGGGATTTGTAGTTTTGGGACCTGGGGGATTTTTAAAGTTATAAGAATTTTCCTATACCCTTCAGTTATTCACTTGAAACTATTTTTGAATGCTGTTGACCCCAAGTGAGGAGGTAGTTAACGCTGAGGGTGGTAGGTGAGGAAATGAAGAGGAAGTCGTGAAATGAAGAGAGAATAGAGTCCTGTCTCAAGCAGAGGGCAGAACTCTGGTAGGAGTATTAATTAATTAATTAATAGTAGGCACCTAATAAATGTTTGTTGATTGATTTGTTCATTAGTTGACATTTATTCAACTATTAATTCAATTCAATGGTCTTTCATTAAGTATATTCTATGTGAAAAGTTCTGTGCTAGAGTATCTACAAATATGAAATATGACATAATGCATATCCTCAAGAAACTCACAGTCTAACAGGGGAGATTAGATATGTATGAGATTTAATTCAAATGGAAACATGATAAACCCACAGAACTCATACAAACCAAGTGCTAACAAATTTTAAGAGTGAGAGATCACTTCCAGATGAATAATGAAAAGCGTTATGGAGGAGGTGCAGGTGGGAGTTGAGGTGGGTCTTGAAGAAGTAATAATTTCAACAGATAAATAAGAGTGGGGGAAGAAATATAGAGCTGAACTCCTTCAGACGGTTGTGAAAACTGCTCATTTGTGGGACTCTAAATCTAGTGGTGTGAGGGTAAATGTGGTGAAGAATAAATATTTAGGTGGTGGGAGGGACTAGCAGAGAATGGAGAAAGATGAGTAGAGCTCAACCCTTGTTTAACTAATGCTGAAAGGATAAAAGGATAAAAAGATAAAATGACCATTTTTTTAACCATTACCCATCTTTCTTCTTATCTACAGACAGCTATTGGGATTTTGGGGAAAAAAATCACTGTGACTTTTTGCTAATGACTGATGGATTTGGCACTTAGGGGAATTTTAATTTTCTGTCTTAGGAAAAATTAAAGCTTTCCATTTTTACTTATCTAGAAAACTAATTGCATTTCTTGAGCTGTAAGGAAAAATATCACTTTCCTACACTTGTGACTTATCTCCATTCCTTTAAAAATTGAGTTGTGTTGGTTTATTTATTTTTCAAGTTACTGACAATTTCAGAACAGCTCCAAAGGGAATCTGGAAGAATGTGATGATTCAAAAGACGAGCCTTGATTAGAAGCATGGCAGGTAAAAGGGCCCCCTTCATGATGGGGGAAATAAGATCCAAGCATTTGAAAGGCACTGTAATGAGACTGAAAATTAATGGTCGGGAGATGACAGATACTTAACTAAACAAACCATTTATCTAATATCGTCACCTCACATAGCTCTTCCCTGAAAAAACAATTGTACCCTCCCCAAAATAATCCCACTACACGGCATTCATCAATGCCCTTTCCACATCCCACTACCTCAACATAATCTAATAAAAACTAGTATTTTCCTGAGAGCAACATGATATTGTAGAAAGGAGATTAGGTATCAGGGAAGGACGTAGGCTTTAATTTCAGCTTTAGGAAAGTCACTTCTCCAAACTAGACCTCATTTTCAAAAGTAAAAGGGTGTATTCAGGACTCTTTTTCACTCGAATTTGATGAGTTTTAAAGCTAGTAAAGTAAGTTATAGAATTTTGACACTGGATATAATTCAGGATGAGTTTTGCTATTGTTATATTTCAATATGTGGAGTCAAATTCATGTCTAAGTTATCTGGGTAAATAATTCTCTTTAGGTAGAGTTTTAGGGAAATGGTAGGGTTAGGGATGCTACCTCCTAAATAACACCATTAAAAAAAAAAGAAAAGAAATTTCCAAAAGAATCAAAATCATCAGAAATCTTCAAAAGAATAAAATTTTAAATAACTCAAAGGAAGGAGCAATGTATCCCTTCCCCGATCACACACGATGAAAAAAATATGAGTAAAGGACCATAGGCTAAAATACCAGAAGGAAAAAATACTGAAACCACACTAGTAGTGGCATCAGAAATAAAATTAGATTTGTCTTAGAGCACAAAATGAATCCAATGAACAAATTTGCAAAAGAAATGGAAATGGTTTTTAAAATTGCAAGTAAAATAAAGAAGGAACTGAGTACAACTAAGGTACACAGAACACAATGATGAAACTAAATGGCTCATAATATCCATGCAGAATATAAAAATAATAATGGAATTAAAATACAAAACAGAAATATTTTTACTGACCCAAGACTATCTTTTCAGTGATTGCTCCTTTCTAACCCAACACATTGGTTATTGGGTTGATAGTTATTATTGTACTTCTTCTAAAATATGTCCATGGCTTTGGATATTCTTGCTATGGCTTCTTGGTCAAGCTCATTGTGTCCTTACATTAACTTGTCAGGGAAAATTATGACCAACCTCTCATTGACAAAAAGGGAAAATTGAGAAAACCAAATGGTTCCAATCCCATGTTAAAACTGATTTTATTCTCTATTGCCCCAATATGTTGTAAAACTTCCCAAGCCATGTTTATTTGTCTCTAAACCTGGTTCAGAAACTCAGCTGACCTGTACTGAATTAAGTTCAGAAACTCAGAGCTCCCACTAATCACCAAATGCCATTGCTTCTTCCTTCACCTCCCTAGAGATGGGATAGAAGAAATTGCAACAATTGTGGTAATTTTCTTATTGGTCATATTGTTTTCCTGTCTGTGTTTGGATTGCTTTTGTGGTTCATGCTTACAAATAGGACCATCCTGCTTATATCCAAAATGGCCCTAAATATCCTAATATAGAGCCACCCCTGGAACCTTGTGGAAGATATTTGTAAAGAATGTATGGGCAGCTTTTAAGGGGGGGATTGTGGGGTTCTGATTGGGGAAAAGCCATAATACACAATAAGAAATGAAAAGCCATTAACTTAAATCCTGTGAAAGGTAGAAGCCTGAACATGGGGACCTGTAAAAAATTATAACTTAGATACTGAGTCATAACTTAGATACTGTTATTGGTACTGGTGACTGGTGACTGGTACATGACCAGTACCCAATCTTGAGTGCCTAGGAATTTACCCAACAGCACTGGGTAAATGCCTAGATGTCTGGGAACTGAGTTTAATGTTAAGTATAAAGTAAAATATTAGCCAAAACATTAAATAAGCAAATAATCCAAAATATCCACTAATCCACAGTGAAGTACCTTATGACTCCTCCTCCCTTTGTCTGATTTCTGTAATTACCACAGAGATTTTTAGAGATCTTTATGGGGATCCATTGAATTGTCTGGCAGCCAGCCCAGATTGCTTCTATTTGTACATATTTATAATGATTGGTTAAATTCCTATAATCAGTCTGGAGCCTCTTGGCCTCTTCCTTTGGTATCAAACTCACCCCATGGTTATGGGGGAGGTACAGGGTTCCTTAGCCAAGGGAATTCTGGACCTTACAGTGATACAAGAAAATCATGAAAAACAAGTCAACAGTTTGGTAAAGGAGACACACACACACACACACACACACACACACACACACACACACACAAATACTTAAGAAAATAACACCTAAAAAACAGACTAAACCAAATGGTTAAAGAGGTACAAAAAGACAATGAGGAGAAGAATGTCTTAAAAAGCAGAATTGGCCACATGGAAAAAGAGGCACAAAAATTCATTAAAGAAAAAAAAAAACCTCCTTAAAAAGTAGAATTGGCCAAATGGAAGAGGAGGTAAAGCTCACTGAAGAAAATAAATTTTTAAAAATTAGAATGGAACAAATGGAAGTTAATGACTTTATGAAAAATCAAGAAACAATAAAACAAAACCAAAAGAATGAAAAAATAGAAGACAATGTGAAATATCTCATTGGAAAAACAACTGACCTGGAAAATGGATCCAGGAGACAGCATTTTAAAATTATTGGACTACCTGAAAGCTATGATCAAAAAAATAGCCTAGACATCATCTTTCAAGAAATTATCGAGGAAAACTGCCCTGATATTCTAGAACCAGAGGGTAAAATAGAAATTGAAAGAATCCACCGATCACCTCCCTCAAAAGAGATCCCAAAATGAAAACTCCCAGAAATATTATAGCCAAATTCCAGAGCACCTAGGTCAAGGAGAAAATGTTGCAAGCAGCCAGAAAGAAACAGTTCAAGTATTGTGGAGCCACACTCAGGACAATAGAAGATTTAGCAGCTTCTAACTTAAAAAATCAGATGGCTTGGAATGTGATATTAAACAGGGCAAAGGAGGTAGGATTACAACCAAGAATTAGTTTCCCCAAAAAACTGAGTATAATCCTTCAGGGGGAAAATGGACATTCAATGAAATAGAGGACTTTGAAGGATTCTTGATTAAAAGACCAGAGTTGAATAAAAAATTTGACTTTCAAATACAAGACTAAAGAGAAGCATAAGAAGGTAAACAGGAAAGGGAAATCATAAGGGACTTAATCCGTTTAACCCAGGGGTGGGGAGCTTGTGGCCTCAAGGCCACATGTGGCCCTCTAACTCATCAGGCGTGGTCCTTTGATGGAATCCAAACTTCACAGAACAAATTCCCTGAACAAAAGGATTTGTTCTGTAAAGTTTGGATTCCATCAAAGGGCCACACCTGAGGACTTTGAGGGCCACATGTGGCCTTGAGGCCACAAGCTCCCCACCCCTGGGTTAAACTGTTTAGATTCCTACATGGGAAGAGGATACTTGTAACTCCTATGAGCTTCTCATTATTAGGGCAGTTAGAAGGAGTATATATAGACAGAGGGCACATGTGTGAGTTGAATATGAAGGGATGATATCAAAAAAAATAAAATTAAGAGATGAGAGAGGAATGTACTGGGCAAAAGGGAAAGGGAGGGGTAGAATGGGATAAATTGTCTCACATAAAAGAGGCAAGCAAAAGCTTTTACAGTGGAGGGGAAGGTGGGGGAAATGAGGGAGAGCGAATGAACCTTACTCTCATCAGAATTGACTCAAAGAAGAAATAACATGCACACTCAATTGGGTATAGAAATTCTGTCTTACTCTACAGGAAAGTAAGAGAGGAAGGGGATAAGAGAAGGGGAAGTGGTGATAGAAGGGAGGGCAGATTGGGGGAGGAGGTAGTAAGAAGCAAAACACTTTTGAGGAAGGATAGGGTAAAAGGAGAGAGAGAATAGAATAAATGGGGTGGTGGGGAATAAGATGGAAAGAAATACAGTTAGCAATAGTAACTATGAAAAAAAATTTGAAGCAGGTTTCTCTGATAAAGGTCTTAATTCTCAAATAATTAGAGAACTGTCAAATCTATAAAAAAAAAATGAGCCATTCCCCAACTGATAAATGATCAAAAGATATGAACAGTTTTCAGATGAAGTAATCAAAGCTATCTATAACCATATAAAAAAATGCTCTAACACTATTGATTAGAGAAATGCAAATTAAAACAATTCTGAGGTACTACCTCATACCTATTGGGTTGGATAATAGGACAGAAAAGGAAAATGACAAATGTTGGAGGGGATATAGGAAAAATGAGACATTAATACATTGTTGATGGAGTTGTGAACTATTCAACCATTCTGAAGAGCAATTTGAAACTATGCCCAAAGGACTATAAAACCATGCATACCCTCTGACCTAGCAATACCACTACTAGGTCCATATCACAAAAGAAATAAAAAACAAAAAGGAAAAAGACCTATATGTACAAACATATTTATATCAGCTCTTTTCTGGTGACAAAGAATTAGAAATTGAGGGGATGTCCATCAATTGGGGAATGACTAAACAAATTGTGGTATGTGATTATGATGGAATACTACTGTGCTATAAGAAATGATGAGGAGGATGCTCTCTGGAAAACCTGAAAAAATTTACATGAGCTGATGTGAAGTGAAATGTATTGTGTACAAAGTAACAGCAATATTGTAAGATGATCAGCTGTGAATGACTTAGCTATTCTCAGCAATACAATGATCCAAGACAACTCTGAAGGACTTGGAATGAAAAATGCTATCCATCCCCAGAGAAAGAGCTGATGGTGTCTGAATACAGATTGAAGTATACTTTTATTACTTTCTTTATTTTTTGAGTTTTTTTTTTTGGTCTGTGTTTTCTTTCACAAAATGACTAATATGAAAATGTTTTGCATGACTACATATGTATAACCTATATCAAATTGCTTGCCATCTCAATGATGGGTTGTGGGTTGGGGGAAGGAGGAAAAAGAATTTGGAACTCAAAGTTTTAGAAACGAATTTTAAAAATTGTTTTTACATGTAACAGGGAAAAATACTAAATACATTTAAAAATAAAAACAAACAAAAAAGAAACTAACATGTTGAATTGAGTATATAATTAACAGAAACCAGATGTTCATGATAAATATTGGTGGCTGCATCTACAATCCTCTTTTTCTGTTGCCCTTTGTATATGGAAATGGTCATTTTTTTGCATTTATCAAATTTGTCAGAGTAGCAAAAAATAAAAATTAGAAAAATTAAAGCTACTAAAATGTATTTGATCTAGGGCAACAAAAGTGAAGGGAAAAAAAAAACAAACAACCTATTTCAATGGATCTGAGATCCATGTGATACGGACACTCCCTCCAGTAAGATAGAACATGTCCTATCCCTATATTCTCTTTCTGTATGATTCTTTTCTGTGGGCTCTCATAAATCTTTCATAGCCTATATATTCAACACATTGGAGGCCTTCCTCTGAATCTTTTAACACTTTATTATCCCTTACTTTGACTACTTGACCAAAAAACCTTTTCTGATTATACATTTTCCAGCTAACATATTTCATGCCACTTTTTGTATGCAAGCCATTGTTGGGAATATGTTGTAATCTATGATCACCCATCATATGTCTCTGTAATGCCTATTCAGTGATCCAGAATTTTGATTCTTCTGAAATTGTGATGTTCTATAATTTGTGGCTAAAAAGCACTAGCAAAAGAATAATGATAATCAAAACACAAGTTTTGGTGTCAGAAGCTTGGGATAATTGAAAGCACTGTACATTTCACCAAATATTACATAGCTTAGTTACTCATATTTAATTGCGTCTCTTGTACTGTTCGCCTGTAGTTTCTGTGCAAGATAGATATGCTGATAGACCGATTCAATGTACTATGCATCCATTTGCGTGGGCAATAAGTATTCTTCATGTGTAAGGGTGGAGGTTGATTGAATTCATCAATCAGTTGATTGCTCTCATCCCAATTGAAGTAACTAATGAGATGCTATACCCTCATTACTTTATCAGGTAAAAACACCTCTATTGAATCAATTCAAGTAAGGACTTAAGACTAAATGTGAGAAGGCTTTGTCAGTTTGGAGGGAGTGAAAAGCATAGGGTGAAATAGAATAATACTGAGCAGAAGTTGTGTTGGGATTAGGATAAAGGAAGTTTATGAAGGTCCAATGAAGGGAAGAAAATGACTTCCAGCAAAAGGCATTCCAGGAGCTCTGAGTTACCGTTTTTGTCAAATGTACTCTAAGATTGAGCCCACTTTCCCTTGGACTCTGTGTGTACTTGCGGCAGAGTGTATACATAGTCTAGGGAAATATTTTGTACCAACTGTCTCTACTATGCCACCTTAGTAAATGTCCTTTTCTAAAGACTAATTCTGGCTAATTCACTAGCTAATGGATATAATCTGATATTCAATGGGAAAAGCACACTGCAGGAGACTTTTGTTTTTTGTTTTGTTAGATTGATATTTAAACTAAGGATCCATTTTTGAGTGGTCATGAAACAAACGATCAAAACCCATAGCAAATCTTATCAATATCTCTAATAATCACAAATTTCCAATGATAATGTAAATGATGCAAAGAAGGCTTGTGATAAAATAACCATCAACTAAGGAATGGCTAAACAAGTTATACTATATAAACATGATGGAATTCTATTGTGATATAAGAAATTATGAAAGAGAGTTTTAGAAAAAACCTGAGAACACTTATATGAACTGAAGCAAAGTGAAGTGAGCAGAACCAGAAGAATGTTGAAATATTGAAAAGATAACCAGCTGTGAAAGACTTAGTAACTCCTAATAATACAATGATCCACCACAACTCCAAAGGATAGCAAAAATGCTATCCACCTGCAGAGAGAGAACTGATGGACTCAGAGTGTGGATGGAAACATATTTTTTTCCTTTTTTAATTGTTCTTGCTTTTTAAAAAAGAAAATGGCTAATGGGAAAACATATCTTGCATGATTTCATACATTAAGGGTATTATTATACTTCTCAGTGGGTGAGGGAGGGAAGGAGAAAGTTTGAAACTTAAAAACAAAATTAAAAAGTAAAAAAATTTAAAAATCATATAAAAGTTAAAAAATAAATTTCAAATAACTTGGGGTTACAAATTATTTTGCACAATCATTTGATTATATAAATATATATGTATATGTATGTATATATATGTATATCCAATGACTACTAAACTTAAAACTTACCAAAAAATAGTCATATTTATGTTTGAGTTCAGAATACAATAACTCCAGACATTTTTAACTGGCAAAACCCAACAAACAGTAGGTCCAGAAAGAGAAAATGAAATTCTTGAGGACAAGACAATTATCCTTATTTTCATAGTTTATGGGATTTAGGACTGGAGGGTATTTTAGAGATGACCTTTATTTTACAGATGAGAAACCTGAGTCCCAGAGAAGGGAAGTGACTTTCCATAGGTCATATAGGTAGTGAGCTGCAAATGAGAGATTCAAACCCAGGTCTTCTGCCTCCATATCCAGCACTTACAGCCACTAGACTAAGGATTAGCTTCACCCTCAGAAGAAGCCCTGTGCTGTGATGTGAAACTGCATGGACCTTATCCAGGAAAACAATGGACAGACCCTGATATGAGGACCAAAGTCACTTGATTTATTCCTTGGTGCACTAAGTGGAGCCCCTGATGTGAGGATGAAAGTATCTTGATTTATTCCCTGGTACGCTAAGTGGAGCCCCTGCTGTGAGGATAAAAGTGTCTTGATTTAATGCCCTGGTGCACTAAGAGGAGCCCCTGATGCGAGGATGAAACGTGTCTTGATTTAATTCCCTGGTGCACCAAGTGGAAGTGGTCTCCAAATGGACAAGCTAACAAGGTTACAAGGCTGGCTGTGAAATCTCTGATGTTGTAGAGCAGAGAGTTAGGTTAGTGATTTGGCTTAACTCTATGCTTTAGTCCAGAGCCAAAGCTTTTGTTTTCTCTTCATCTGTGAAAGAAACTGTGGATGCTTGCAGAGAGCACATGCAGCTCGAATGGTGGATCTACACATTGGAAGAATAGGTCATATTATTAAGAAAAGGTCATAGGTTGTATTCACATGATATGATTTTTATTGTTGTTCAGTCACGTCCAACTCTTCATGACCCCATTTGAGGTTTTCTTGGCAAAGATACTGGAGTGGTTTGCCATTTCCTTCTCCAGCTCATTTTACGGATGAGGAAACTGAGGCAAACTGGGTTAAGTGATTTGCCCAGGGTCACACAGCTAGTAAGTGTCTGGGGCCAGATTTGAACTCAGGAAGATGAATGTTTCTGACTCCAGGCTGTGCACTCTATCCACTGAGTCACCTAGCTATCCATCATGTAGTTTAAGTCGTATCAAAATGCCCACACGGCCAAAAGAACTCTCTTACTGGTCTGCCACAGGGACAGAAATTCCTACCATTGGTTTCCTTCTCTTGGATGGAAGGATTGTTTTGAGGGATCCTGTTGAAATGCACGCAGATTAACCTGGGAGAAATAGCATCAGTATAGATTGAATCATTAGCTTAACAGCCTAGCGTAGGGGAGAGAGCAAGAGCTGAGGGGATTAGGTCGCTTTGATATTCTGATGGAACCATGATCTCCTCAATGTTTGTACTCCTTCCCCTAATTATGGTTGCAACCCCATCCATGAAGCATGGTAACAACAATGAAAACAACAACAACAACAATGATAATAATAATAATAATAAATTATAGCTAAATTTATATAACACTTTAAGGTTTACAAAGCTCTTTACAAATATTATCTCATTTGAACTTCACAACAACTCCAGGAGGTAGATGTTGTTATTATCCCTACTTTAAAGATGAAGAAACTGAGGCACTGAGAGGTTAAGTGATTTGTTCAGGGACACACAGCTAATAAGTGTCTAAGGCAGGAGTTGGCAAAAAGGAGTATGGCCTTGGATGCTAAATATGACCCTGCTTTTTGTAAGGCCTGCAAGCTATGAATATTTTTTAATATTTTAAAATAAAGTTTTATCGTATTTAAGAATATAAAAAATGTCCCTTACTTGGCCACAAAACTAGGCTTTGGCAGGAGTGGCTATAGTTTGCCCACCCCTGGCAAAGTCTGATTTGAACTGATATCTTCTTAACTCTGTATTCAGTGCTCTATTCACTGCCTCAGCTAGCTTCCTGGTAAGAGGTGCTGGGTTTAGAATCAGAGTGCCTGGGTTCAAATCCTGACTTTACCACTTACTAACTATATGAACTTGGGCAAATTATTTTATGTCTCTAGGTCTCAGTTTCCTCAACTATAAAATGAAGGAATTGAATTAAATGATTTCTGAGATCCCTAAATGTGTTATGCTAGCAATTCAAACCTTCTCATTTTATGACTTTTTTTCTACGTTTTTCTGTAAATCCTCTACAGATCTACCCAAGCTGTTGGAGATCTTCCTTTGGTCTTTGTAATATTCTATTGGTATCCATATAAACCGAAATATTTATAGCAGCACTTTTGTGGTAGCAAAGCATTAGAAACAAAGTGGGTGCCCATTGACTGAGGAACAGCTACACAAATTGTGACACCTGAATTTAATGGAAATACTACTGTGCAGAAGAGGAAATGAAGACAATGATGGACACCCAGAAGCATGGCAAGTATTACAAGAACTGATACAAAGGGAAACAAGACCTCTGGCCTTATATCTCCAACTGTCTATTGTGTGTCTCAACTGAATTCTAGTAGACATCTTAAACACAGCATGTAGAAAACTGAACTCGTTATCGTCCCCCCTGCCCTAAACCCTGACCTCTTCCTAACTTCCCCATTACTGTTAAGGGTACCACCATCCTTCCAGCTACCCAAGCTCATAACCTAAGTGTCATGTTCAACTCCTCACTCTTTCTCACCCTCTATATCCAATCTGTTGCCAAAGCCTGTTGAATTTGCCTTTGTTACATCTCTCATACATTCCCTCTTCTGTCCTCTGATAGCTCCACTACCCTATTACACCTTATGCCTAGACTACTTCAGTGGCCTGCTGGTTGGTTTTCCTGCCTCAAATGTCTTCCTACTCCAATTTGTTCCCTTTTCAGCTGTCAGATTGATCTTCCTAAAGCATAAATATGACCATATCCTATTTAATCAACTCTGGGGGCTCCCTATTGCCTCCAGGATTAACTATAAAATCCTTCGTTTGGCTTATGAAGCCTTTCATAAGCTGTCCCCTTCTTACTTTTTCAATCTTCTTACATCTTTGTACCCCACCAAGTACTCTGTGATCCAGTGACATTGGTTTTCTTACTGTTCCCCAGTCATGCTTGTGACATTCTATCTCCTAGCACTGAGCATTTTTACTAGCTGTCCCTCATGCCTGGAACTCTTTCCCTCCTTATCTTCACCTCTTAGCTTCCCCAGCTTCCTTCTAGTCTCAGATAAAGCCCCAATTAAGTTTTAAATTTATTTTATTTTTAAATATTCTATGAGTTTTGGTGCAACACTAGGGTTGTCCATCTGTCATCCTGGACTCTTACTACATGACTAGCCCATTTCCCTTTTCAGCCAACCATCTCCATGACAATGCTTTTTACAGTATGTCATGGTGGGCCATATGCGTCAGCCCACTTACTCCCACAATGAACTGTTCCTATCACTCTTCAGGAAACCTACAATTTTGCTTCTTCTGAGACTGTGGTATGATATGATTTGTAGACAAATGGCATCATTAGGAGAATATCAATATCTCTATTTAAAGATGGATGTTTACAGCAATGAGCCAGCTCTTAAGGCACAGGATAGATACATTTTGAAAAGAGGGAATGAAGCAGGAAAAGTCTGGAGCATAAAACACTGTTCTGAGGTGGGTGGGTTTCCATAAAGAATCAAAATGGGGTCTTGGACATCCAATGGGAAGAAAGAGAATTGAGAAAGCAAGAAAGAGAAGGTAAGGGTGATTAGAAGAAGAGGAAAAGAATCCAATCTCATTGACTTTATAATTTTGCCCATGGATGTCATGGGTATAAGATTCTCTGCCTAAACAAATACTTTTTTCATTATGAAATGGCTATAGGATTAATGGATGACTATCTATTGACTGATAGTAACATTCATTTAAGACACCAAGTTTGGGCTAATAAGTATAGTTCCATGATTTTGATCTTAGAATCATAGAATGTTCATCTAGAACCATGATTCTTTTTTTGTGTATCAAGGACATCTTTGGCAGTCTTATGAAGCCTATGGACCCCTTCTCTGCATAATGTTTTTAAATGCATTAAAAAAACATAGAATTACAAAAGAAACCAATTATGTCAAAAAAGTTACCAAAAGTTTTTTTTTTTTTAATTCATGGACTCCTTAAAATTTAATCCTAGTACCCCTGGGGGTCCATGGATCTCAAGTTAAGCATCTTTGAGGGGAGGCCAATTATTAAAATCCCTATGTCCTCTCACAGTGTGTGATACAGAATAGGTTCTTAATTGACACTTGTTGATTGATTTAAAAATTGCGTACATATTAGAACCTTCTTGTACAAAATGACTAATACAGAAATGTTTTACATAATTGCACATGCACAATCTGTATCTGAATGCTTACAGGGAGAGGGGAAGGGAGGGAGGGATAGAATTTGGAACTCAAAACTTTAAAAAAATGTTTAACTGGCAAGACTAATTGCCTCTTCCAGGTGGAAAGGATCTGAAGAGATCATCAACTTTCACTCCTTACCTGATGCTGGAATCTTTTCTACAGAAGCCTTGAAAGGGAGTTGCTCTATCTCTGCTTGAAGACTCTCAATCCTAGGTAACTGACTACTTCACAGGACTGCCAATTCCATTTCTTTTTAAGAGCTCAAAATATTGGAAAGTTTTTTTTTTAATATTGAGGCAAAACCTGTCTCTCTGAAACTTCCATCCACTGGTCCTGCAATCATAGAATTTTAAAGCAATAAATAGATGGACTTTAGAGTTTATCTGGTCCAATCCCCAACACATTCCCACGAGGAATCCCTCCTAGTAACATTTATCAACCAATATGCATTTATTAAGCACCTACTATATGCTAGGTACTGGGGACAGTCTTTATAGGTAAGTATAGAAGGTACAAAGATAAAATAGTTTCAGCCTTCAAGGCATTTACATTTTATTGTCCCTAGAGTATTATCAGAGGACATGACACCTCCAAGGAATTACAAGGAAAAAATAGGTTATTTCCTCTTTTCCAAGATAACCAGTCAATGCTTGAAGATACCCCATTGTGCCCTTTCCCAATAACCCTTCATTATTTATCTTTTTTTTTTAATTCAAAGGATTAAAGGACATTGCTGAGCTATTTTTGTTGTCTCTGAGGACACTTGTAATTTTCTGAAGAAAAGTAGAAAGTCAATCTTAAGGAGAAAATTGAAAAATCTTAGACAAGTTTAATAGAAGAATTTAAAAGCTGTGGTGGTCAGGCAATAGGAACTGTCATCACTCTGATTTCTACTTTTATCTGTTGGATCTAGCTTCTGTCATCATAGGGAGAAATTTTAAAAAGCAAACAAAAAATTCCTCTATGATTCATTCTCCTTCTACCCTCCTTTAACTATACACATGCAAAACCCATCAACGGCAAGGACACTGCTTTTGACATGGACTTATGCCAAAGCCAGTGTTCCATGTTTGTGACCTCCACCTCACATGCCCACATGCTATATTTACATAGATTTTCAGTGAGCTTTAGTTGTTCATGTCTGAAATGGCCTCATGGTGTAAATATGGCTACTTAGCTCTGGCAGAGAGAAAAAGGTAATTATGGGCTCCATTCCTGCTGGTCAAGTAGGCCATGCTCTACGACAAGGAGTAGGCCTCTAACCCCAACCAGGCCATTGCTTACAAGGAGGATGGAGCAAGATACTATGACTGGATTAGCACAGACTAAACCCTGCTGCTAGAAAAGACAATCCAAAAGTTCTTATATGTCCTTAAGTGAGTCAATGTGGAGCACTGTAAAGAGTAATAGACCAGGAGATTAGCCAAGACGGTGGAGTAGGAAGAAGTAGTGTAGCTAAGCCACCGTACAGAGTAGTATAGCCAAGCCACTTAGGTAGTAGTATAGTCAAGCAATTTCACAGATATCTAGAAAGTGGACCAGACTGAGTCCTGATCACAAAATCCAAGAAAAAAAATCATTTTTCCTGCCCACCTCAGTATAGGGAGGCAGAGAGGTCTGTGGATAGGGTATAGCTAAGAGCAAGTAAAGCGTCATGAAACCTTCCAGAGTGAAGATTGAAAGAGGGCGTGCCTATGGCAGTACACTAGGACAAGAAGTCCCGGAGAGAGGACTGACCTTGTGCAAGGAACCGAAACAGTTGCCAACTGACAGCTCACAGATCTAGTACATCCTCATGTAGTACACAGATCTCAGTACATCCTCAGATGTGCTGAGGAAGGGACCTGTGCATGAGAGGATGGAGGGCAATGATCCAGAACAAGGAGCAGTCATAGGTCCTAGGCCATGTACTCAGCAAGAATAAAGCACAGAAGCAAGCGGCAGCATTGTGACTCTGACCCTAGAAGCAGAGAAAAGTCTCTGATTCAGCTCTTAGCCCAGACTAAAACTCAAAGGGAATAACAAGGGTAGGAAGCCTACATGAAAGGAAAGCTTGCAGTTCTGTCTCTCTGAACCTGAAGGCTGATGGTAGCTGAATTCAGCAGCAGTCTGCTAGAACTCTAACCAGGCCAAGCCTGCAGTTGTGTTGGCTGAGACCCAAATCTGTCACACACTTGTAGAGCTGAAACCAAAATGGAGACATTCAGACTTTATTCTGAATCAAACACTTTTTTGGTGCGTTAAAAGTTTGCGAGTCTCTAGCCTTAGGTGGTGCTGATATCCTGGAATAATACAACATAAAATACTCCAAGAAAGCAGCGGCAGGGCCCAAGAGGATATCAAACAGGAGCAAGCACGGGCCAGCCATTCCCTCCAGAAGTGCACAGAGGCTGAAGTTCAAAGTCAGGAATCAAAACTAGAAGAATGAGTAAATAAAAAACAAAAGAATCTCACCATAAAGAGCTATCATAGTAATAGGGATGCTCAAGAAACAAACTCAGGAGTTGAGAATGACTCCAAAACATCTACAGGCAAAACTTCAAAGAAAATTACTGCTTGAGCAAAAATTCAGCTACAATTTTTGGGGAAAACGAAATGAGAGGTTTTTTTTAAATAACTAAAAATTATTTTATAAATGAAATGAGAGCATTAGTTGAAATAATTTGAAAAGAAACTGGAGTGATAGAGGGAACAAGTGGAAAAGAAATGAGATCTATGAAAGAGAATCAATAGATTGGTACAAGGGTACAAAACCTTACCCAAAGCAACAGGGACCTTAAAAAATAAAATGGACCAAAAAGAAGTTAATGACTCCATGAGAAAATGAAAAATATTGAAACAAAGTCAAAAGACTGAAAAAAAGTCTGAAGTGTAAAGCACCTCATACAAAAAGTAAATGATGTAGAAAACAGATCAAGGAGAAATAATTTAGTAATGTATAGACTATATGAAAGCCATGGCCATTTTTTTTCTTCCCTCCCCCTTACACCGCACCCCAGATCACTACCATTAGACATAAATAGGTGTATACACACACACATATGTATGTATATCTATATATACACACATATACACATATGTGTGTGTAAAATTGTTCTATACATACTTCTATTTATCAGTTCTTTCTCTGGATGCAGATAGAATCTTTCTTCCCATGTCCTGTATAGCTAATCTGGGTATTTATAATAGTCAAAATGACTTATTCTCTCAAAATTACTCTTAAAACAGTATTGCTATCACTGTATACAATGTTCTCTTGGTTCTGCTCATTTCACTTTTCATTATCTCGTTCAAGTCTTTTCCTGTTTTTCTAAGATCATTGAGCTCATCATTTCTCACAGCACAGTAGTATTTCATCACATTTATATACTGCAATTTCTTCAGCCATATCCCAATTGATTAGCATCCCTGCAAAGTCCGGTTCTTTGCTACCACAAAGAGAGCTGCTATAAATCTTTTAGAACCTATAGGTTCTTTTCCTTTTTACCTAATCATCTTTGGGAACAGACAAAGTAGTGGTATTGCTGAGTCAAAGAGTATAGGCAGTTTAATAACTCTTTGAACATAATTCCAGATTGCTCTCCAAAATTGTTAGATCAGTTCACAATTCCACCAACAATAAATTAATGTCCCAATTTTTCCATGTCCCCCTTAACACTTATTACTTTCCCCTTCAATCATTTTAGCCAATCTGCTAAGTGTAAAATGATATTTCAAGGTTGCTTTAATTTGCATTTCTCTAATCAACAATGATTTAGAGAATATTTTTGTACGATTATGAAATATTCCGATTTCTTCTTTAGAAAATTACCCATTCATTTCCTTTGACCATTCTTATAGATTTGACAAAGTTCTTCATCTATTTTAGATACGAGAACTTTATCTGAAAGCTTTTTATAAATTTTTTCCCAATTTTCTACTTTCCTTCTAATCTTTGGCTACATTTGTTTTATTTGTACAAAACCGTTTTAATTTAGTGTAATCAAAATTATCCATTTTACGTCTAACTTGACTCTTTCTATTTGTTTCATACAAAGAATTTGGTAGGATCCCTTCTTTACCTATTATTCCAAATAATTTATTTAACATTAGGGTTTGTTGATCTGCAGAACTTAAAGCACTCTGTAAACGTAAGTAATTGGATGATAGACGAACGTAATCAAAAACAACAGGGAGTAGTAAGAGCACTTAGAGATCTCCGACCTGAAGCTATGACTCTATTTTCTAACATGCACTGAGCCAAGGATGCATATGGAATCAGATGATCTGGTCAAATTCAAATGGCCACTGCCACCTGTGTGACCTTGGGTGATCTTCTTCGTCTCGCTGAGCCTCAGTTTCACTTGAAGAAAGGTGAGACCGTGCATAACTTATATCAAATTGATTACTGTCTGAGCGAGCGGGAAGGGTAAGGCTAGAATTTGGAACTCAAAACTTAAAAAACCCAAATGTTAAAAATTGTGTCTGCATGTCATTGGGAAAGAAAACTAAAATACTATTTAAAAAAAAAAAAAGAAAAAAAGAGTGAGATAAGACGATCTCTAAGTTCCTTTTCAGCTCCAAATGCCGCCATATAATCCTTCCACATGTGCAGTTGCAGTTGATGCTCACAACCCTATCAGGGAGGCAGAGGAGATGATATTGCATCTATTTTTCTATCAATAAACTGAGACCCTGAGAGATAAAGCCGTGTACTTGCCTCAGGTCCTATGACTAGTAAGTTGCTGCTGCTGCTGTTTTTGTTTTTTTGCTCTTGAAGAGGCCAAACCTAGAATCCAAGGCTTCTTACTCTTACACCGTGCCGTACGATGCTGTTGTCCCTCTGGTGCGCCACCTCCTGCCCATGCCTGGAGGCGGACCTTCGTACTGGCAGCCTCTCATTAAGACGAGGACAGAGCTTTGTGGGGAAAGCTCTGGTCTGGGTAAGCTTCCATGAGAGGAGAATTGGGGACGAATGCATAAGCAAACTAGGCTAGAGGCAAGAGAAGAAAAGCAAGCCCAGCCTAAGTAATTCATCTTTCCCACCTGAAACGCATTTGCTTGGGAAACAAATCAAGATTAAAAACTTTGCAAAATTTGGCTTTCCATTCAATCCAAGAAATGAGCGTGTCGTATGTATGTATCCATCCATCCGTCACATTATATCTTACATGTGTGTACATGTATGTAATATGTATGTATGTATAGATCCAGGTGTATTAGTGCACGGTATACATGTACGTGTATACACACATATATGTACATATTCATACATATTTATATATGTAATGAAAAAGACCATCTGGGTCATTTCTGACGTATTCTAACAATATGATCCTGGGCATATACACATACACATATACATGCACAAATGCATATCCATATACCTGTATATACCTGTGTATGTGTATACAGGAATGACATACACACAAACATAACACAACCTTACATACATTCATACAACCATACATGTGTACAATACATACATATCCAGGGTCATATAGCCAAGATATGTCAGAAATAACTTAAATTCAGGCCATCTTGCCTCTCAGGTGCCTTTTTCATTCTTTCATCATTTATTTTGTATACACTTAGAAATGTATATGTTGTTTCACCTGATAGAATATTACCTCCTAGAGGGCAAAGACTGTTTCTATTTTCATCTTTGCCTCCCCAGCCCCTAAGCTAGTGCCTATTTCATAGGTGTCTGTTACTTAATAAATGCTTGTGAATGATTGATGATGCTAAAATACAAAAGCACAGAATGAATTGTAAGGAGGGCAGTACATACAGTAGAATGCAACCCATGGTGAAGCTCAAAGTCCTCTCTGGGGTGTCAATGTCAGAGGCAAAGGACTCCTGGCAGAGATAGGTCATGGGATCCTGACACTGAAGTTCAGTGCCCCCCAATGTCTCCTGTCTCTTTTCCCCTTCCCATGAATCATTGTTTCTCTTTGCTTTGACATATTCGCCTCTCTACTTCTTGTCCATCTTTGCTTATACCTGTCCTCTCTACCACAAAGAATAATTTTGAAGATAAACTGAGAAACATAAAGGCTTTTTGTTAATTACAAAGTGCTATATAACAAATGGTTTCCCATTAACTAAAATTGTGCAACTTCTAACATAGCCCCATGCACAGATAGACTCTTCATAAAGGTTTTGAATGATAGATGCCATATATTCCCATTTCACCATTTAGTTCAAGGAGCCCCAATCAAGTGCTTTGTCTAAATTGGGGCACAGAATATCTATTGCTGTCCTTGGACTTTTTAATCCCATCATGCTATCATAGAAGAGGTTAGATTATTCTGTGGGATGAGAACTCCTTTCCTGAGTCACTAAGAATGTATATCTAGCTTTTCCCCAGGTATACAAAAACTGTTTGCTTGGTGATTTGTTCTAATATTTTCAGTTGTAGTAGCAACACTAGATATTTATTCTTTCCACGGTCATCCGTTTTCTCCTTTTTGAACATCACAGCTCTATGTAACTTGATGTCATGTAAAGCACCTTGTAGTGGGATTCAAAGGATATGGGTGCTAGTCTGGCCTCTGCTACTAACTCATGGGAATATGGGGTGTGACACTCAGATCCCCTCAAGTGGTTTGCATTGCATACTCTCAGGTCCACAGGACTCAAGATGAACAGTGGGATTATCTTTCTCAGTCACTTCTAAGTTTTCTGTGACACTGCTCCCTCCTGATTCTTCTCCTCCCTATATAACTACTCCTCAATGTCCTTTACTGGACCTTCATCCAGGTCTTGCCCACTAACGTCATGTCCCTCAAGGCTCAGTCCTCTTTTCCTTTTCTACTCTCTCACTTGGTGATCTCCTCAGCTCTCACGGATTCATCCATCATCTCTCTTCAGGTGATTCCCAGATCTAGATCTCTATCTATAGCTCATACTTTTGCTCATCATGCACAGTACCTTATTCAATGTGAACATGCCATGCTAGGTGGTTTTGTGCCAGTATATCCCATGTCTTACACATATTAAAGTTTTTCAGAGAGACCTTGAGGGTGTTCTACCAATTCTTCTGACTTCTGTGTGAGCCCTTGCCTTGTGCTAGTTCTCTGTAAAAGAGTCTTGAGGTAAACGTATGTTTGGCATTCAGGCTACGTGGCCAACCTGTCAGAGTTGTGTTCTTTGCAGTAGTTTGAATGCCTGGCAGTTCAGCTCGAGAGATGACAAAGCAGAATCCAAGTAGCACAAAGGAAATGTATATCTAGAGATGTCCCCATCCCAAAGATTCAAAGGGACTTTGTGGATTTGTTCATGACCTGTGGTAGAGCCTTCCCAGCTTGTATTAGACTGTTCCACCACAGTCAAACACACTTTGACCCCAACATCATGATGTCATTGATTCTCTTTGAGTATAAAGGAACACCACCAATAACAATATTTATAGAAATTAATCAGTCAATAAACATTTATTAAGCCCCTATTATGTGCCAGGCACATTGGGCTGAGGATACAAAAAAAAAAAAAAGAGGAAAAGATAGTCCCTGACATCAAAGGTCCTCACAATCTAATGGGGGAGACAAAACGTAAATAAAAATATACAAACAAGCTATACACAGGATAAATAGGAAACAATTAACAGGAGAAAGACACTAGAATTAAGAGGGATTAGGAAAGGCTTCTTGTAAAAGGTGGAATTTTAGTTGGGACTTAATGAAGCCAGGGAGGTCAGTAAATGAAGTTGAGGAGGGAGAACATTCCAAGGCATGAAGGACAGTTAGAGAGCTTTGAATGATAAACAGAAGCTATTGTATTTGATCTTGGAGGTAATAATAGAGAGCCACTAGAATGTATTGAACAGGGAAGTGGCATGATCAGACCTGTGCTTTAGGAAAATCATTGGTGGTTGAATGGAGAATGGATGGGAGTAGAGAGAGATTTGAGGCAGGCAGACCCACCAGTAGGCTATTGCAATGGTCCAGGTGTGAGCTGATGAAGGCCTGCCCTAGAATGGTGGCAGTGTCAGAGGAGAGAAGGGGCATATTTGAGAGATGTTAAAAAAGGTGAAATGAACAGACTTTGGCAACAGATTGGATATGGGGGATGAGAGTGAAAAGTCCAGGATAACTCTCAAGTTATGAGCCTGGATGACTGAGAGGATAGTGTTGCCCCTATAGTAATAGGGAAGATAGAAATGGGGATGGTGTAGGGGCAAAGATGAGCTCTGCTCCAGACATTTTTAGTTTTAGATGTCTTCTGGGCATCCAGTTTGTGATGTCTGAAAGGAAGCTGGAGATTCAAGATTGCAGGTCAACAGAAAAGTTAGGGCAGGATAAGTAGATTTGAGAATTGTCAGCATAAAGATGTTAATTGAATTCAAGGGAGCTAACGAGATCACCTAGTGGAGTAGTATAGAGGGAGAAGAGGGTCCAGGATAGAACCCAGAAGGACATTTATGGGTGTAATCTGGAAGAGGATCCAGCAAAGGAGACAGAAAAGAAGTGGTCAA
This sequence comes from Vombatus ursinus, assembly GCF_900497805.2. Classification (NCBI taxonomy): domain Eukaryota; kingdom Metazoa; phylum Chordata; class Mammalia; order Diprotodontia; family Vombatidae; genus Vombatus; species Vombatus ursinus. The sequence goes on from NW_020948840.1 coordinate 14,294,887, forward strand.
ATAGGTAGGAAAAGAACCTATAGAGAATGGCGTCCTGAAAACCTAGAGAGAGTATCAAGGAGGAAAGGAGTGATCAATGGTGTCAAAGGCTTCAGAGAGGTCAAGGAGAATGAGGATTGGGAAAAAGCCATTAGATTGGGCAACTAAGAGATCATTAGTAACTTTAGAGAGATGTTTTCTTGGAATCATAAGGTTAGAAGACAGGTTGTAAGGGGTTAAGAAGAGAGTGAGAAGAGAGAGAGTGGAGGCTCCTTTTGTAGATGGCCTTTTTGAGTTTAGCTACAAAAGGCAGATGAGACATAGAAGATAGCAGGGATGGAAGTTTGATCAAGTGAGGGTTTTTCAGAATGGGGAAATATGAAGATGTTTGTAGGCAGTAGACAATGAACCGACAGACAGGAAGAAATTTTAAAAGGGGGGTAAGAAGGGAGATGACAGAGGGGGCAATCTGTGGAGATGGGATGGAATGGAATCACTTGAGCAGAAAGAGCAGGTATATATATATATATATATACACACACACACACACACAGACACACACACATATAATATATATATATATATTCTTAATTTCTCTCTGGAGCTCCAATCTCATATCACCAACTGCCTTTTGGATACCTCCAATTGGATATCCTGTAGGCATCTCAAACCCAATGTATCCAAAATGGAACTCATTATCTTCCCTCTCCCCCCTTCATTTCCTATTGCTCTATTACTGGAAAGAACACTACCATTCTCCCAGTCATCCAGGCCCACATCCATGGTATCAGCCTTAGCTCCTCAATAACATTTACCCTCCATATCCAATATGTTGTCAAATCTTGTCTTTTTTTTTTTTTTCCACTCTCCAGTCACATAGCCCCTACCACCCTTATCACTGCCCTCATCACCTCTTACCTGGACTATTGCAATAGCCTTCTAATTGGTTTCTGCCTCAAGTCTTTCCCCAATCCAATCCATCCTCCACTCAGCTGTCAAAGGGATTTTCCCAAAATGTAGATCTGATTATGTATTTTAATAAATAATAAATAAGAAATTCCAGTGGTTCATGATCACCTTTAGGATCAAATATAAAATATTCTGCTTGGCATTTGAAGTCCTTTACAATCTGAGCTCTTTCTGCCTTTCCAGTCATCTTCTGCTTTATTCCTTCTAACCTCTCCATAATCAAGGTACACTGGCCTGTTAGCTGTTCATACAAATGACACTCTCTGCATTTGCACTGGCTGTCCCCCATGCTTGGAATGGCTCTGTCTTCTCAGCTGTGACTTTAGCATCCTTCAGGAGTCAGCTCAAATCCCACCTTCTGTAGGAGGTCTTTCCAGATCCACCTCCCCATCCCTCAGCCCAATTTATGACTTCTCTCTGACATTCCTTCCATTTACTCTGTATATATTTTGTATGTAATTTTTTTTAATGCGTGTTGTCTTCCCCATTAGAATGAGAGTTCCTCAAGGTCAGGGACTGTCTTTGCCTTTCTTTGATTCCCAGTACTTAGCACGGTGCCTGGCACATAGTAAGCACCCAATAAACGCTTAATGACTGACTGTCAAAAGACATTTATTTAAAATCAAATTCCAGGTAAATAACAAAGGGTTAAATCATGCAGCGAGCATGCTTAGCACCCACTTTCCAGTGCTATCACCTCCTGGGGAGTCCAGGGCTACTCAGGGCTTATCCTATTATTTCCATAACACAACAGGAGTAACATGCCTGAAGTCACTTATGACAAGATCGTTTATTAGCATCTGCAACAGCAGCTGTTCTGGATGAGCTAGGTTTGGTCTCTCATCACAGCCTACCCAACTAAGAAGGCTCTCAGATAGCCTGGGAGTGTGGTATAGAATACTTTTTCTTCTTGGAATGGGAACCAGGTGAACACTGAAATTGAGGCCTATTCTTATAGTGCTATTTCTCAGCACAACACCTCGATAAACCAACGATCTTGACCAGGACTTGACCATAGTTTCACCTTCTCTGCCGCCCTAGCTATCCTGAGAAAATAATTCCACTTTCACCAGCTTCTGCTAGCAAGATTATGACTTTTCTTTTTCACAATATGTGAATGTCCAAGCCTATTTACAACTTCTTTGGCAGTTGGTTCAGAGCCTTCTGGGACACATAATTCAGGGATCCTGCTGGAGCCAGAGGCTCTCTGGGACCCAAAGCAAGGAGGGAACATGGAGGTCCTCTCAAGGGGCTCCTTACACAAGGATGAAATAGATGGTCCCTTTCAAATCCAAAATCCTTATAAATCTTTGTAATTCTTGTGAATTGATTGAATTAATAAAGGAAATGCCTGCCTGTTTTTAGCTTTAGGGGTTGTTTGAGTTCTAGCTAGGCAGATGGAACGATACTGTAATAAAGCTAAATAAAATAATAAATAATAAATAAAATAATAATAAGATATATTAAAATATAAATATAAAATAATAAATAAAATAAAAATAAAAACATAGTATATCCAAAAGAAAATGATCATCAAAGTAAGGGGAATCCAAAATTATACCACACAAGGATCAGTTGAAGGAACTTGGATTGTTTAACCCAAAAGAGAGAAGAGTTTGGGGAGAGGGCTAGGATGAAGGTGTCAGCACAAGCTGGGTATTGTAGCTGCTTTCAGGCATTTAAAGGTCTTTTTTGGAACTGGGCCTCAACTTGTTCCATTTGGCCCCAGAGGGCAGAATCATGAAGAAGGAATGGCAGTTACAAAAAAGCAAATTTAGGTTTGATGTTAGGAAAACTAATAATTAAAGCCATACAAAAGCAAAATGGTAAGGTAGCAGAGAGAAAGAAGAATTTATTAAACACTTCCTATGTGCCAGGCACTATGTTAATCACTCTGCAAATGTTAATTCATTTGATGGGTTATGTCAAGAGGTGGTAATAAGTCGCCAAGGAGGGCCTGGATGACAACTTGTTGGGTTTCTTGTAGGGCAGAGTTATCAAGCTTGTGGCTCTCAGTCTGCATATGACCCACAACACTCTTTATTGTACCAAACCAGATTAAAATGCATTTTATCTGATTTTAATGTGTTGATGTATTAATAAAAAAGGAAATCTATCAACGTGTGTGATTTTCTAAGTCAATATGCATCTGTAGGGATCCTTATATACAATCCTCCATTTCTATTTGAATTTGATACCACTAGAGTAGGGAATTCTTTTTTCAGGCATGGCCGGCAACACACATTGATTAGGTATTTACCATGTAACATTTGCTGTGAGTTGGATTAGGTGGCTTCTGAGGTCCCTTCTAACTATGCGTCCCTGATTGATCACTGGTCTCCCTTCCTTTCTCATCAGTAACATGGGCCTACAATGACTCGAGCAAATCTCTCAAGTATTCTAGTGTACAAAGCAGTGAGTGGTGAAAGTAATTGTTATACTAAGATACCTTCTGTTCTATAAAAATTATGGCTTGCTGTTTGATTGTTTCAATCATGTCACACTTTTTGTGACCCCATTTGAGTTTTTCTTGGCAAAGATGCTAGAGTGGTTTGCCATTTTCTTTTCTAGATGAGGAAACTGAGGCAAACAGAGTTAAGTGACTTGTTCAAGTTCACACAACTAGTTAGTGTCTGAGGCCAGATTTGAACTCAGGAAGATGAGTCTTCCTGACTCCAGGCCCAGCACTCTATCCACTGCATCACCTAGCTGCCCAATAATTATGGCTAGCATTTATGTAACACGTTAAGATTTGCAAAGAGCTTTACAAATATTATGTTATCTTATTTGATCATCACAACAACCCTGCAAGATAGGTGCTACTTTAATCCCCTCTGTACAGATGAGGAAACTGAGCTTAGAGCAGTTCACTGACTTGCCCAGGGCCACTCAGCTGAAGACAGATTTGACCTCAGGACTTCCTGACTCCAAAGACAGCACTTTATCTATTGTGCCAACTAGATGCGCCCTCTGTATTCTATGTGTTCTGTATATTGCCTGATCCAGTCTAATGTTCATGTTATACCCCTATGATCTTAGTGGTCTATGATCTATTGTCAGCTTCCTCTTATCCAATAAAGTAACCACTTAAAAAAGCATATTCTCAGATTTTAGGTTTAAAGAATGTTTTCTTATTCCCTTTCCATCTTTTAAATGAGGAGTTCTGCTCATACCTTAAGTCCATTCTTATAGGCTTTGACCATCAGGGATCCTTCTGATCTGGTTTCCTGCCAGTCCACCTAAGAATTTGTGAAGAGAAGAAATAAAGCTTTACGGGATCCTGAACTGTAGAACGTTTTAGATCTTAGCATTGTTATGAGAATGTCCTTCTGTGTGAATTGGGACAGTCCTTTGGAGTAGGTATGTTTTTATAGATGAAACCACGGCAGTGTTCTGGCTGAAGAATACTGAAGCAGTGGTGATAGACCAGTGAGAAGGTTAAAAAATCAGGGCATTGCATTAACTGATTCAATTGATTTTTTTTCCAGTAGAATCCACTCTCCAGTATCTGAACTGAAAGACAGGACATCAGACCAGGCCATACAGCAGAACAAAGCTTTCTGAGTCCCAGCAAATAATTCTCCCTGGTTTTCCATAACTGGAAATCTGGAAAACAGAGATTGAATTATAAAAGGCAGGGACCTGTAAGGAAGAGTTTGGGGGCATAGATGTAGAATTCCAGCACTTTCTCCTTGCCTATTCTATGCCTGCACTTTATGGGTTCCTGTATAATTGCCCATCTTGTAATCTGATACCATGACATTGGTGGGATGTAATTGCAGTTTGTTTGATAGACACTGTCACCACCACAGCCAAGGTCATCATCTCCGGGAGCTTGATTATTATCATCGGCCTTCCAACTGATCTCGCTCTCTCCCCCAATCAACCCTGAATGGTGCTGCCAGATTAATTTCAAAACATTGCTGTTACCACATCATCTCCCAACTCAAGAAGCTACCATAATTTCCCCTTTCCTGCTTAGTGGAAACTCTTTTGTTTGACTTTCTTTATCTTGTCATAATTATCTCTTATTTCCCACTACTATTCAATGTATAAGCCAGCTAGGTAGCGCGGTGGATAGAGCATTGGACTTGAAAGGCCAATCAGGGATCAGGAAGACTCATGTTCATGAGTTGAAATCCAGACACACATGACCTGTGTGACTCTGGGCAAATCACTTAACCTTGTTTGCCTCAGTTTCCTCATCTGTAAAAAGAGCTGGAGAAGAAAATGGCAAACCACTCCATATCTTTGCCAAGAAAACCCCAAATGGGGTTACAAAGAATAAGATACAACTGAAACTACTGAACAACAACACCATGCCTTAGGGTCAGGTACCTTCATTCCCCTTTACCCCTTTTTTCATTCCCTTTTGTGTGTTGTCTTTCATTAAAATGTAAGCTCCTTGAGGGCAGAGGCTATCTTTTTGCCTGTATTTATAGTCTCTGTACTTAGCACATGCCAAGTGCACAGTAAGTGCTTAATAATTGCATGTTTCCTTTATTCATTGCTTCCTTTCCTCCTTTCTTAGGATAAGGGTCTCCTATGGATCTTCACTGTATCCTCCCTCCTTCTCTATTCTTGTATCTGTACCTGTTGGACATGACCGCCCAGAAATTCTTTCATCACTCTGAACTTAACATGACCAAGATGGAGCTCACTATCTTTTTCCTTAAATCTAGTCTTCTTAAAAATGTCCTTATTTCTGTTGAGGGGAACACTATCCTCCCAGGCACCCTGGTTCAAATTTTAGAGCCATTCCCAACTCTTCCCTCTCCTCTGTTTTCCATATGTAACCAGTTGCCAAGTCTTGAGTCTACCTCCCTGGCATCAAGGAATCAACAAGCATTTATTAAATATCTACTATGAGATAGGCTCTGAGGATACAAAGACAAAATAAAGTAATCCTTAAGCTGCTGACATGGCTAGTTCCCTACACAGGCCCTATTGCAATAGATTCCACAAGGCTTTTCCTGTCTCTCTCCTCTCTAATCCATCATCCAGCTGCCAAAATTATCTTGAAGCACAGGTCTGACCATATCACTTCCCTGCTCAAAAATCTTTAAATGATTCCCCATTTCCTGAGCTAAAATACTTCTCTCTTTGGTATTTAACACTCCTCACAGTCTGGCTCCAATCTACTTTTCTAGCCTTGATTCACATTACTCTCCTTTACATAATTTGTGTTCCAGACAAACTGGTCTATTAGCTCTTCTCCAAACTCCATGCTTCATTACCTGCCTTCTTGCAATCACACAAGCTGTCCTCCCTACCAACTATAGATTGCATTCCCTCCTCATGTTAGCTCTCAGAATATTTCTCTTCTTTCTTGGATAAGTTCAAGTGATACTTTCTTCACGAACTTTTTCCTGATTGTCCTATTTCCTGATTGTTCTCTCCCTCTTCCTGAACTATTTCCTGATTGTTCTTTCTCTCCTTCCCTCCTAATTTGAGACCTGGAAGTGACAATTCTCTTTCATCCATGCTTCCCTTTCTCCCCATTCTTTCCTTTGAGATTCCCTTTGATCTTCCAAATTAGTTATGATATTATTTTGCCTTGTTCTTCAAAGCACCCCTTTGGTAGTTTGATTGGTATAGTCCTAAATCTATAAATTAATTTTTGTAGTATTATCATTTTATTATATTGGCACAGTCTAGCCATGCACACTGAATAGCCTTCCAATTATTTAGTCATTATTTCTTTCAGGGCATAATGACTAGAGGGAGAGAACAAGCATTTATTAAGTGCTTACCATGTGCTAGGCATTGTGTTAAGCACTTTACAAATATCTCATTTGATTTTCACAACAGCTCTATGAGGTAGGTTCTATTATTGTCTCTACTTTACAATTAAGGAAAATGAACCAGTTACATATTAAGTAATTCACCCAGGGTCACATAGCTGATAAGTGTCTGAAGTCAGATTTGAACTCAGTTCCTTTTGACTCCAGGCCTGGTACCAGATTCACTTCACCACCTAGCAGCTTCAATCAGTGATTATTAATTGGATGGAGTATTAGACTTGGATTCAGGAAGACCTGAGCTCAAAACCAGCCTCAGACACTTACAAGTTGTACGACCCTGGACAAACCACTTAACCACTTTGTGCCTCAGTTTCCTCATCTGTAAAATGGACATAATAATAGCATATATAACCCAGGGTTATTGTGAGGATCAAATGAGATAATACTTGTAAAATGCTTTGTAAACCTTAAAGCACTGTATAAATGCTAACTTTTATTATTATTATCTATATAGGTCTTAAATGTGCTTTGGTATTGTATTACGTATATCAGATGGTTATTTTAAATACAACAACAATACACTTGTAAAACTTAAGAGCACTACAGAAACATGAGCTGCTATTACTCTAGCTTTATAGAGTTAAGTGTTTAGACTTAGGACTTCACTGATACAGGGGGAGACAAAACAACTCTATCAATGCAAGTTGGCACCTTCTCTTTCACCTGCCTTAGAGAGTGGCCTTGGGCACTGAGAGATTATAGGACTGGTCCACAGTCACATATCTAGGATGTGTCATAGGTAAGAACTGAACCCAGGTCTTCCCCTCCTCAAGTCCGGGTCTTTCTTTTCTATACCACAAATGCTTCTAATTTGACCTCCCTGGGGCAGCTAGGTGGCGCAGTGGATAGAGCACAGGCCCTGAAATCAGGAGGACCTGAGTTCAAATCTGGCCTCAGACCAAACACTTGACACTTACTAGCTGTGTGACCCTGGGCAAGTCACTTAACCCCACTTGCCTAAAAAAAAAAAAAACAACAACCCATTAATTTGACCTCCTTTGTGCCCCACAGCACCTTCCAAAGACTGGACATAGAAGGGGCACTCTAAATATTTTATTAATAGATTCATAAAATGGGGCTGGGGTGTGACTTCTGCCTCTTTTTCTTCTTCTATGCTTACTCTCTGCTGTGTCCTGATTGGGCCCAACCTAGTGGCAACTGTACCGTGCTAGGCTGGTACTGAGCTAAGGCTCCGTGTCAGACATATAGAAGCCAATATCATTGTCACTCACAATCTCTGTTTCTACAGCCAGGATTCTGGGACTTAAAGCCTCTGAAGAACATGAGAAAAGGCTTAATAAGGAAGCAAGGCAATTATCCTCTCTCCCTTGCTTCTTCCCAATACCTCCTTCCATATCTATCTGTAGCAAGATTTAGGAGAGAAAGCTGGGCAGCACCAGGTAGCCACGGACACATGGCAGAGAAAGCACGCAGATCTGGGGAGGTTACAGCAGGAAGGTGAGGAAGGGCACAGGACAAGCATGACAGGGAAGCCTGGTCAGTCATGGGACTTAGGGAGCAATCTGAATGTGGCCAACTGGCCCTGATGTGGATAATTATGAACTGATGACATCGTCCTTAAACTCTACTCTTTGTAAAAACTTTGATTCAGCCAGTTGTCCATTAATCAGTTACTTGTACAGTAGGCAAAAGAGCCCTGGGCTGGGGGTCAAGGGGACCTGGGCCTCATTCCAGCTCAGCCATAAACTGATCCAGTGACAAGCTGCCTTACCTTTGCTTATCTGTAACCTGAAGGAACTGGGCTAGATAATCTCTAAGGTCTGGCATTCTGTAAAGGCTTCTCTGCTTCCTTATGTCATTTCTTCTTTAACCAGGTCATAAAGAGAGCATGAGAGTCAGCATGGGGCAGTAGAGTCAGTATCTGAGTTCAAGCACTGTTCACTAATCTCTAAAATTAACTACTATTTACCCAGCCTCAGTCTTGTTTGTACATAGCTACTTGTACATTGTCTTTCCTATTGGAAAATGAGCTCCTTGAGAGCAGGGACTATGGTGGGTATTTTGTTTTATCTTGTTTTTGTTTGTTTTTCTCTCTAGCAATTAGCACAATTCCTGGCATATAGTACGCACTTAATAAATGCTTATTGATTTGACTTGGTAAGTGGTCACAGGCAAAACTTTAAAGCCTCTGAGCCTCATTTTCCTCATCTATAAAATGAGAGTAGTATTCTTTGCGCAAAGAGGCAGCCTGACAGAGTACATAACTGAGTCAGACCTGAAGTCAGGAAGACCTGGGTTCAAGTCTGACCTCTGCCACCTCCTAGCTGTGAGACCCTGGGTAAGACACTTAACTTTAATGCTCTGGGCCACTTATTAAGATTGTAAGCTACAGAGCAGGTAGTGGTCTGCATTGGAGGAGTTTTCTCATCAGGAATTTTCTATACCAATGAAATCCTACTGGCATGAACACTTTCTAGCAGCCTGGTCCTACAGAAGCCTCTAGAATCCGTGGGCAGGGACAGGGGAACAAAGCAGAAAGTGTGGACTAGATTTTTTTAAGGTTCAGTGCTAGACCTTTACACATTCAGTTTGGTTTCATTCAGTCCTGCCCCGACTTCTCTGGGAAAGCAGTTGTCTCTAATTTCTTGGCCACACCATTTGATAAGGTTTAAGTCCCAGCCTTAGCTTCATGATCCCATGCCTTATGCATATTGAACACAATACTCTCTTTGTGGTAGATGGGCTGTAACTCTGCCTAGGAATGTGGGAGAGAAGAAAGAGAGGGATGCTAAAGGAAGGAGGAAGGATTGGAGCGGTGTGGAGAGATGTGTTGGTGTAGATGAAATTAAACTCTGTCTCACTGGCACTGAAATTTTTACAGTCCTGGTTCTTGGGATAGCCTTGCTACAAATAGCTTGGCACACCCCATGATAAGGCTTACTGGATAGCTTGGCACTTACATAAATGTGAGGAGACAGGATGCTAAAAACAGCTGCTTGTAAGTGGGACTTCTCAGGCAGGCGAGAGAGAGAGAGAGAGAGAGAGAGAGAGAGAGAGAGAGAGAGCAATTACTCATTTACTCAAGCTGGGTTTTAATTCAGGGTGCTTGTAATTCCTCTTAACACCTAGTACTGTTTAAGTGTTCCTGGTCCTCTAGCCTTCCTTAAATAGGAGTAATAGCTAGCTTTTTACATCTAGCACTTTGAGGTTTGCAAAACTCTTTACATGTTATCTCATTTAATTGAGGTAGTTGCTATTATTATCCCCCTTTTAGAGGAGAGAAAAGTGAGGCTGAGTGACTTGCTCAGGGTCTAGGCTAGTGTTCCAAGCAGGATTTGAAATCGTCTTCTTGACTTCGAGTGGCACTTACCCATTATGCTATGCTTTGAAGCTACCGTGGGAAGCACGTGGAACACAGTCCAAATCTGAGATGATGTGGCCTGCTCTGGTAAGGATGAAGAGAACCTCTGGACTCTTGCCCAGATTGATAGAGGGTCAGTCCTACCCTCTCTAGGAATAGAAGATCTACCCTTCCTAGGAGTATTACAAAAGGCATTATTTGCTCACCTGACCCAGCTCACGGAGCTCACAAAGCCAAGATCTGGCCTGTGGATTGATTCCCATGTGGGCAAGTTCAACATGGAGGAAAAAAACAAACAAACTGCCTCATTGATACTAGCTCCAGACAACTGTCTGAGGAATGTGTCCTGCTAGATGGGTGGAAGGAGAGGGACGTGGCTGGAGTAGGGAGTGCAGATGGTACAGAGTAAGGCATCACTATACCTGGGAAAGCAACTCAAAAACACATGGGCGAATAATGTCATATTCACTTACGAAAGAACACACTTCAACCTTTAGTTAATCAGATTTTATTGAATTAGAATCTGCGCTCAAGATGGACTCTTAATGTGTGAGCAGTGAAGGGATGTCAGTGTTTGGCCATCTTATGGCGAAGTCTGGGGAAGCAACTGGACAGGCTAGCAGGGCCCTCCAGGGCTCTCCTCTAGAACGCTGCATTACACAACTACTCTTATCTTTTCTACAGGCTGAGTCAGTTTCGGCATACAAATAACTCACATGATGTAGCATTCTCCCAAAGGGAAGTGTTCCCACCCAGAGAATTATCTGACTCTTAACTCACCCTGAGGGGCCCCAGCTGCTCTTTCGCCACTGGCATTTTTAATTTTGATTTAATTCCAAAACAAAAAACAAACAAAACGAGGGAATTGAGTAGAATGAATGCCTGTGTCTTGAATTTTTTTTCCCTCCAAGTAAAAAGTTCATATTTTCCTCCAGCAAGGAGAGGGGAAAGGGAAAAATAATGACAACCACAAAACACAAAGGGGCAGAGGATAGATGTCATTAAGGTTTCAGATAGCTGAGTATGTAGGGGCAAAAGTTACTGAAAGACATCCTTACTCGTTGAAAAGATGCCCTCCCCTCCCCACCTCCCTTCTCTTTCCCGTTCCTCCTTAAAGAACACTGGTCCTCCCAGGAATATATCCTCTTCATCTTAGATCATTAGTACTGGAAGTCCTTAAGGACCCTCTACTCCACTCCCTTTATTTTACAGACAATGAAACTAGAGGCCAGAAATTTGAAGAGACTTGACCAAGGTCACCCAGCTATTTAAGACTGGACCCCAGGTCTTCAGATCCAGTGCCTTTTGTTTAATGATACTACATTCTGTCAATGGAACTGTGGGTGACCTACTCTGGTTTTCTCAGAAGCATAGATTGAGAGTGGGAAGGCAACTCTGTAGTTATTTCATCCGGTGGTGTCAGACAATTAGAAATAGGGGCCACTAAAGGATTCCTGCGGGCTGCATAGTGACTTAGAACATCACATATTAACATTATCTATGTTCTATTGTATTTTTATTTATTTAGTTATTTCCCATTTACATTTTAATCTGATTTGGGCACAGCAAGACAGAGTGTTGCCAGACACAATGCATATGTTCGACATTTCTGGTCTAGTCCAACCTTTTCATTTTATGCAAGGAAACTGAGGCTCAGAGAGGTTAAGCCACTTGCCTGATGTCACACAGATGTGGCAGAGTCAGGACACTCAACCTCAGGCAACTGAATACTCTAGTACTGTGCCTTGCTGGACCCTCCTTTCCTTGTTTATGAAATGAATTCTCTGAAAAAGGGCACCTCCTTTGTTTTATGAAAAGAAAAAAAAAAGGAATTGTATAATGCAGAAGGAAACCTCCGGCTTTGAAGACTTTGCCTTTCAGATGTGGGCACATATGAGAGACAGTATTTCACATGTGGCTTTTGTAGCTCGGTCGAGGATGAGCCACTGGGACGTTCTGAAGCAGATATCCCAGAAGCCATCAGGCTTCAGTGTATTTTTCTGTGGACTTCAGGGCAGCAACAAGTGGGCTGCTTTCTCTAATAGGATGACTCAAAGAACCGTGGCCTTTCTACTTCACCATTCCCACACCCTCCCATTTAAATGACGCTCTGGAAGCAAGGGTACCAAAGGGTTAATGCACTGTATTAATATGTGGACAGCTGACAATATGCAATGCAAGAATAAATGCATTATAGATACATGTAATATTTCTCTATAGAACATGAACAGAGATATAAAATAAATTAGACTCATCTAGGGTTGGTCTCTGGTCACAGTATCAGCACAGCATGTGAAAGGATGATACCAATGACCAAAAAGCAAAATGGAGGAGGGAGATGGGCAATGTGGATGCATGAAGGAGACGGAGAGCTGTTACTGAGAATTCCAGCAGTGTGGGAACTCAGCGTAAAAAGATTTTATGACAATGAATGGGTAGAAACACTGTAAAAGGGCTATAGTTTGGGTGCAGTTAAGAAAGCTACTGGAGGCAAGGAGTGAAGGATGTAAGAATATTGAATGATAGGGGCAGCTAGGTGGTACAGTGGATAGAGCACCGGCCTTGGAGTCAGGATGACTTGAGTCCAAATCTGGTCTCCAACCAGACACTTAACACTTACTAGCTGTGTGACCCTGGGCAAGTCACTTAACCCCAATTACCTCGCCAAAAAAACAAAAGGAATATTGAATGATAACCACTTTGCCCATCCCATTTTCTGCCAGTGGCTCTGTTGAGTTTCCATAATGTGGCTCCTAGAGAAGTCCCAGATTTTGAAGTGCAGCTAGATTCTCTAATCCCATTTTTCAGATGGGCATACTGACTATCCACCTCCTCCTCCTTAGCAAGCTCTAGCAGGAAGCAGGATGTGAGTAAAGCAGGCCTTCCTTGCAAGGTGTCTTCCATGCTTTAAGATCAGGGAGAAAAGGTAATAATTCTACACCCAGTCTTCTTTGCTTAACTGGATTCTAGATAACTGAACTGCAGGGCCTTCATGGGTGTATACCACATGTGTATTTATTGTTACTCTATCTGTTCACTATAATTTCCCTTGCCTTTGGTGATCAGCAGGCAAATTCTGATGTGCAGCTTTGTTTTCTCTCCCATCCCTCTAGCCCCTTTTCCTGCCTTGAGATCTCTCTAAACAAATGATTGATTAAATGAGTCCATGGCCTAATCAGTAGAACAAGTCCTCCAGTAAACTACCTTGGAGAAGAGATACATCTGAGGTCAACATATTGGCCTCCTCCTTCATCCCGGAAAACAGAGGCCTGAAAGAGATCATCTGCTCCCCTCCTTTCTTATGTCCTACTCTGCCTGGCAAATTTCATATTAGGAAGTCAAATAAAAAATACATAGAAAAAAAGTTAATTTAAAAAAAAGTTAATTGCCTATTATGATAAAAGCCTTTCTTGTCTACTCAGGTTCTTGGTTGGGAATAATAGAAATCAGTCAAGAATTGGAATGCCTTAGCGTGACTACCTCTACAGAAGTATGAATCTAAGGGTTATGGAGGCAGAAGGGACTTGGGGACAAAGTAGGAAGAAAAGGGGTAGGGATACCTATTTTGAATTACAGGGTTAGAGGTCCTTGAATTATCTTATCTGGGTGCTCTGGGTGAGTTCCCAACCAATGCTGGGAGCCTATTCACATGTCCAAACTAGTCAAATCCTAGCTACCTTGATAAAAGTGGTCACCCTTACTTATAGGTGTAATTCTTTAAATTTATGGGTATATGTGTGTTTTATCTCATCACATTTCTTATCTTTCACTCCAGCTCATGCTTGCTCAGAAAATTCTCCTTCACTCTGCCATTTTCCGCTTGGAAGGGGGCAGGAGGTGGGAGGGCAGCTCATTGGGCAGCTCATGCCCTTCCAACTTGACTTTGATGAGGTGGTTGGCCAGGGCAAACTCCTCATCATCCAGCATTCCATCCTTGTCAATGTCTGCCAGCTTCCAGATCTTGCCCAGCACGGTGTTGGGCAGCTTGGAACGCACCATCTCCTTCTTAGCACTGGCCCCTGTGATTTTGCCATCCACTGGGGACAGGGTATAGAAGATCTCATCATACATAGGCTTGTCCCTGGCCACCACCCATTCAGCATCGTCAATGCCCTCACCAGCTCCTTCCCCATAGCCGTGTCCGAAGGGGCCCTGTAAGGTCCCCTCAAAAGCACCCCCCTTCACCATCTGGACCGGCCGCTGTGTCTCTTCCTGACGTACCAGCACCATGAGCTGGGCAATGTCATGGGCCAGCATGTCCTCCACCACCTCCAACAACTTGTTCTTCAGGGGCTGGAATCTGGTAAAGTCTTGGGCCTGTAGTTGGTCCTGAGATGGGTAAGACAAGAAAGAGAAGACAAAGTGAACAGTGTTATTCCCTCCGACTAGGAGACCCCTGGCCTCCCAAAGGCCCCAAAGTGCTTACATATACCTTATCTCATTAATCTGCATAATATCCCTTTGAAGTAGTTAAACATCCCCTCCATTTTGTCTCCACTTACAGATGAGGAAACTGAGGCTGAATTAGGTCAATTTATACAGACACTCACAGAATGTAGTAAATGGTGGTGATGGTAAATTTGTGTGACCTTTGGTAAGTCACATAATAACTCTGGGTCTCAGTTTCCTCATTTGTAAAATGGGGGAGGGAAGGGTGGACTAGATGACTTTTAAAGTCTCTTTCAAAGCTAAATTTGTGATCATGTGGCAAGGGAAATCTCTTAAATCTCTCTAAGCTCTAATGTTCTGTGGCATCTACTCTAGTCCCAAGATCCCCATAAAAGTCAACAGGATCAAGAGAACTCAGGAGCTCAAGGTTCAGATCTGTCCCTCTCTCCCTCTAAAGAGGTATGTTCAGATTTTACATTTACTTGTCATCTTAAGAGGTTCTGAGCCTGACTTTGTCCTCCCTGGCTTCAGCTGAGAGGCAGTGATAAGATGGAGGCTTACAACTGCTGTTGTGGCTGCCAGCCCAATACATGTGTATGTACACATGCCATCTTAGGCCACTAGGAAGATGTCACTATACAGGAAAATAGTCACAGTGTGATGAAAATCCAGGAGAATTTTAAGAAGTGCTGCCACATTTTGAGAGCAGGTGTTAATTTGGACATTTCCAACTTAACTCTCCCAGGGTTTGACTGACAGGAAGTGGAAGGAGCAGCTGATGTGTTTTCATTTACCTAAAGGCAGAGGGTTGGACCAATGATCTTGAAGATGAAGGAGCTGGATTAAAGAGTTTCTAGCAACCTTTCTAGCTGGAGTAATTCAATTCAATTTAACAAGCACTTCAACCTACTCAGTCCAGTGTTTGCTCCATTCAAATTTATCTTTCCAAGAGTCTGCCTTCCTCATGTTGTCTACTCAGTGAACAAACAGGGCTCCCCAGCAATATAAGTGATTCTTCCCATGCTAACCGAGACTTGTGGCAGCCGCTTTCACCAAAATCTCTATTAAATCCCAACCACTACCTGGAAACGGATCCCTATAGGACTGAAGAGTTCATTCAATAGATCAACAGCTAGACATCTAGTCCTTCATATTCTATGAGACATTTTCAAAGGAACCATATTCTTTTTGCCATGTGTACAATCTTGGGCAAAACAACCCTTCATAAAAGTGAATGTGATGAGAAGAACTCTGTTGGAGACCCAAGTCCCAAGCTCAGTGGTGCCCTAATGGCCTGAGAGGCTTTCGTAATTCCACCCACTTCACAAGGAGCTATGATTTCAACACTGAGGCACTGAGAAACAAAGTGCCATCCAAAGAAAGTCTGGGAATATGAAGTTTCACACCTACTTGAGTGTTGGAGTTCTCAGAAATCTCAAGAATGACACATACATACTGTTCCCTTCAAGACTGTGTTCCACATCTCTGACCCAGCGCCCTGTGTAGGATTAATTTATAAATCTGGCTTTCTAATTCTATATTCAGGCCCCTTCTGTGAGACCCTGCTAGTTTTTTTACATTTAACCTCCACTATGTAATCTCAATAATACTCCTGGATCCCCCACACTGGCTGCTCACATGGGGCTTTCTAGGATATTCTCCACTTACCTGCATCTTCTTCAGGTTGGGGAAGTCCCCAGGTGAGATCTGGTGCTCCCGCTCGATTCGCCCATAAATCTCTCCCAGGTTGTTCACCAGCTCTTTCTTCTTGCTGTCTTTCCCAAACACAGATGGCATCTCCTTCTTTAGAGAGCTGACGATATATGCATGGACCTAAGAAGCAAGAGAGATTAAGCATGAAGACTCTCTATCAATACAGGTATAAATTTATCTACTTATGTAGATCTATCTCTATATAAATTATATATCTATATCTAGCTATACAAATTTATATCTATCTACATATATACACATCCCTTTCACCTTTGCTCATTCCTACTCCCATCAATTTCCAAACATTGCCTTCTTATTTTCCCCACCCCCTTACACTCTGCTTGCCCTGGCTTCTAATATCTTTTTATAACTCTGAATAGGAAAAGAGATAGTGCCAGTAGATCAATGCATGGATGATTACAAGGTCTTGGCTTGCCTGATTTCTCTTCAAGGCAACAATCTGGAGGCCATTGTTCCAACAATATTCAATGACCTACGTGTTGAGGGCTCCCCAAGCTACAACTCTTTGACCTGTTCTCCTACATTTTTTTCTCAATTCTCTCATGTTGCTCATTCCTACTCCCATTATGCCCAGTTTCATTCTCCCCACGGGATGGGACATGCCTTGGCCAGCCGTGCCCTCTTGATGAGGTCGTTGAGTTTCCGAAGGGCTGCATTCCTGGGTAGGCTCTGGATGTCTCTGAAGAGATCCTGCTCTTCAGCCTCAAAGAGCTTGCGGTTGTCTGGGATGAGCAGGGGGTGGGACCAAAAGGAGCCAATGTAGACCCGGATTACTTCAGGGGTGTTGACAATCTTTCCCAGGGACCACATAAGGGCCCCGTATACTCTCATTAGCTGCTGTGTCTCAATCTGGTCAGCCTTGTTCAATACCACTCGCATCTTGTCTTCGTGGTTCTTCAGGGCCTTGATGACTTCGGAGAACTCATCAGAGATGTCCAGTTTGTGGGCATCGAAGAGCAGGATGATGCGGTCCACACGTTCTGCGAACCATTCCAAGACAGCGGCAAAGTCATAACCTGTGGGGTTGGGATGGTGTTGGAGAGAGGAACAGAAAGATTTGTCTGGCATCATGGAAGAGCAAACTGATCCAGGTCAGAAAATGGAACAATTCAAGCAAAGGTTTAGCACGTTGGGCCTGGAGTCTGGAAGGCCGATTATGTAGCATTCCTTCCCGGTTGTCCTAGATGTGTTTACTGATCTGAGATCCTTCTGAGAGAAGAACATAGGATCAGAGATCTGGAGTTAGAAGGACTTCAGAGACCAACTATTCCAAACCCTTTATTTTGCAGATGAGGAAACTGAGGCCCATGGAGGGAAGTGACTTACCCAAGGTCATACAGGTACTAAGCATCAGACGGGTGATTTGAACCTAGGTTCTCTGCCTCTAGGCAGTGTTCCTTCTCTTACACCACCTTACTCCAAGCTCTGGACTAGACCAAATACTCGAGAAGACACTAAGTCTTACTGACTTAAAGACTGAATCCTAGAAATTATCTAGGAAAATATTTGTTCATTCAACAAATATTTATTTATGATGATAGCTTAGGCTTATGTTCTACTTTACAGGTTACAAAGTACCTTCCTCTCAATGACCCTGAGGTATTGGGAGCATATTTATTAGGCTGACCCTGGCATTTCACTGGTGAGTGAACTCCCTTCTGTCCACACAGAGAGGCCTCTCCTCTGTATCTTAAAAGGCCTAGAGAGTTTCCTGGGGCACTGAGATGCCCAGGGTCATCTGGGGCTAGCATGAGTTAGAGGCTAGACTTGAACCTCTTTTTCTGATTATGAGGCTGTTTCTCTCTATTCCTTACTCCGTGCTGCCTCTTTATAAAAGTATTCCCATATTACAGATGAGGAAAATAAAGCTCTGAGGCTTAAATGACTTAGCTATGACCTTTTAGCTAGCAACTGGTTCCAATGGAACTCAAATTCATGTCTTTAGTCTCCAAGTCCTGGAATTTTTAAAAAATTGCATCTCCTTATCTTGTCACAGCTAGATAGGCAGCTAGGTGGCTCAGTGGGTAGAATGCTGGGCCTGGAGTTAGGAAGACATGAGTTCAGATCTGACCTCAGACACTTACTAGTTATGTGACCTTGGGCAAGTCACTTAACCCTATTTGCCTCAGTTTCCTCATTTGTAAAATGAGCTGGAGAAAGAAATGACAAACCTAGTATCACTCTGGTATCTTTGCAAGAAAACTGCAAATGGGGTCATGAAGAGTTAGATATGACTGAAACAACTGAATAGCAACAAGGGGAAAAAATAGAGGTGCTATTGTTAGAGGATATAGAATCTTAACCTGGGGTCCACAAACTTTTTTAAAAAAAATATTTTGATAACTATATTTTGAAATAATTGGCTTCCTCTATAATCCAATGTATTTTATGTATTTAAAAACATCATTCCAGAGTCTAGACTACCAAAGGGGTCCATGATACCAAAAAGGTTAAGAACCCCTGTTACAGAAGGTACGTTACTTTCACTTATGCCCACTAAGCCCAGTGAAACAGGGACATTCCCTAATGCCCACCTCAAAGAAACATATGCCAAAGCTTCGTTATTGGGAGCTTTTTGTTCTAACGTCAGATGTCATATACTAGTCTGTCATTTCTGGATTCCTACCGAGTGCTCTGATCATAGTGAATTTGACTTAAAGAGACCCCCAGCAAGCGAGCAAGAAAGACAGAACCAGAGAGGAAACAAGGCAGCGAGGCCACTATTTTGGGCAAGGTATAGGCCTGAGGAGGAATCTCAATTTTTCCAGCTATCACTGCATAGCACTACCCTGATATTATCACAAAGGTGGGAATTGTGTCTCTCCTGTAACTTCCCTAAAAGGCAATAAATATCTTTTGAGTTCTGGTCTAATCAAAGTCAGTGGAGCCAGGGGCAGAGATGACACACCCCAAAGAATCAAAACATGTTGCTGTCACTGGCTGAAACATCATGCCAATAACAGTCTAGCAGGAGCTGCTGCTGCCTGCAGACAGACTGAAGGAGGCAAACTGCATAATTCAGACGGCTGCCTTGCAGCCTCGGAGGCTCAAGCTTTTCTTGCTCATCCAGCCTAGATCATCCAGAATGGTTATTGTTCAGACAGTACCATCTCTGACAGCCCCACATAGGCCCGGTCTGTCTCCGGCTGTCATTCCCCAGCCGGCAATATGGAGAAAGAGAATCTTAACGGGGCCAGGAGCACTTTTTTTCCTGCTGGTTTGTTTCTGGGTATACAAAACTCCCGGGGCCTTTCTGTATACACTTTAGGCAGGGGAAGTCAAAATATTATCATCATTTAGAGGAGAGATGTTTCAGAGGCAAAAATGGGGATGCTAGCTCTTCTGAAGCCTCCCGGATCACTAATGCCTTCAGAGAGGCTGTGAAAACTCTAAGTAGCACAGGGAAGAAATGTATTTTTAAATATTCTACCTGAAGAAGTAAGAAATAGGCCAGGTACCTAGGATTTCAATGGTATAGGGAACTCCCAGAGGAAAAAGCTCCTTCTATAATGCAAATTGGCACCCTTTCTTCTATTTATAGCATGAGAATTGCCTGGGGTACTGAAGAGTTAAGTGACTTGCCCAGAGTCACAAAGTTAATATGTATAAAATGAAGGGCTTTTTCTGAGGAGATTTCTCTATCCACTATGATTGCTTGTGTCAAGAGGGATAAAATCAACATGAAATGAAAATTAGAGGTGAACTGGCCGATTGTTAAACTGTCAGTGTGAGCATTAATCAGCAAATGCTACAAATAGAGGCTTGATTTATTGTTTTGTTGATTTCCAAACTTATGAAAGTGAAAGAAAATTGTTGATAATGCAGATTAAACTTCAAAGTGTATCATGTGTAAAATTTTTTGAGGGAAGAACCAGTTGTTAAACATTTACAACTATATGACTGAATGAAATGCTTTCAGATAGTGATGGCATGTGTCAGTTAACCTACACCCATTTCCTGAATGCCTTCATAGAATCTTAGAGCTGGAAGGGCTAAATCCAATGAACTTTGGTTGGGTTTCAGTTCTGCCCCTTTATTTTTTGACCCATAGTAGCTATGCTATTTGACTTGGAGTCAGAAAGACTTGGGTTGGAATTCTACTACAGACAGCGTTCTCATCTTTGAAATAGGGATAATAACAACTGTAGCACCTTCTTCGGAGGTTGCTGTTAGGACCAAATGTGACAATATATGTATAAAATGATTTGTAAATTTTAAAGAACTTACATAACTGTCAGGTATTATTATGACTATATTATTTTTCAGATGAGCACACTGAGGCCCAGGGAAATAAAGTGACTTAACTATCATAATTTAGCATTAGAAAGGAATTTAGAGGCCCCAGAGTCTAATACTCTCATTTTAGAGATGAGGAAACTGAGGCATAGAGAAACTGACTTAACTGAGGTTAACAACAATACAACTGGTAACATTTATATAGCACATTAATGTTTGCAAAAAACAAACAAAAACCTTAAAGATTTCTAAAGGGTGTCCCAAAAGTCTGTGTAGTTCTTTTAAACTTTTTTGAAAGCTTAAATTACATTGAGACTTTTGAGATGTCTTAAATAAAGCTTAGATGTTTGCAAAGCACACATATGTATATATACATAGATATAGTTGTCTATGTACATATATACACACATATGTACACAGTATGTGTGTGTGTGCACACATACATTCCTGCAAGATAGGTGCTATTATCTCCAGTTTACAGATGAGAGACTTTCTTCATTTACTTGAGTGCATATCAACATATGAGAAGGTAAGTCTATGTTTGGTAATTATTATAAGACTGATTTAAAATAGATTGAGCTCTCTGACAAAGTCTATTAGACTTACCTTCCTTGGAGCTGCAGCTGGAACGAAACAAGTCATTTCAGAGGATGCCTAAAAATAACCTTGGGCAAAGGCAGAGTAATCTTGGGTTTGGTGAAGGCCTGTAAATTAGCAAATCCTTTCATCCCCACCAGTCCTGAATGGATCCTGGCAGTAGGCAAGTTAGAATTTTAATAGCAATTTAATGTGCAAGCTGGGAAACTACAACTGTTTTTCTTCCAGATACTACTTGAAACCAGGGAGGGAATTTTCAATATGACAGAGTCCATGGGAAGGGTTAGGAAAACCTAGGTAGTCCTACTGGTTTTGAGGGCAGAGAATATATATATGTGTGTGTGTGTGTGTGTGTGTGTCCTGAGCACCAAGCACACAATGCCAAGGACCAAATATTAATGCTTAGTGGTGTAATTTTAGGTTAAGTCACTTAATCTCTGTGGGCCTCAGTTTCTTCAACTGTAAAATAAAGAGTTTGGACTAGATGGCTTCTGTGGGGACCATCCTCTTCTATTCTTTCTGCTTCCTCCCAACTTTTACATGGTTTTCTCTATCAGGGACCCCAAGGACCAGGGAGTCTTCAAGAGGGGAAGGCATCCTTCTCTTTCTATAACATTTCCTTTTCTAGAACAAAGCCTCCCTCCCTGCTGCCAGGTAGACATAGCACCCCAGCTAACTCCTGTTGCAGCTAAGCTGATCAGTGCCAAACATACCAACTAGCTTCAAGTTGTAGTGCTCCATCCAGCTGGGGCAGGCAGCCTGCCACCCTGAACCCTCACGGGACAGCTCCATCCTATTTTTAAACCTCCCAGTCAGCAGAGACATGGGGCCAGGGCTGCTCCAAGATTCTAGAAGCTGTCCAACAGAACTGCTGCCCCTCAGAAGGTGCTGAGGTGACCTGGAATTCTCAGAGGGAGCTTCTGGATCACAGATTTAGAGCTGGAAGGGACCTTTTGGTTGTTCAGTGATTTTACAGTTTTCTCTGACTCTTCATGATCCTGTCTGGGGTTTTCTTGGCAGAGATACTGGAGTGGTTTGCCATTTCCTTCTCCAGCTCATTTTACAAATGGGGAAACTGAGGCAAAGAGGGTTAAGTGATTTGCTTGGGGTCACACAGCCAGTAAATGTCTGAGGCCAGATTTGAACTCAGGAAGATGAGTCTTCCTGACTCCAGGCTTGGTACTCTATTCACTGCACTATCCAGCTGCCCTGAAAGTGACTCCAGAAGTCATCTAGTTCAACCTATTTTCCAGATGAGGAAAATGAGGTACAGAAAGTTGCTTGATTTGACACAGGGAGTGACAAAGATGGAATCTAAATTCAGGTGCTCTGACTCCAAATTTAGTCTTCTGTGCTTTCCACCAAGCTGCCTCTCCCACTGAATGCAATAGGTCATTTGCTTGGTGGGCTAAGGAAGATCCTATGCTTCCTGGACATCTTCAGGGTACAACAGTGAGCTCTGAGCCTCCAAAAACTCTGGCAGTGTTAGGATTTTCTTTGAGTACGCACTTTAAGGTGGCTGATGAGGATTATTTCTCTGCTTCAGCTGTTCCTACACTGGTCTATGCCACAAGTAGAGGGACATAGGAGGGGAACGACAGTCCCCACCCCCATCTCCTCTTAGACTTCACACAGACCCCCTCTAATTCACTTATCCTCCTACCTATTATCGTGTGTTATAGGTATTTATTGTTTATAATTACTAATGTATTCAACATTTGTTAAGCACAGACTATGTACAAGACAGACACAGGGTGGAGTCATGGGTAAGGAGCCAGTTTGGAATCTAGAACACCTGTATGCAAGACCCATACCTGATACAAATTGGATTGTGACCCTGGGCAATCTATTTAACCTCTCAATGTCCCCAGGCAACTCTCTTAGTTTATAGATAAATTGCATAGTAGTTGCAGATGTGTTTTGATGGAGAGAAATTCTTCCTTAGGAGGTCATGCTTACACTAATGAAATCAGACTCAAAAAAAAAACAAAACTGCTGAGCTCTGTGCTAGGGACTGTGGACAGCAAAACAAAAAAATACCCTTATGGAGCTAACGTTAATATCCTCTTGTTAAATAGAGGTTACCTAAACTGAAGTGAAAGAGAAGAACACCTCTGGGCCTGGGAAGATAAGGGGGCTAGAGAATCTGGAAAGAAGATGTCCTACTGGAAAGAGCAAGAGGGCTCTGGAATTCAGGCTGCTTAGCCTAAAGCTGCCAAAGGTCAAGTGGACATCTCCAGACCTTTTCATTGCCAGGATGGTCTCAAATGGCCCCTAACCAAAACAAAGGGCAAGAAAAAAACAAAAGACTGGCAAATCTCCACAGCTGAGGTAAAGGGAAGAAGAAAAACTTAAGAAAATACCAGGTCAGCACTGCCTGATTGCAAAAATGGAAATATGCATCTTATTTAAAAATAGCTCCATGTACACACCAGTTTCTAACAGTTTCTAACACCGAAAGGGCTTTAAGAGTCTATGATTTTTTGAGAATCATCATGGAACAGTGACAAGAACATTGGTCTAGTTCATTTACCAGTTAGCTGTGTGACACTGAGCCAGACCTGGATCTCCTTTTCCTCATCTGCAAGCTGAGGGACGGACAACGTCTAATCTGATAGTAGCTGCAATTTAAGCTGGAAAAGGTAAAGAATGGTGAATGGGAGAAGACTTTTGCAGTAATAAGATGTGCAGTGAGGAAGGCCTGAACTGACAATCTGTAATATGGCAGCCAAAAAGTGAATACCATCTTGGGCTGCACTAAGAGAGGCACGGCTTTTTTCTACATACCCTGGTCAGACATGTCTGGGGCACTGTGTTGAGTTCTGGGTTCTGGGACATTGGTGAGGTAGAGAATGTTCTAAGAAGGGTAACCAGAATGGAAAATGGTCTCCAGAACATAGCCTATAAGGATCAGTAGGAAGAACTGGGGATTTTAGCCTAGAGTAAAATGGATGGGTGGGGGGGTGGAAGAAAGGATAATAGTTATTTTCCAATATTTAAAGGAATGGGTAACAGTTGCAAAGAATAAAATTTACTAGGAAAAACTTCATAATGAATAAGGTTCTTCCAAAGTGAAACGGGCTACCTTGGGAGGTGGTGGATTTGCCTCCCTTGTACATCTTCACGCAGAAAACGGATAACTACTTGTTGGGTATGTTATGGTGGGGATTTCTTTTGTGTGTCCAGATAGCTACTGTGTAGCCTTCTGATTCTCAAATTTTATGATTCTGTATCCTCCAGTGCCTGACATTTAGGAGGCATTTAATAAATGCTGAATAAATGAAAGGACGGATGAATGAAAGAATTTGGTGTACTGAATAAGTCCTATTTGGGCTGCTCTAAAAGTACTGGACCAAAAACAAAATAACTTGCCTAGGCTGCACAGCCGTCGCTGACCTGTGCTCCAATCCTCTGCCTTCAAAGGCCCCAGAGAGCCAGAAACAAAGCTTGTCTAATGCTCAGCTGCAGGAAATGAATGAGGTCTTACAGTAATCGCTTTTCCCTCTGACTTCTTCCCCACATACTGAGAGATGGTCTGAGGGCGTGTGAAAAAATACCAACCATCACCTTAATTTGCATGGTACACATTATATTTTGAAAACAGCTTTCTAGTTTTCATACACATTATTTTATTGGGGTCTTACAACTGCCCTCTGAGATAGGTATTAGTAACTCCCTTTGGTGGGCAAGGAAATAAAGAGTCACAGACAGAGATTGAGGGGCTTGCTCAAGGCCAGGAAAGGCCTAGCCCATAGTAGGCACTTAGTAAATAATAAAGGCACAAAAATCTCCTTCCTCCTCCATGATACCTTCCCTCAGCTCCCTGTTTTCTCTCTTCATCTCCAAATTAGAAGTGATGCCTTCCTCTAGTATTTATTAAACACCTACTATGTGCTGGGCACTGACCCGAGTCCTCTTAACTCAAAGTTCTTTCTATCTGGTTTAGGCAAATATTTACTTTGTATAATAATCCTATTATACAGAAAATCAGCTTGATACAGTGGAAAGAGTGCTGGACCAAGAGTCAGTAAAGAACTGAGTTCATATCCCACCTTTGATACTTAATAGTTGTGTGACTTTGGACAAGAGAGGCCATCTCTCCCAATTTCTTCATCCATAAACTACAGATGATACTACCTGTAATACCTATCTGACAGGGTTTGTTGTAAGGTTTAAGTTTGAAAAACTTAAACCACTACATATAGGTGTCTGCAAGGATTTCTGTAAAATAATTCTTTGTATAATAATTCTATTTGAACAAACTTCCATACGAGAAGAAAGCACAGACGGATTGTGATCTGCATTCATGGAATCAAGGCTCCTCCAAAGGATTAACCTTCCTACAAAAGCTCCTTGAGGGCAGGCATTATGCTTTAGCTATTTTTCTCTCTCTTTCAGTGCTGAAACAAAACAAAACAAAAAACAAAACAAAACAAAAACAAACAAAAAAAACCCAATGTCTTTGCCCAGTAGAAGAGAGATGGGAATATACTTTCCCGCCTGCTCAGCAGAGGTGGAAGACTAAGGGTGTGGAACATTGGATACATCATTAGACTCGGTTGATGTATTGGATCATTTTTTAAAAAATGCAGTATTTTAAAAAACTGCACCTCTCCCACCTCTATGCCTCTTCCCTCCCTAGCCCCCAGTCTCTTCATCTTTGTCATATGGGATGACTTTCTAGAGGGGGAAGGAAGGTAATGTAAAAATGAAAGGTCTCTAAAAAACAAACACATAGATTCTTGTTGAGCAAACTGTCTCTTTCCATGATGACATGCTGCTTTTCTAAGTTAAAGAGCTATACAAATACTGTCCTGGCACTGACCTGAAACTCTTCTGCCTTCTTACAGGGTGAAGTCCAGTAGGTTTCCTCCTTAAAGAAAGTTGTTGAGAGGTTGGGAGGAGAAAGGGATCCTAAATCCAGAGCTGGGCAGCAACTCAGAACCCATCTAGTCCAATCCCTTCCTTTTACAGATGAAGAAACTGAGGCCCAGAGAAGGGAAATGACTCGCCCCAGGTCACACAGTGAATAAGTGACAGATCAGGACCAGAACCTATGCTTTTCTTACACGAATTCTGCCCTCGCACTGTTGCACTGGTGAATGTGTCAGCAGATCTCAGGCTCAGGTTTATGATAACAATGTGCTCCATGGTCTTTCTTCAGTTTCTCTAGTCATAAATTGGGGTAAAAGAGTTGCCTTCCTACCTGACTCACGGGGAGAGGCCTCGGTGAAATGAGGTCTCTACTAGTCTCCTTGCTTCCAGTCTCACGCCACACAATTCCATCCTCCAATTTGGTTGCTAAGATGATTTCTTCTAAAGTACTGGTCTGACCATGCCAATAGGCTCCAGTAACTCCCTGTTACCTGCAGGATCAAATATAACTCCCCAGTGTGGCCCTCAGAGAGCTTTGTGACCTTCCTTTCCAGCTTTCACAGACTGATTTCCTTCCACAAACTCTATGGTCCAGCTACCCCGGCCTACTTGCAGTTCCTTGAACACAGTACCCCATCTACAGATATCCAGCCCTAATCTCTCTCCTGAGCTCAATCATGTATCATCAACTGCCTCTTGGACATTTCAAAGTCAATGTTCTATATGTATCTCAAAGGTCAACATGTCCAAAACAGAACTCATTATCTTTTCCCCAAAATTCCACTTCTGAACTTACCAGTGACTGAGCTCCACTATCTTCTCAGTCACCCAGGCCCACAGCCTGGAGTCCTTACACTCACTCACCCCAAATACCCCAATCTGTTGACATCTTGTTTTCTTTACTTTAACAACATATCTCTTCTATATGGCCCCCCTCTCAGCCACCCTCAGGTGGCTATCACCCTGGTACACACCCTCAACACCTCACATCTGATCTTCGAGTTGGTCTCCTTGACTCAGTCCATCTTCACTGCACTCCACTCCAACCTCTACTCAGTTAAAAAAGGACTAAAAAAGCAGGTTATCCTATAGGCCATGAAGAAAACATGTGCTTAAACTTTAGGGTAGTTACACCTCAAAAAGAATTGATTTTAAAGAACAGAAATATGTGGCTTCAGATGGCATTCCCTACTATCCCTTGAACCACAGTCCAGAGTTCAAAGGGCTCCTTTCCTGAGGTGGGGGTTGTGAGAAATTCCATATTAGAAATACTCAATAACCTTGGCTCCAGAAGAAGGTCTAGCCTTTTATATCCTTCCCACTTAAGTTCCATCATTGTCCCTTCCTGGTAAGATCCCTAGGGCTGGGTGGTTCCTAGAAGTAACAAGATAGCAGAGACCTCACAGCCAGCAGCAAAAGTCTCTCCTCCCTCTTCCACACCCTTCCCTTTCTCCCTTTCCCGGCCCAGCCAGTACCCCTCACAGATCTAAGTGTTCCACATGGGCTATGTAGATCAAGGTGTACATGTCCATGTATACCAAGCGCTCAGCACTTCTCTGTCTTCAACCATTACTAGAAGTCTTGGTCAATGAAACTGAACACTTACCTACCCAACCTCACAGAAATCTCTCTGCCTCTCAGGTCACATTCTTAGGGTCACACTGGAGCATAACAGACAATTTACTCAGGAAGCTTCCTGGGGAGAATCGCAGTGCCACACAGGGTAGGATCCACTCCAGTGACAGGGCCCCAAGCTGGAGCATGAGCAAGAGGAACCGATAAGGGGCTTGATCCAAACTGGCCAGGCTGGTTCTGCCACTGGGCTAAGCAATGCAGAGTAAACAGTGCCAGGGGCACAAGAGAACTGAGAAATATATTCCTATCTTTTCAATGGAATGGCAGGTTTCTTTGGCAAACTGGGGAGGGGAGAAGGATAGGGAAGGGCACTATGTCAACACAAAACTTCTCTTTCAGTTTGTGATCCCATCAATGTCAGGCTTTATTCAGGTCGCTGGAATCCGTTAAGATATTTTTTTTTGTTGTTGTGTTCATTCCTTTTGTTTCTTTATGGTCTTGTTCTTAAAAAAAAAATTCCTTCCATACTCACCATGGCTCCTAGTAATTAAAAAATAATAATAATCTACTGAGGTGCTCACATCAGCATCCCCAAGGCAGGCCTATTGTGGCAGCACCCAGGTTCCCAGCATGCACTTGTAATCTGGGCCACCTTTGCCAATAGCCACATTTGTGGTCTGGACCTAGGCCAGGAAGAGGATATGCTGGTCTGATTACTGACTCTTGGGTCCATTATCTCTTCCAGAAAGCAGTGGGAGGGGGCCCTGCTCAGTCTAATCAGATTTTATAAGACTTGTGGGTGCCAGACAAGAAACATAAGCATTTTAACCCCAAGATTAGGGCTAAGTGATGGCCAAGGCAAGGCTGGTTCAGGTTAGGTCAGGGAATGGGGGTGGAGGGGTGGAGGGAAAGAATCATTGGCATAGGCAAAGCAGGAAGATAAAAAAGAGAAATAAAAATAGCTAACATTTATAAAGTATTTTGCAATGTGTTTTACATATATCATCTCCTTTGATCTTCACAACAACCCTGTTAAGTTGGTGCTATTATTATCCCCATTTTACAGATCAAACAATACATATTTACTAAGCACCTATTCTGTGTTAAGTACAGTGTTAATTCCGGGGATACAAAAAGAGGCAAAAGACAGTACCTTGTCCTCAAGGAGCTTACAATCTAATGAGTAAATTGAGCTGAGGAGGGTTGAGTCACTTGCCCAGGGTCAGAGTTAATAAATGTCTGAGGCAAGTCCAAGTTTTCTTGACTTCAAGGGAAGGGAAGGGAAGGGAATAGGAAGGAAGGAAGGGAGAGAGGGGAAAAAAAGAAGAGAAAGAAAGAAAGAAGTGGGGAAGGAAGGAAGGGAGAGAGGAAAAAAAGAAGGAAGAGAAAGAAAGAAAGAAAGAAGTGGGTAAGGAAAGAAGGAAGGGAGAGAGAGAAAAAAAGAAGGAAGAGAAAGAGAAAGAAAGAAGTGGGGAAGGAAGGAAGGAAGGAAGGAAGAAAGAAAGAAAGAAAGAAAGAAAGAAAGGAAGGAAGAGAAAGAAAGAAGGAAGGAAAGGAAGGAAGAAAAAAGAGAAAGAAGGAAGGAAAGGAAGGAAGAAAAAAAGAGAAAGAAGGAAGGAAAGGAAGGTATGAGACTAAATTATGAAGGAAATTCAAACTGAAGGGATTTCTTCTTGAACTCCACAAAGATGGGGAAATGTGCAGAAGATACACTTTGTATCTAAAGAAGGGAGAGAAATACGGTAATTTTACAAATCCAGAGAAACTGGAAACTGGTCTTCGTCAGTAAAGGTATATTACAGGCTTTGCTCCCTGTTTCTCAATGTAGAAAGACATCAAGTGGGGAAGAAGAGATCAGTGGTAAGTGCAATAGGTCAGAGGGACATAGGGAGAATCTATGGTAGGATGAGACTGTAGGAACAAGAAGTCATTGCTTTAGCACCCAGTAACCACGTGGTGCTAAATACCTGAGTCCTTCTTAGGATAACGTACAGGTCCAGAACCCTCCAACCTCCCCCACTTCTCCCTGCCCACCCAATGAAAACAAATCCCCAGAATTCCTAGAAGAGGCAAAGACTGAAGAACATACCCGAGGCCCGGGTTTCTTCTGTCCCATGCAAACCCAGGTATTTAGGCTATCCTGAACTCCATCTTACGGACCAAAATTCACCACTTTAAGGTCTCCATCATTACAATCTCTTCCCTCCACAAAGAGGAATTATCTCATGGTTGTATTTGTATACCTAGTGTCTGGCCCATGGTCAGTGTTTAATAAATGTTTATTCAATCAACTGACAAGCATTTATTAAACAACTACTAGGCTCCAAGCACTGTGTTATGGTCCTGGAGCTACAAATACAAAAGTGAGACAGTCCTTGCCTTCAAGAAGCTTACATTCTAACAGGGGAACACAACACACATAAGGGGAATGGGGGCCAGGGAAGATAGTTTTGGTTTGGGCAATCCCAGGGATGATGAAATGAGCCATAGGACAGTCACCTGTCATGCCCTTTTCATTAGCAATGATATTATTGATTTGATTACAGTTCTCAGAGCAAAATGATTTATTGTTGATTTGGCAGAGAGAGAATTTAATCTTGGACTATTAAAGTTGGAAAAGGCCTGAGAGATCACCTCATCCAACTCTTTAGCTTTATGGATAAATAGACTGTGAGGCCCAGGGAGGTAAAGAGATTTGTCTAAGATTATACTGCTATTTTGTCCAATTAAATCTGTGACTTGAATTCAAATCTCCAGAATCCTAATCTAGGGCTCTTTAAAGTTTCAGAGACCTAGTCTTTTGAGCCTTTGTGGGTACTCTGTCAAAGGAGTTCTCTAGAGAGGACCCACAAACTAAAATGTGCCATTTCCAAGCCATTCAAATGAAAGGCACTAGGCCTGTTTCACACTTCTTAAAAGACACTGGGTTATACATTTGTTAAGCTGTTAATTCTCTGTTAGGACCACACCACTTTGGGAAGGGATGAGTCATAACTATTGGCAGAAGTGTTACAAATTCTACTGGTTTGAGGAAGGGCTGGGAGAGGTAGGAGGAAGGGTTAGGAAACCAAAGGGAGAGGCTAAAAAAACAAAAAAACAAAAACAAAAAAAAATAGCCACCCAAGCTGCTAAGAGGTCAGAGAGGCCACATGCTAGAGAAAACATCGGGGTATACCTCCAAATGGGCATCTATACAGGCAGCTATAGCCCTTCTCTGCATCTGGACGGGAAAGGAGAGAGAGGATGATGAGATGAAGACGAGGCACCCAGGAGAGGGACAAGGTCCTGTACTTCCCTGGGCTCACAACATCAGGGGCAGAGACTGGCTTCCCCTTGTCTCTCTCCTGTAGCAGCAAGCCTTGAGAAGAACAAGAAAGGGCCAAGAGCTCAGTCTTCTCCATTGGGGCAGGGACAACAGCTGAGCCGAGCAGGGAAGAAGAAGAGTAAAGAATGATGGGGAGGTTAGGAGAGGGAAAGGGAGATGCATTTTGTAGTCCTCCAAACTCCACAGCTTTTCCCAATCTATCTAAAGCACTCTTTTGGCATTGGATCATAGAGATCAGTCTAATTGCTGCCCATTTTACAGCTAAGGAAACTGAGGGTCACAGAGCTATTAGGTGTCTAAGGCAAGATTTGAACTCAAGGTCTTCCTGAATGCAAGCCCATTTATCCACTGCGTCACCTAACTAGGGAGAAGAATGGGAAATGGGATATAGAGGGGAGGAAGGAAGAATCTCTGGCAACCCAAGACCTGCAGGCAAAGTAGCAACTAGGAATTTATGAGCATGAGGCAAGTATCACAGGAGGAGGTAAACGAAGTCAAAAGACAAATACCAGGGAGAGGAAGGTCATCTGATAGCTCTCTCTATTTAACTGAGGATAATTTCTTACCAACTAGGTCTTAAGCTCTGTCATTTCTTTGCTATTGAGGAATTAAAAGGAAGTGCTGTCAGCACCTTCGAAATTGGGCACCCTGAGTCAAAGTCCAGTCACCCTACCCTAGTTATCACTATAGTTATAGGCCCATGAATAGAAAGGGCTCGGCCAAAAAAATGCTACACCTTATAGAACACATACAGCCATAACAAAACTGGAGAATTTGGAGATCCCAGGCCCCAGATGTTAAGTTTTTTCCCTAATTTCCCACCATAAAAGAATTATAGATCCAGGCCTGTTAGTTCAACTCCCTCATTTTACAAAAGAGGAAAATGAGGTCAAGATAGAAGTGACCTGTCCAAAATCACACAGGGATTAAACATCAGAGGCAGGAATTTAAACTAAAGCCCTGTGACTTCATGTTCAGGACTCTTGTCCTGTAGCCTTTCACAGCCTCAGTTTCCTCATTTGGGAGTAGAGAGCATCTGAGGTCCCTTCCAGCTCTAAGTGTCATATCCTATGAGCCCAGGACTCCCAATTCTTTCTAGTGCTCCACGCTCACTATCTGCAACTTTTATGTGCCCAAGAATTACGCTCCAGGCTCCAATTACTGCCAAAGCTCTGAATAGGGATGTGTCAATATAGTGGGTCCCTATGCTACCTCTTCCCTTTCCTGGAGCCTAATTTACCAGCTCCATAATGGAGAAAGCATCCAGCCAGGATGTTCTCCCCAATCGCATGAAGCAATTCAAGAGAAGAAAGAAAAGAAGCTTTAATTAAGCACTTACTAGATGCCAGACACTGCGCTAAGCACTTTACAAAATATGATCTCAATTGATCCTTACAACTCTGGGATGTAGGTGTTATTGTTATCCCCATTTCACATTGAGGAAACTGAGGCAGATACGGGTTAAGTGGCTTAACCCATGGCTGCCAGTGTTTGAGGTCAGATTTGAGCTCAGGAATTCCTGACTCCAGGCCCAGGGCTCTTACCACTGCACAATCTAGCTCCCACTCTGTATAAGATTACAATTCATTTTCTAAGTAAGCACCTTCTCCTCTATCTTAAAATTCCTACCTCTTCTCCCTCCATATGCTTCTGACGGGCTGGGAACTCTCTACTAATGGAGAGTGTGCAGGGCCCCAGACTGTGATAAAAAGAAGAGGTGAGTGGGAAAGAAAGAGGGAAACAGGGCCTACCCCTGGGTTTCCTATTGTACTCAGTATTTTTCTGCTTCACGATGAAGACCCTCCTATTCCCCCAAGGGCTCTGCATGTCAGTCTGGTCTGGACTGGGGATGGTATTGCAAATAAACTCCTTCCTCCTGAGTAACAGGTGGTGATTTCTACTGGCCCTTGAGGATGCTACTCCCCTGGGATGGCATGTGGAAATTAAAATTTTCTGGTAGCCCCAGGAAGGTGGGCCAGACAAGCATGTCCAATAATAGCCATGTGCCAAGATTTCAGCAGGGGCACTAGATGAAGGAAGCCATGGGAGATGGCCTTGGAAGTTCCCAGGGAAGAGGAGAGAGGAAGGACCTAAAGTAAAAATAGTCTCATCTGCTTCCACCACAGCAATGATCTAACCTCTACGGAGGACTGGGGATAGAGTGTGGTGAGGGATAGGCTTGGGAATCAGAAGGACCCAGGTTCAAATTCTGCCTCTGATATTCACCAGCTGTATGATTCTGGGCATGTCACTAAACGCCTCTCATTTTGAGTTTCCTCATCCAGAAAATGGGGATAATAATAATAGCACCTATCTCATGGGGTTGTGAGGATCAAATGAGTTAATGAATGTAAGTCATTCTGTAAACCTTAAAGCTCTATACCAATGCTAGCTTTTTTTCTTTTAAACTAGACCCTCTGATTTCACTGGTATATGACTCCCACTGAGGAAATGCTCAAGTATCAACAAATATTTGCAACTGTTTTGCAAGTTATATATTCAGATAGTTGCCAGGGGCACTGAGAAATTCAATTACTTGCCCAGGGTCACAGAGTAAGTATGTATCAGAAGCAGCACTGGAACCCAGGGCTTCCTCTCTGAGACCAATTCAATCCTACACCATGCTGCCTCTCATGATTACTATTATGAGTAACAATAATAGTAATTATATAATTAGTTATATAATATATATGTATGTGTGTGTGTATATATATATATAATTATGTAAGTAGTAATTATAGTAAGCACTGACCCATGTAAAGCACAGAGCTTACCTTGGCTAGTCAAATTTCTAGAACTTCCCACTCTAAGAAACAAAACATGCCAAAAGACTCATCTCTTTGTCCACCCTACTTGGAAGCCATTAATTGTTGTCCTTCAGTCCTGTCTGGCTCTAAATGACTCCATGGATTGTAGGGGTTTCTTGGCAAACATTGGAGTTGTTGTCATTTCCTTCTCCAGTGTGTCCCCATTTTACAGATGAGGAACTGAAGGGGTTTAATTGATTTGCCCAGGGTCACATAGCTGGTTAGAGTCTGAGGCTAGATTTGAACTCAGAGTAATGGGCCTGGAGTCAGGAAGATCTACCTACTGCTGACTTGAAGTCATGAATACAGAGGATGACAGAGTAAAGGTAAGAAGAGAGATTCTACCCCAGACAAGCTTAAGCTGTCTTAGTTCCTAGAATTCTTAGACCATTTGAGCTAGAAAGGACCTTAGAGGTCAGCTAATCTAACTGCCTCATTTTGGAAGGGAGGCCCAGAAAAGGGAAAGTGAGTTCCCAAGGTCACCCAGCTAGTTGTTTACCGGGACAGAACTCAACCCTGATATGGGGCCCCTGGGCTTTTCCACAAAACCCTGAACCAGTTCAGTCCCCTTCCCCCTCTCCTTATCCCCCAACTCCCAACCCCTTTCCCAACACCGGTGAATTCTTACACATCTACAAGAGACAATTTCCAGCACCCTTCTCAAATACTGGAATGACAAAGCATTTCGGTCCTATGGGATAGAAGGGAGCCTTCTTGGCTCAGGGCTTAGCCTCTAGAGTAGATTTCTTGGTCCACGTTCCTGGTTAATTCACCTTTTTATTTTGTCCAGCAAGTAAAGAAATATGGCTCTCTTACCTCGGCTAATTCTTTGCTTCTCCCCAGACAGGATCCCAGGTGTGTCAATGACACTGATGCTTTCTAGCACTGCATTGGGCAACTGGGCACACACGAATCTACAAAAGAGAAAAGAAAGAAGAAAAAAAAACCTTGGGAAAAAGGCCACACTTTGCCAATCTGGACATTGTTTTCCTTGTGGAAGCCTTGGGTCTTTTTAGTGTGTGCATGGGAGAAAATGGAGGGGGTGGTGTAAAAAAAAAAATGAAACCCAATTCCTAGTCATATATACTTCCTTGAAGAATTAGAGAATCCCAGAATAGAAAGGGACTTCAGAGGTCATCTAGACTGACCTCTCCCTAAAACATGACTTCATCTCTTCAACATCCCTGAAAAATAATCAATCAGCATCTGCTTGAGTATTTCCAGTGACGGTGAACTCACTACTCCTACCCTTGCCCCATCCCTGCCAAGGCCACCAATACAATATTTGGATATCCCTAATCAGGAAACTACATTAGACTTCTTTTCCCATGTATCTGAATAAAGCTGCTAATTTCTCTTGATAGCTGTTTTCCTCTACAAGGCACAGTCCATCCAAATGTTACCTTTGTATACATATCATAGTGACATATAGAGCCGGATTTATATCCTTAGTGGAAAAGTGATAAAAATCTATGTGCCCACTCATTAACAAGTTAAGCCTGGAAACCGAGAGGCAGTGGGGCATAGTAGGTATCACGCTAGATCTGAAGTCAGGAAGATCTGAATTTAAACTCTGAGTTGGACACTGACCATTGGTATGATCCTGGGCAAGTAATTTAGCCTCTCTGAATCTCAGTTTGCTCATCTGTAAAATGGGGCTAATAGGAGACCCTATGTTACAGGGCTATTGTGAAGCTCAAAATAGATAACATACAAAAATACTTTGTAAACCTGAAGGAACTACATGAATGCCAAATGTTATTATCCGAGGTCATCTTATACAAAAATAAGGCTTTGGAGGGAGAGGACATAAGTTCAAATATTGACTCTCATACTTACCACCTTGAGAAAATCACAGTCTTCCTGGGCCACAGTTTCCTCATTTGTAAAATGGGGGCTTAAGGGTAAGGGTGGAGTATAGCTCCTGACAGAGATGGTATAGACTTAAGATGCAGAATAAGACACACATTTTTAGGCATTTCCTAAGTGGGAACAGGCACTTCCTAAGTGGGAATTTGTTTTGCTTGAATAAGTGTATTTGTTAAAAGGTGTTTTTTCCCCCTTAATTTGGGGGACTCTGTGTGTGTGTGTGTGTGGGTGTACGTGTGTGTGTGTTTAAGGCATCCAAAAAAGAAAGAAAAATGAAAGATGGTCATTAAAACACTTTTTTTAATGCACAAAAGGGAACAGAACAAAAGGAAAGCCAGAACAAAATTACAGATCAGCAGGACGGTTTTAAAAGTTAAATGGAGAATTCATTATATGACTGTACATAACAGAGGTTTTCAGCTTTTTGTACAATCCTTTTTTTCCATTCTATTATGTATATAACAGACAAAAATTTAAATTTAAATTGGTGTTTATGTCCAGAATTTAAAAAAAAATTCTTTAAAAAACGAAATAAAGTATGAGGCTGTATGTAGATCAGATGGTCTCTGAGATCCCTTTCAGTTCTTAATTTATGACCTTAAATGCCAGGGCTGACCACAACCTTATATCATTTAGTTCAAAGTCCCCATTTGGCAGATCAGGAAACTGGAGCCTTGAGAGTCAAAGCAATTGGCCAAGATCACACAAGTCAGTAGCAGGGATTTCCCCACGATCATCTGACTCCAAACCTAAAGCTATTTCTTTCTAGTTAAACAAGTCAAGGGTATGACTTTGAATAGGATCTACTAGTCCCAGCTGGCCTCTTTTCTTCATTGTAGCTCCAATTGCTGGATCTGGGGAACTCAATATGAGTAATAGATATGAGGCAGCTTAGGGGAGTCCAAAGGTCAATTAGTATATAGCTGTGTAACCCCTCTGTTCTTTCTGGTTTCTTTTCTTATACTAGACCACAAATTGCAGCTCAAAGTTCATTCATTCAATTCAATTCATTCATTCATTCAATAAACATTAGCTAAGCATGAGTAAAAGGGCAGTTAGGTGGCACAGCAGTAAGAGTGCCCGACCTGGAGTCAGGAAGATGAGTCTTCTTGAGTTCAAATCTGCCTCAGACACTGACTAGCTGTGTGACCCTGGGCAAGTCACTTAACCCTGTTTGATTCAGTTGCCTCATCTGTAAATAGAGCTGGAGAAGGAAATGGCAAACCACTCCAGTATCTTTGCCAAGAAAACCCCAAATGGGGTCACAAAGAGGTAGACACAACTGAAAAACAACTGGCTGAATAGTGAAGCATGCGTAAAGCACTGTGCTAACCAAAAGATTGAGAGAGGTAGTCACATTAAGACCTGGTCCCCATTCAAGGAACTCTGGTGAAAGGCAGTCCCATGGCCTGGATCTCGGATTAGAGAACTAAAGGCACCATACCCTTGCAAGTGAGGCTTCTTCCCTGTCCATATACATATTGAAGACACTCTCAATCTATCCTAGCTATTGGTCCCATCGATGACCTTTAAAATGGGACCCAAAACTTATCTCCTCCAGGAAATCTTCTCTGACCTTACCAGTCACTTCTAGTCTTCCTAGGATATTTATACTGGATAGCTGTTTGCTAGGTTAATAAATCCATCCACAAGCATTACTAAATGTCCACTAGATACCAGCCAGTCTATTAGATACTGGGGAAAACAAAGGCCTGCCCTCAAGGAGCTTACAGTCTACCGGAGAAGACAACACGTATATTGACAAGTATGTTGGATAAATACGGAGAGGTTTAGAGAGAAAAGTCCCTATCAATTGCTGGGGGGAAGGAAGCAGAGAAGCCAGATCTAAAAAAGCCTTCTTGTAGAAGGTGAAGCCCTAATATGCCAAGATTCTTAGAGATCATTTGATCTAAGCCGCTCATCTACAAACAAAGGAATCGTGGCCCAGAAAAGTAAACCAACTGCTCTGAGGCCTCATGGCAAACTAGTGGTAGAAAAAAACACTTAAACCCATCTCCTGACACCCATGCTGTTTCCATGCTACTGTACCATCTAGCAACTTCATTTTGCAGATGAGCAAAAAGAACCCAGAGGGAGGCTGATTCACCCAAGATCACCCTGTAAGTCAGTGGCAGAGAGGTAGACTGTAATATCCTCAAAGGGAGGAAAGACCATTTTTGTTTAATTTTTGCACCCTCAGCACCCAGCACAATGACATATTCTGGCTCTGTGATTCCAGGCAAATCACAACCTGTGTGTAGCCATTCTGAGAGTCCTTACTTACAAAATGGGGGAAATAATGCATGAGAGAAGATGCTCAAAGTATAATGCAGCATAGAAATGCAGTTGGGCATTATGACTAAGCCAGCAGCCTGACTTTTAAAAAATGAAATTCTCTAGAAGAGAATTTAATCCTCCACCTTCCCCCACTAACCTCACCTCTGGGAACATATCACAGTGACTCACAGTTCTTCTAGCAAGTAGAATCCAAGTTCACGTTTATAGTAATTTAGACTTTTTCTCAGATATACTGCCTTTAGTACAGATAAAAAAACTTCTCACCAGCACTCGTATGACTTTATATCCTGTATGACGACGAATATGAGCCTAATCAGAGATCTTCTGGGTGGCTAAAAGACAGCTTGAGCTTTGGAGAAATGGAACAAGATACGTGTACAATATCCAGAATAACAATGGAGGAGAAATTCTGAGCTTTGGAGTCAGAAAATCAGGGGTCCAGATCTGGCCTGTCTCCTCCTACTTCTTGGACAAGTAAGTCTCAATCTCTCTAAGCCTCGGCTTCCTCAATGAGGAAGCTAAATTAGATGGCTTCTAAGATCCCTAAAACTATGATTCTGTGAACTTTCCCCTTTTTGAAGAACTGTAAGATTACAATATGAGGGTGGTTCAGTGGATAGAGTACTAGGCCTGGATTCAAGAAGACTCAAGTTCAAATCCAGGCTCAGACACTTATTGGTTGTGTGACCCTGGGCAAGTCACTTTAACTTATGATTGCCTGACAAATGGATCCACTGTATCTAGTGCAGGAGGAAATGGCATACCACTCTAGTAACTTTGCCAAGAAAACCTCAAATGGGGTCACAAAGGGTCAGACACAACTGAAAAATGACTGAATGACAACAAAAAAGATCATGGTAGTATAAGGATAGCCTGGAGTCAGGAAGACCTGAGCTCAAATTTGACCACAGACATTGACTAGCTGTGTGACCCAGGAAAAGTCAGTTAACCTTTGTCTACCTCAGTATCTTCAACTGTAAAATAGGGATAATAATAGTACCTATTTCCCAGGGTTTTAGTGAGGCTCAAATGAGATGTTTGTAAAGCTCTTAGCACGTTGCCTGGCACATAGTAGGTACTTAATAAATGCTTATTCCCTTCTCCTCCCTCCCCCCAATCTTAATTCAAGATAAATGCACAATTTTCAAGTCCAGCTTCTCTTGAAGGGATATGTAATCATGACTAATGGGAAAATATGAATGTATAAGTAGAGCCTATATCAGATTGCACACCATCTTGGCAAGGGGGAAGGCTGTGGGAAAGGGAGAAAATTTAAAACTAAAAATCTTATGGAAGTGAATGTTGAAAACTAAAAATAAATTATCAAAAAAAAAGAAGTCATACGTAGTTTATTAGAACATAAGAAGGTTAGGTAGCAGGGTGAGTGGGGAGAAATTCCTGTAAACTGGAATTTGGTAATGATTTGTGGGTCTTTATAATGTCGGACCCACACATTCTGCCAGAGCAAAAATCTCAACAGTATCTTTCAAGTAGGCGTATCAGAGAAACTGGGCTATTCCTGCAATGCTTTTGAGGGAAATGTGTCCTGTTAACCACTACGACTGCCAGGTCCCACCCCATACAGGCCTGCTTGTCAGCAATAGGGGCTCCAAGGTCCTGAGCAAGGCCTTTTTTGCCCACTTGAAGCCCGGGTCCAGCCGGAAAGCACGTAGGAGGCCAAGGCAGAGGGAGGTGGGAGGCGCCTGGCTCAAACATTCTGAACATTCACAAGAGGCAAAAAAGAAAAAATAAAGAAAGTCAGATACAGTTGAGGGAAAAATGGGGAAAAAGGTATTGGTTCTCTAGCATATCCAACTCAACGCTGGCGATAATGGATTGATGGCCAAGCAGTGACTCACTTCTGTAAAGTGATAAAACCCTTCGGATTAATTAAGCATTCATGGAGTACTCTAGAATAATACTCCTTCTATTTGGGCTTTGCAGCTTGGTAAATCATTTCATCTTCCCAGTAGTGCTGCAATAATGTTAAGACAGAGGAGGAAATAGAGAAAGCACAGAAAGATTAGGAATGACAATTGAACTTCATTCCCTTGATGTGTGCAAAGGGCCTGACAAATATTATCTCATTGGAGTCTCACAACAACCCTGATGCTTCTGATGTTATTATTCTCATCACACAGCTGAGGGAATTCTGAGAGGGTAAGTAATTTGACTTGGTCACCCAGCTGGAGCCAGCTCAAATGGGCAGAGCTGATGGTTATATTTTCAGTGTATTTTTTTTTTTGTTTTGGCTAGGCAATGGGGTTAAGTGACTTGCCATGGGTCACACAGCTAGTGTCAAGTGTCTGAGGCCAGATTTGAACTCAGGTCCTCTTGATTCCAGGGCCAGTGCTCTATCTACTGCACCACCTAGCTGCCCCTAGTGTGAGTATTTACACCTCAGAAATTGGCAATTTTTTTTCAGCTTCTTTTTTAAGTTAATTAATTTATTTTTAGTTTTCAACATTAACTTCCATAAGATTTTGAATTTTAAATTTTCTCCCTGCCTTTTTCCTCCCTCTTCCCCAAGACACAGTGTGCAATCTGATATAGGTTCTACTTACACATTCATATTAAGCATATTTTCACATTAGTTATGATGTAAGGAAGAATTAGAACTAATGGGAGGAACCAAGAGAAAAAAGAAATAAAACAAAACAACAAAAGACAAGAAGAGCAAATAATATGCTTCCATTTGTATTCAGACTCCAAAGTTCTTTCTCTGGATGTGGACAGTATTTTCCATTGTGAGTCTTTTGGAGTTGTCTTAGATCCTTGCATTGCTGAGAAGAGCTAAGTCTAGCAAATTCAGTCAGCGCACAATGTGGCTGTTACTGTGTACAATGTTCTCCTGGTTCTGCTCATTTCACTCAGCCTTGGTTCATATAAGTCTTTCCAAGTTTTTCTGAAGTCTGCTTGCTCATCATTTCTTATAGCACAATAGTATTCCATTACATTCATATACCACAACTTGTTCAGCTATTCCCCAATTGATGGGCATCCCCTCAATTTCCAATTCTTTGCCACCACAAAAAGAGCTGCTTTAAATATTTTTGTGTATGTGGGTCCTTTTCCCATTTTTATGTTCTCTTTGGGATACAAACCTAGAAGTGGTATTGCTAGGTCAAAGGATATATACATTCTTGTAGCCCTTTGGGCATAATTCCAAATTGCTCTCCAGAATGGTAGGATCAGTTCACAACTCCACCAACAATGCATTAATGTTCCAATTTTCCCACATCTTCTCCAACACTTATCATTTTCCTGCTTTGTCATCTTAGCCAATCTGGTAAGTGTGATATAGTACTTCTTTGCATTTCTCTAATCAATGGTGACTTAGAGTATTTTTTTCATATGACCATAATTTTAATTTCTTCCTCTGAAAACTGCCTGTTCATATCCTTTGACCATTTATCAATTGGGGAATGACTTGCATTCTTATAAATTTAACTCAGTTCTCTATATATTTTAGAAATGAGACACTTTATCAGAGACACTGCCTGTAAAAATTATTTCCCAGATTTCTGCTTCCTTTCTAATCTTGGTTGCACTGGCTTTGTTTGTGTAAAAACTTTTCAATTTAATATAATCAGAGCAATCCATTTTGCAAGAAATTGGCAAATTTATAATTTGGGCTTGATTTTTGTTGATTGTCTAGACTTTAGGAAGCGATGAAAATCAAACTTAAAAGTATGTCATGTACAATTTTTTCTTTTTCTGGAGAGCCAGTTGTTAATCCTTTATCAGGATACCCTTGGTTTGAACCTGGTTTTCCTGACTCTGGGTGGTATAGTAAGAGAGTGCTTGGAATTAGCAAGACCCAAGTTCCAATTCTGTCTCAGTTATCTACTTACTGTGTGACAGTGGGCAAGTCACTTAAACCTCCCTGAACCCCAGTTTACTTATCTGAAAAATAAGAATAATAATTTTACATACAAAACAGGGTTGTTGTGAGGATCAAATGAGGTAATACACTGCATGGAGAGCAGTTTGCAAACCTTTAAACACTAAATAATAATGGTTTATTATCATGATAATAATATTAAACCATAATGGCTTCCCATTATGACTCTTTCTTCAATGGCACCATCATACATCACAAGATTAGGACTGGAAGGGACCTCGGTAGTGTGCTAGAGCCAGCTTGTACCAGCTCTCCCCAACTGTTCAATTGTCAATGTGAGCACTCACACCTCGAAAATTGGCAAAGACTCCAAGTCTGAGCTTAACTTAAGCAAGCGATAAAGAAAACATTTAAAAATAAATTTTTATCTCTTAAATGACTCGCCTATGGTCAAATAGTCACCGGTGGTAGATCCAGAAATAAAATCCTGTATCCCTGACTCCTATCTCGGTTTCTTTTCCATGACATTACACTGCCTCCTTTTTCATACTCTTCTTCCCCGTTAAGTGTTTTGACATTTTTTCTTTTTTTTTGGATCACTCATTTCCCAGTGACTCTTCCCAGACTCGACAGAACCTTCTCTTGTAACAAATACATACTGTTAAGCAAAACAATGAACCCACTGGCCTGTCTGACAATGTATGCCTCATGTGCACGCACCTATAATCAACCACCTCTCTGTCAAGAGGCAGGAGGCATGCTTCACCTTTTGTCCTTTATCTCTTTGTATTTCTGTCACTCACTGACATGAGATGAATCCTTTGTCTCCTCTCCACCTCAATTTCACTCCCTTCAAAAATGATCTAAATCCCTGACTTTGGATTCCTAGGAATCCTGTGACATACATGCCAGTAAGGAGACATCTCCACAAATTCTATGGGGGTTCAATTCTAGATTAGGGTAAGCCATTGAATTCTCAATTCATCTATTTCCATTCTTGTGACTTCTGTTACTATCTTTATGTAGATAAGACCATTTTTTCCCCCAAGGTCCATCCTCTTACCTCAGCACTAATGTTATACGTCCAATTCATTGCGGGACATTTTTAAAATGCAAAAATCACTTCTAGTTGGCTTTCAGATACACTTTATGATTTATTTTGCCTGCAGTTCTACCTTTTAAATTGTTTCCCTTATGCTCATTTTATAACTTGTTTTCAGTCACTTGCTCTCCCCAGAGCCAGTGTTTTTCGGTGGCAGAAGGAAGGAAACTGGCATGGGTTTTAGTTTTGGATTACAAATGGATAATCGAGATGAGTTCCTGTTTAAACAGGCTGGTGATCCTAGCATCCCATCCTATAACACAGGACTCATCTATAATGATTCTGATGAGGGTGAAGGATCATGGCAGGGACATCTCCCTCCATCCTGTCAAGCCCTGGAGGATTGAGACAACAATTGCCTTAGCGATGGGGGTCCCAGGTTCACTCACCTGGCCTATATATATAGGCAGCATTCAAGGGGCAATAAGGACTTGGGGGAAGAAGAAACCAAAACACTCTTTCCTCAGAGGAAAGGGATAGAGGAAGAATAAAGGTCACTACTCTAATGCTCAGCACGTCACCTTCTTCTTGAGGTTCCTTCCATTGCTGAGGCTGAGGGGCCCTCTTGACCACAGGGTTCCCTGATGCCAGAAGGTTTTCCATCTTTATTAGTTCCCAAGAGACTTCCTACTATGTATTTTCATTTGGATGTCTCACCATCATTTCACAGTTTGCATGCTTACAATCAAATTTATCATCTCCCCCTTAATTCTCTCCCCCTCCCTCCAATCACTGGCTTCCCATTATGACTCTTTCTTCAATGGCACCATCATACATCACAAGACTAGGACTGGAAGGGACCTCAGGCAGTGTGCTAGAGACAGCTTGTACCAGCTCTCCCCAACTGTTCAATTGTCAATGTGAGCATTCACACCTCGGAAATTGGCAAAGACTCCAAATCAGGGCTTAACTTAAGCAAATGATAAAGAAAACATTAATATTGCAGATTAAACTTGAAAGGGTGTTGTATATATTTTTTCCAGGAAGTCGGTTGTTATGTTAAACATGCCAGCACACCCCCCCCCCCCCGCCCCGGACCTTAGAAGTTGTCTAGTACAACTCCCCTCCTTTTATAGATGATGAAACTGAAAGCCAGGGAGTTTCAATTGCCCAAGTTCAAACAAGTTATTAGTGGCAGAACCAGGATTTCAAACTAAATCCTCTGACTCCAACCCCAGCAAACTGTCTACTATGCCAACAATTCCAAAGTATGATCCATGGATCCACGTGGTCCATATGGTCCTTGGTGGTGACTGAGGTAAATACTACTTCCTTAATAATACAGTGATATCATTTACCTATTAAAATAACCACCCCCCTTTCCAACTACATATCTGTGTGAGGCCAGATTTTGCTTCAACCAAAACAATACAGCATAACAGATCAAATACAGAAGCAGATGAGAGAATCTAGTTGTTTTCTATTAAGCCAAACATTAAAGACATTCACAAAAATATGTAGAACAATGCCATTCTTCTCATTTTTTTTTTTGGTTTAGGAAAAAAAATATCCTTAAAAACATTATTTATCATGTTTACTATCGTTATTTTAAATTAACAAAACACATATTTTTAAATCAGTTTTAATTTCTACTAATGGTAAACATTGATATTTATGGGCCATATAAACAAAGCTCTTTGAAATCCTCAATATTTTTAAAGACAATTGTCTAACGGGGCTCTGAGATCAATAAGTTTGAGAACCATTGCCCTGTGCCATTATTGTCTTTGACTTATTTTATCTTTTGATTGCAAAACTAAGCATTAACAAACATGAATTTTTACATAAAATAAAGAACAGAAAAAGAGGATTGTATCATGGATCTCTATTACATAAAATTTTTTTTCTAAGCATATACTGAGAAGGTTATCAATGTGCCTTCACTGAGGTTGTAGCCATAGTTCACCTCATCATTCACCAAATCTTGTGAATTTTTCCTTAAATGTTTCACATCAATTACTTCCTCTCCTTTTCCAATGTTATCCTTCTACTTTGTGTGGAAAATTAGGCTTGATGTAAGAAAAAACTTATATCAAGCTTAACTTGCATGAATTTTTATTGTTTTTCAGTTGTGTTCAACTCTTCATGATCCCATTTGGGGTTTTCTTGGCAAAAATATTGGAATGTTTTGCCATTTTCTTCTCCAGCTCATTTTTACAGATGAAGAAACTGAGGCAAACAGGATTAGGTGACTTGCCTAGGGTCACACAGGTAGTGAGTATCTGAGGCCAGATTTGAACTCAGGAAGATGAG
Organism: Vombatus ursinus; assembly: GCF_900497805.2. Taxonomy (NCBI): domain Eukaryota; kingdom Metazoa; phylum Chordata; class Mammalia; order Diprotodontia; family Vombatidae; genus Vombatus; species Vombatus ursinus. The sequence continues at coordinate 14,339,865 of NW_020948840.1, forward strand.
TCTTCCTGACTCCAAGCCCAGTGGTCTATCCATTGTACCACCTACCTGCCCCAACTTGCATGAACAGGGATGTGCAAAAGTTGAATGGACTGACTTGGAAAGTAGTCAGCTCTTTGTCACTGGAAGACTAAGTAAAAGCTAGATCCGCACTTTTCAACTACACTGCAGAGGGGAGACTTGTTCAGGGCTGGCTTGGGCTAGATGGTCTATGAGATCTCTCTTGGAACTCTGAAATTTTGTGGTTCCACTTAGGTCCTTCTCTTTCACACCTAAATGATTAACTGCTTCCTAGACAGCCCTCCTAGCACTAGGCCAGGGATGTGACGCAGCCAACTCAAAATCAGCTATCTGACTGCTAATTTTCAGTGAGAATATTCATATCTCAGAAATCAACAAATGCTACAAATTAGAGCTTAGTTTACTGTTTTGCTGATTGTCAAGCTTTAAGGAAATGATGGAACAAATATTTATAATACAGATTAAACTTCAAAGTGCATGTCATGGGTACATTTTTGTAGAGCTGGTTGTTAAATGTTCCCTGCACATCTCTGCTTCAATAAATAAACATTTATTAAGCACTTTCTTTGTTCCAGACATTGTGTGATCCAGAACTCTCTCCTGTTGCGATCCATCCGGGACCCCACTGTCAGACTAATATTCTGAAAACAAAGCCTTTATTCCATCACTCACTGGCTCAAAAAACTTCAGTGGGTCTTTCTTTCCTACTGCATCAAGTCCAAAATCCACTGCCTGGCTATCAGTGCCCTTAAGTAAACTGATCCAGCTCTGGGTATCCAACCTTATTTCTTAGAGGCAATCTTTATTCTAGTTAAGTCAAGCTGATGCCCCTCATTGTCTTAAGTTCTTTCCCAAACACAGTGCCTGTGGAAGGGCCACTAGGACCATGTTTGGACCCAAACATTTGGGCTCCTCTCCTCTGCTCCCCAAATAAAGTACTGTGAAGAGGGCCCAACGGGCCCAAAAGAGGAAACGCTGGAAAGTAGAGGGGAAGAGAGAAGGTTACTGCTGTGCCTCCGCTGAGGTTGCATGCCACCTCCAACCATGGAGTGCACCAAGAATGGGTGCCACTGCTCCAAATCCAACTCGTCATTCAAGTTTCTCTGCCTCTGTGATGATTCTCACTGAGTTCTGAATATCTGCAACACTTACAAACTGTACCATGAAATTTTGTACTTTATTACATCCTGTCTTGTACTGTTCACCTTGATTCTTGGGCTAAACTTATTTGCCTCACTGGACCATAAGCTCTTTGAGGACAGCCATCGTTTTTTCTGTGTCTTCCACATCCCCTACAGTGCAGCATACATGGTAGAAGCACAATATTCCACGTTACTGGACCTTTGTAAGCTTTTCAGAAGCTTCTGAAGAACCACAGGCTCAGTGGCACCAGAATAATAAAATCTGACAGCTGGAGGGGACCTCAATGACCATCAAGTACAACTAATGTATAAAAAGAATGCCCACTAGGACTCCCCATCCAAAGAACCATCTCTTGAAACAGAAAATAAAATATAAAAGGATAAAAACTTTCAGTGTAACTAATCAACACATCAACCAAATCTGGCAGTACATGCCACCTTTAACAGCTACATTCTTTGACGGATATAAAGAAGGTAGAAGGTGTGTTTTGTCAACTCTTCTTAGGGGCCAAATTTGGTGATCATAATCACGTGCCACACATATGTGAATACAGCTGCCACGGCCCTAGTAAATCCCTCTGCTCCAGGCTAAGCACATCTAGTTTATTCAACTGATTCTCAAGCTCCATGAATTTAAAACTTGGGTTCTAATACCAGCCGTCATTAATTAGCCACGTAACCTTCATTTCTCTGGGCTTTGTGTTTTACAAAATGATAGGATTGGACTAGATAATACATTTTTACATTTTAAAAAAAATTTTCATTTTCAGTTTCAAATTCTTTCCTTCTCTCCAGCCCCTCCTCTACCCATTGGGAAGGCAAGTAATATGATACCCATAATACATGTGAAGTCACGAAAAACATAGTTCCATATTAGCCATGTTGAAAAAAAAAGGTAAGAAAAATTAACATGGTGAAAAAATGTTTCAATTTGCACTCAGAATTCATCAGTCCTCTCTCTGGAGGAGCATAGTGGATAAGATAATCTTTAGAATTTCTTCTCCTTCCAACTTTAATTTTCTGTTTTTATTAGCTGGCAGTCTATAATCACCTGGATTTATTTTTTTTTTTTTTGTGACTTGTTTTATGGGACCACAGAATTTTATCCTTGCATTTCCTCCATATGTATCTTCATTATAAAAATGTTAATTTGCTGATAGATGAAGGTACCCAAGGCAGAGTGGACTGAGCAATAGTCTTGGAATCAAGAAAACTTATATTCGAATCCTGCCTTTGACTCTTACAAGCTAGGTGATTCCAGGAAAATCACTTAACCAGCTTCCTGGGATTTAACACCCCTCCCAAGTGAGAGCTGGTACAGTAGAAAGAACATTGGATTTTGAGTCAGAGGCCCTCGACTGAAATGCTTCTTTTACTCTTCACTAGCTGTGTGACCTTGGGGGAGTAACTTCATTCACATCTCTAGGACTTCTATTTCTTCATCTTTAAAACCAACAGGTTGGATCAGATGACCTCTAGCTCCCTTGCATCTCTAAATCTATAATCCTATGACTTTGAGCCAAATTCCAGGCAAGCTAAGATTAGCCGCCAGGAAACAAATGTACCAGATGAGGCAGCTTGGGTCACACTCATCCGGAGTAGGGAGAAAGAAGGGCAAGGAGAATTCGGGTTGGCTTAGAGCCCTGGCCCCCGCCCTGGGCGGCAGTGAATGGGCCTGGTGTTTGCCACTCCGAGGCGCCTATTCATGTTTGTCCACATGGAGAGTGACTTGGCTCAGCTCAGCATGACCCAGGATACCAACAGCAGAGGAGGGAGGGGGGAAAGTCCTCTGGTTACAATAAAGACTAGAAGTCTAAGGAAAAAACTGACTCCATCTTTTCTTCTCTGCTACTATCTCTTCTGCTGTAGCCCCCAAGGAGAAAGAGACAGGAAAGGGCCCAGCTCACCAACCTGTTCAAGAAGGCATTTCCAAAAGCATTGAGTTTCCTAAAAGGTTTCTTCGGGTCTACCACCAGTGCATTTCCTGGAATAATTCCTTCCACATCTCCGTGCATCACCGCAATGAATGAATCAGTAGTGGGCTCAGGTCCGATTCTCATGCCTGGGAAGTCCTGTTCCAGTAAGTACCTGACGAAAGGAAAAAGAGGTTTGATTTTGGTATTCTGTACAAGGAACAATTATCATGGCCCACATTTCTAAAGGGCTGTGTGGAGGGTACCATCATCCTCCCAAGCCACCCCGGCTCACAACGTAGGCATCATCCTTGACTTCCAGCTCTCTTACGTTCCATATCCAATTAGCTGCCAAGTTCTATTGTTTGTACCGTCACGTTTCTTGTATATGCTCCATTCTCTCCTCTGACACTGTCACCAACCTGGTACAGGCCTTGATCACCTCACACCTGGGTTGTTGCAATAGTTTGCTGCTTGGTCCCCCTGCCTCAATTCTCTTCCTTTTCTAGTTCATCCTTCACTCGTGTGGTTGGTAAATTGATGTTCTTAAAGTGTAAATTTGATCGTGTCACCACCCTAATCAATCTTCTCCACTGGCTCCCTATTACCTCCAGGATCAAGTATAAAATCTTCTATTTGGCTTTCAAAAGGCTTTAATAACCTAGCCCCTTCCTACCTTTCTTTTTTAAATTCACTTGTTACTTTAATAAATATATTTACCCTTATATATGAATGTATTAGATATTGTTTTACAGCATGATGCCTCTATACCAAGGATTCTTAACCACAGTGTGGTCCATGAATACCTAAGGGGTCCAATGATAGATTTAAGGGGGTCCCTTCCTGCCTTTACAGGCTTCTTACTCCTTATTGCCTTACCTCTTTACATACTCTGTGAGCCAGTGCTATTGGCCTCCTTGCTGTTTCTTGAACAAGGCACTCCATCCCAAGACTCTGGACGTTTTAACTTGCTGTGCACCATTGCCTGGAACTCAGGCCCTCCCTCCTCATCTCTGCTTCCTAACTTCCCTGGTTTCCTTCAAGTCTCAGCTGAAATACCATCTCTTATAAGAAATCTTTCCTGATCTCTATCTAATGAAAGCGAGTGCCTTCCCTTTCTTGATTACCTCCAATTAATCAAGCACACATCTCATTTGCTTATGGTTATTTGCACCTCATTAGACTAAGCTCTTTCTAAGCAGGGACTGTTTTTTGCCTTTCTTTCTATCCCTAGTGCTTAGCACAGTATTTGGAACACAGTAGGCACTTAATAAATGCTTGCTGACTGATTTAAAAAGTGTTCTCTCTTAAATTCTCTTGTTCAATAATCAAAACAACCTGCAATCCAGGTCATGATCGCTATTTTACAGACAAATAAATTGGAGCTCAGAGTTAAGTGATTTGCCCAAGGTCACACAGCTAGCAAGTAAAATGGGGAATCTGAACCCAGATCTTCTCCACTAAGTCTAGTGTTCTATCTGTTATACTATAATGTCAAGAAAGCTCCTATAAGGGGCTATTCACTAAGCACCTACTATGTTCCAGGCACTAGAGTTAAAAAGATAAAGCTTAATGGTAGCTGCCTCCAAGGAGACTAAATTATACAGGAGGAATACAGCACATAGAGAAACACAGAGAGGCTAATCTGAGGAGGGAGATAACACTATCAACTAGAGGGAACAGAAATACCTTGTTAGGATGTGCCACTTGAGCTGAAGGAAGCTAGAGATTCTAATAGGCAAATGTCAGGAGGAATGGCATTCCAGGTATGAGGGGCAGCCTGTGCATAGGCATGGAGGTGGGAAGATGGAATATCTTTCATACAGACTAGCAAGCAGGTCAGTTTGGCTACAGCACAGAACGTGTGAGGGAGAGTAATTTATAATCAAACCAGAAAGGAAGGCTGAAGCCAGACTGTGAAGAGCTTTAAATAACATAGTGAAGAGTTTGAATCTTATCTTAAAGCAAGGGTTAACTTTTTGTGGGTCATGAACCCCCTCTGGCAGTCTGGTGAAACCCATGGACCTCTTCTCAGAATAATTTTTAAATGGATAAAATATGTAAGATTACAAAACCAATTATACTGAAACTTTTTTTTTTAAAGTTCATAGACTCTGGATTAAGAATCCTTATCTGAGGGACAGTATTGTGGCTAAGAAGGTCCCCAGTACTATATGGTATGCTGGACTTCCCTAGGGGTTATATCTAGGCATATGAAATCATTACTGAGCCAGGATACTATAGTAGTTAAGAGTGCTGGACTTTGAGCTAGGAAAAGCTCAGTTCAAAATCTTTCTTTGACACTAGCTATGTGACCTTGGACAAGTCACTTAACTTTTCTAGTCCTCAGATTCCTCATCAGTAAAATGAGGGTCATAATATTATCTACTTTACAGGATTGTTATAAGCCTCTAATGAGATAATGCTTACAAAATGCTTAGCAAACCTTAAAGTGGTCTATAAATGCAAGCTAGCATTACTCAACAAGGATGACAAATGAACTATAATTATGCTTTAAAAACAGAAATGATGTCTGTATAGACCTTGCTGCTTTAGCTCAGGTTATTTTCAAGTGAAAAATTTGCTGATAACATTAGTTATACTTGCCAGGACTTGAAGGGAAAGGGAAAAAAATGGTAGAATAGTTTGTGTACTATTTGAATTAGTGAAATAAAGGCATGGGATAGTTTATTGCAGCATCTGAAGTAAGTGAAGAGAAGAATAAATCAGTTCTTGAGCATTTATTAAAAGGCTAATCACATGTTCTCCTGTGAAGTTATCTCTCCCTATGTGTCCCCTGGCCATCCATGTTCCTTGCATGTTGCTGTTCCCCATGGATTCCCTAATGGGTCAATTCTTTCCACTAATGTTCTATATATTTTTGGAAGGCTTACTGGGGAAATGTTTGGTTGCTTCTCTTCTTACTAAGTCATTTTATTCAATGCCTCTGTTTTTAACTTTAAAAAGACTGGTTTTCGGCCGCTGGGAAGCAGTATGTCATGGCAGAAAGAGGACCAGCATTGCAGTTAAGAAGACCTGGGTTTAAGTCCTACTCTGACACATAGGACCTATACCTGACCCTAGAGAAGAGCCTTAACCTCTTAGGGTCCCAGGCAACTCTCTTAGACTATAAATTACAGATGAGTTGCAGGCATGCATCAGTGGAGAGTTTCCATGCTAGGAACTTCTTGTATTGATGAAATCATAGGTCTGCACCACTTTTCCTCATCCCTACTCCCCCAAACTCTACCTCATCCCTCCCCACACAAGCATTGCTCATTCCATGACATCTCTCCCTCCAGCTCCTTTTGATCAATACTGTGCTACTAACCCAGATCCCTTATCCCCAACTGTTCACAGAAATAAAGCTTTTGCCAAGTTTGCAGATGGATCAGTGGTCAGTGCCATTTGAAAGTTGGGCCTATGTGGGCATAAGTTGCCCTAACAACTATTTTCAGGGTCTAATATGGAAATATGTTTTGCATGATTGCATATGTATAACCCACATCAAATTGTTTACCATCTCAGGGAGGGGAGAGGAAGGGAGGGAGAAAATTTGGAACTTAAAACTTTTAAAAATGGATGTTAAAAATTGTTTTTACATGTAATTGGGAAAAAATAAAATATCATATACATATATGTATATAAAATATTATATACATATATGTATATATGTGTGTATATGTATGCATATATATGCATATATAATTTTTAAAAATCTATTTTCTGAGTCCCAAATCGAGAGGATCATGACCTTCACATCTAAGGCCCTTAATGCTGTGCTAACTGTCTCTTCATCTTTCCATTTTAAGTAACTTGAGGAAATGAGGTGTTTACCCCAAAAATATGTACATGGTGCTGGCTAGACCTCAGAAGAAGTATGGGTAGGGGAGGAGGAGAATGAGAGAAGTAAGAAGCTGAAAGCAAGCAAGAGAGAGAGGGAAAAAAAAAAAACAAGCAGATTTTTTGCTACCATCTTGCACCAGGAAGTTGGCAGCAAAAAAGTCTTAATAGACATTTGCCAGCCTTCACTAAGAAACTGATGCTGTGGAGTCATGGAGCCTGGCAAGAAGGTGAAAAAAACAGTTTATAAATAAAACTATATTTTAAAATAACGCACAAAACAACAAAACAGAAGTACAGACAACAGAGCAACTTTGGTACTATCTTTTTAAATACACGTGTATATATGTATATATATATACACACACAATATATATACATTTATTTATATACTTATTAAGAAACAAACCTTATGTAACAGAATTTCACAGTTTTTCATACTTTTTTTTCTTATTCTTTGTATATTGAAATGTTTGTATTTGCTAATGATCATTAGGTTCACAATTTTAGAAAAAAGAAAAGAAAAAGGAAAAATCTGGACCCAGCCTTTAAATGGCTTTGGGGATTTATATACATCTTCAGGACTAGTGACTGCTCAGTTGGGTTCCATCAAGGGAGAAGCTTCTCCAAAGCACACCTGGGCCCTTTGTTTCAGGAGTCTCTCACACAAGGCTTTCACCTATAATTAGGGTTAAAAAAAAACAAAAACAAAACAACAACAAAAAAAACACAGACAAACAAAAAGCATCTTGACATCAATGAGAAGCAAGCAGTTTTTGTGATAAAATGCTAGCCAAATTCTGGCTGGTTGGTAACCCCACCTACAATGGTCTCCTGGCCTGCCCCTGATGTATAAAAAGAGGCAACTCATGGGGACAGGAAATTTAAAAAAAAAACAAAACTTGTTATATGTGACACATATAAGACTTAGCCCTCTAGCAGCTTGAAATGGAAATGTGTCAGGCCTGAGAATTTCAACCTCTCCTGCTGTGAAATGAATCTCATCTGCAGCTGGAGGGTCTGTCTCTCACACACAAAGGAGAGGCCAGAAAAAGGAAGGAACTTGATTTTATAATCACAGAATGGTGGCTGCATCATGGGCTTTTAAAGACGATCTAGCCTTGACCCCCTCATTCTGCCAAAGAGAGAACTGGGGTCTCAGGATATGAAGTGATTTGCACATATCAAAGAGCAGAAAGCTAGGAACAGAGCTGGAAGTATCTAAATATCCAGATTCTCATCCCAGGGGCTCTCCAGACTAGACCAGGGGTGGGTAACCCGTGGCCTTCTAGGTCCTTAAGTGAGGCATTTGGACTGAATCCAAATTTTACAGAACAAATCCTTAAAATCTGGATTCAGTCAAAAGGCCACAGTAAAGGACCTAGAAGGCCACATGTGGCCTTAAGGGGGTTCCCTACCCTTGGACTAGCCCATAAGGCTCCCACCTTCTGAATGAGGAGAGCAAATGATGTGAAATAACGCACTCTGTGTCCTCCTCTCCCCAGTAAAATAAACCACACAAGACTAGCAAACAGTGATGATTCACACCTGGGCACCAACTCTGGAATTTCCACTGGTTTATAATGACTAAAGTATTATAAGGACAAAGCGATTCATTTGCATAAAGGTTGCCCGGAGGCAGTTTCAGTTGGGTTGCTATGGCTCGCCTTCCCCAAAGATAAAAAACACAGAAAAGGAAGTCCCTGGGGAGGCTAGGTCTCCACCAATGAGACTGAGGAATGGGTAATCTTGATCCCAAGAAAAATCGAGAACCAGGCTAGCCCTGAACTTCTCCATACTCTCTTGGGCTGTACCTCCAGTGCCTTGGACAATCCCGCCCTGATCATCTCCCTAGGATCCCAGCCTAAGCAAAAAACACTGCTTAGAGCCAGGATTTCCTCTGGTAATGGGATTGCTATTAGGGCAAGCACTATGGCTCTGAAAACAAAAATAAAAACACCTTCCAAGGATGTTTCTTTTCACTTTTCAATAGTCATCATGCATACATTTATTAAACTTATTGTGCAGAGAAAACTGTTAAACTACAGGGGGGAAAATACATGGTTTAGAAAAGATCTGACAAGACAGTTTTTAGTGAGCCTACAGCCCAGTAAGCTTTTCAAAAAATAAAACCAGAAAAGCATAGTAATTTTCCTTTTTTATTGAGCGCAAATCTACCCCCTTAAACTCTGGCCCCTTGGTCCTAAATTCTGTCCTAGGTAATGATACAGAAGAAGCCTACTTTATCTTCTCCATTGCCACTCACATATATGAAGGGAGCTATCACATCCATTTTCTCAGTTGACTCTCAACACAACCATGAAGGATCAGACAGAACAAGCCCACATTGTTCTCCTCTTGCAGGCGAGGAAACTGAGGCAGGGGCTTATTCGAGTCTCCATGGCTAGTTAGGGTCAGAAGCGGCTCCTGAACTACCCTGCCTTCCATACCTGGCAGAAGTCTCTCTGCCCACTCCAGTCACTATACACTGTACGCAGGGCTCAAGGCCTTGCCGCTTATTCTGCTGCCCTATTTGCTGAAGAACAACAGAAAAGTTTAAATATACACACACACACACACACACACACACACACACACACACACACACACATGGTGGGGTGGGGGAATGGGGAGGAGGGGTTGACCCTGGTTTGCATCACATTTACCCAGGCATCATTCTTCCTAGGTGTTACACCCTTCTCCCCTAAGGCTCTCTCCCTCCTGTAGCCAGGAACTCCAGCCACCTGTGAAGAAGGAGAAGTCACTGAAGGGCACAGTGGGTGGGGGGTAGGACCTACATGGCAGCCCAAGTGAAAACAAGAACCAGGCTGAACTCTGTATGCAAAGGGGGCAGAAATGCCAAAAGAAGAACGTTATCCCTGAAGGATACTGGTCAAGAGATTGGAGGTCTGCAGAGAGCTAGGTCATAGCTTGGAGAAAACACAGCCACATAGACTGTGCCATCTCCGTGCGTCTGAGGCCCATCATTTCACATCTATTCCCAACAATGGAATGGGATGTCTAACACTAAAAGAAAGATACTGACTTGTTTGTCCAGACCCAGGATGGTTCTTCTTCTAAGAGGATGTTTCTAGGAGCTCAGGAATCATAAAGACAAATCATCCCCATTGAGGCACATTATGGTGGTGCACACTTGCATTTCTAACATCAGTTTGGGGAAATTCCTGGTATGAAAACTCCCTCTGTGCATGAAGAGCCCCAACTCATCCGTAACCTGTGGTCTTCGTTGTCTAGAAAACTGAAAGATGAAGTGATTTGTCTGCAATCACACAGCTAATATGGACCAGAGACAGGGCTTGGAACCAAAGTGCAAAACCAGTCCTTTATCAACTCTGGCTGGCCACCTTCTATTTTAGAAGTAAATGGGGCGGGGGGGGGGGCGGGTGAGGCAGCTAGGTGGCTCAGTGGATAGAGCTCCGGACTTGGAGTCAGGAGGACCTGAGTTCAAATCCAGACTCAGACGCTTGACACCTACTACCTGTGTGATCCTGGGCAAGTCACTTCACCCCGACTGCCTCACAAAAAAAAAAAAAAAAAAAAAAAAGAAGAAGTAAATTCGGGGGCAGTCAGGTGGATAGAGCACCAGCCCTGGAGTTAGGAGGACCCGAGTTCAAATCCAGCTTCAGACACTAGCTGTGTGACTCTGGGCATGTCACTTAACCCCAATCGCCTCCCTCCCCTTTGAGTAAACTGGGGCCTTTAGGAAGTTCTATGCCCCTTTAGGCTATGGGGGCCTTTTTGGACAAAAAGAAAAGCAGATGCAACAAACACAAAGAAATTAAGACATTGCAATAAGAACTGAGCAAAAACTAAATAAGGGTATGTGAAAAAGGTTTATGTTCTGAGTTCTAATCTTACCTCCGAACCTTACTATCTGTGTGCTGTATAATAAGTTATTTAGCCTCAGACTCAGTTTTTTTATCTGTAAAATAGGGACCATAATATCTGGTATCACCTAGGGGGAGGGGTCTACTAAAGACACTTTGGTGAATGGTAGATAGGGAACTGAAGTTACATTCAGACCTGGGTTCAAACATTTACTAGTCCTATGATTCTGGATAAATTGTATTACCTGTCTGGTTCTCAGTTTCCTCATCTACAAGACAAGGGATTGGAGTGGATAACCTCAAAGGCACCTTCCTCTAAATCTATGATCCTGTCAATTTAGTCTAAGAACAGTTCAGTAGTAGCTAAAGATGGAGGAGAGGACGAAGTCAAACCCTAAGGAACATAGTTTGGCACCAGCCCAAGAATCTCTGGCCCCAAATTGAGGAAAGACAAACCTTAGTGATTAAAATTCTGTCTTGGGGCAGCTAGGTGGCCCAGTGGATAGAGCACTGGCTCTGGAGTCAGGAGGACCTGAGTTCAAATACAGCCTCAGACACATAACACTCACTAGCTGTGTGACTCTGGGCAAGTCACTGAACCCCAATTGCCTCACCAAAAAACAAACAAACAAACAAACAAAAAGTTTCTGTCTTTACACTAACTTCTCAAATTCCGGCTCTGGATAGATCATGTGTTCAGCTGATTAGCAAATAATGTATTTTCCCAGTTTTCTAACTAGACAGACCAAACACCCAGGCACACTGGAGGACAAGACTGAAGGGTCACCTCGTATTCTTTGTCAGCCCACCCTGCTGGGCACAAATGAAAAATAAATCCCTGGGAGCTCAGGAGTCCAGGAAATTGAAGACCCCAATGGAGTCCCTGTTCAGAGGTCTTGGGAGCGCCACGCTGGAGCAGAGCAGACAAGGCCAGGCTGGGGAAAGGCACAGGGCATCTGGGTAGACGTTGCAAGCCTAGAACAAAGGGTCCTACTGTGCCTAGGGCCAAACACACAAAAGGAAAATCTACTGAGAAGCCTCACACACTGCATCTTTATGGGAAAAGATAAAAATCGCCTCTGTTGGGAGACAAAAACGTTCCCACAGACACGCAAAAAAAAGAGTGGATTTGTAGTCGGGTAGGTCTATCCAAGCAGAAGACGGCCATCTCCGTCTATCCCCAGAACTGGAAAAGCAGGAGCAAGGAAAGGGAATCATCCTCCCAACCGGCCAATCCTTGGAGTCAGTGTGATTCCCAGGGCTTCGAGGCCCAGGAAGTAGAGCAGGCAACCAGTGGTCAGAAGACAATAGATTCAGGGCTGGAAGGGAGCTCACAGGCCATCTCATGCAATCCCTGACTTTTATTTTAGTTTTTTGGGTCTCCCCATCTCTCCCAGGCTGGAACCCTGTTTCCGACCTGGATTGGTTCACCCTTCCTTAGGCAACCTGGTGGTCCTCCATTACGAGGAGTTCACCATACTGGTGTCAGACTTAGGATGGACGTCCAATTCACTTTAGCCCTCCTACAGCCCAGAACTCCCAAGCTCAGGAGATCCATAAACCTTGGCTTCCCCAGTAGCAGATTACAAGTAAGCACCACCAAGCTCAGCCTCCTCATTTTAGACATGAGGAAAATGAGGCCTAGGGTGGCAAAGTCATTTGTCCAAGGTCCCACAGATAGTAATCATCAAAGGCGGGATTTGTACTCAAGTCTCCTGACTCCAGAACCAGTAATCTTCCCACATTATACCACACTGCCACTAAAATTCAGTGGGTAGGAAGCTGACCTAATCAAGACAGTACATTTGCTAAGAGGCCTGGCTCCATCATTCCCTTCTTGCAAGACCCTGGAAAAATCACTTATTTTCTCCCATTTATTAAATGGGAATAATACCCTATCCCCCTTGGAGGTGTAGAATGCGATGAAATGAGACGTGTTTGAAGGGGCCTGGGCCACGTCTGGCAAGCAGGTGACTACTGTGCTTTTCAAATACAGGACAGTCCTCAATCCGCTTCCCCTCTTCTAATTCTGCAGGACTCAATACCATTTTCCCAGAACCATAATTTTCCCTTTATCATTCTTAGGGGACAGGGCCTTGGTAAGGGGAAAAGTATTAATAGCCATAATAATAGAAGCTTTGCAAAACATACACACATACTCAGAAATTTAAGGTATGTATACATACACATACATATACATTTAAGCTATATATACACATATTTAAGCTATATACATAATAGACAAATATTTAAGGTGAATGTTTGCATATATACGCACAAATATACAAGCACACACACACAAAGAAATTGAAGGTTGGAACAATGAAATTTATCTTCAGTCACTGACAATGAAATGTAGAAACAGGATTAGAACCCAGGTCTTTCCTGACTGTAGGTCCAAGGCTTATTCCACTATAGCATGCTATTTCTCAGCTGTATTATGGATGAAATAAATTCTCCCACATTGACATAAGCCTGAAGCAGGGCTTTTCCCAGGGGAGTCACAACAATACAAAATAGTCCAGCTACGTGGCAAAGAACCAAGTAACTCAACCTTACTCTACCATCATTGGATTTAATGCTTTTCATACTTCCATTTCCTGAGAGCCCTCTGGTCCTCAGGACAGAATTCTCATGCTGAATCTGAACCAGTAACCAAGAAGAAGCCATCATTATTAATGCCCCTGTTCCAAGGACTTGTGCTTCCTTATATCCTACTCAGGACCTCCAAGAGATTGAGGAGGAATTACAGGCTGACTGTCCATGACTAGCATCCAGGTCCCACTCTGCAGCTTTGGCAGACCTGGGACCTAGAAAAGAAGTCACACCGAGGCAGAGGGAGGTACATGGGATCCAAAAGCCTAAGGGAAGAATGACAGCTCAGAAGGGATCTGTAAGGATGTTCTTGGGTCCAACCCAAATTGTGTCCATCTTTCTCCATTCCTACAGTTCATCAGAGAAACAGCTCTTCTGGTAAAATAATGTGGAGGGAAAGGGGGAAGGAAGTGGGCATAGTAGTAGAAAATTGTCTTATCATACTCCAATGATGAGTCATCACTGAGAATGATATAAAGAATATCACGAAGAATTAATACAGTAAGATGGAGAGAAGCCTGCATAGCTGTTTTTCTCTACCAGCTATGTGGGTATATTATTTAAAAATAAATAAACTCCATCAGCTTCTCATTGCCCAATGGCAAGGATAAGGGTACAGATGGAACATATGACATAAGGGATTTGGAACTGATCTCAACCTGGGCAGCACTGGCAGCCTAACTTGTGGCATCAAGCACTTGCCAATCTGGTCCCCCATACCCAACCTCTCAAGTGCCCTCAAGTCCAGCAATGCCTCCCTGTGGGTGTCTACATGGGTACTGCAAACATATGCTCATATCCTAAGAAACAGCCCGCAGCAAAATCCACCTCTATGGCAAACAGGCCCCAAGGAGACAACAATGCAGGGAAATCTGTAGGCAAGCAGATTACCTGAGAGATAAGGACTCAAGGCTGGGTATCTGGAAAAGAAAGGCTGCTTGGTGTATGAGTGATTCTGAACTAGTATACTAGTGGCAGGCTGCACTAGCAGAGAACAGAGCCTGGGCCAATTTGTTGTTTATTTTATTACTTGGGTGGCTGGGCCTTGGGCCAGGGAAGTTATTTCAGGCAGAGACCATAGATTGTTAATTAATTATTAGAAGAATGTTCTTATCTGCATGTACTTTCTTAGGCAGGCAAGAGACCTAGTGGAAAGAGCATGTAATTACAGGCAGACACTTAGAGAGCAAGCCACTGGCCAAGGCAATAAGGGAAGAGGCATTCTGTTACCAGGCTAAGGACCTGACTGAGAGAAATCCTGTGTAATAGGAGAGGCTGAGATAGGGGAAGATGGCTGGGTTCCTAGGCCACTAGCTTCCCCAGGAGAAGGAAGAGTTTTGGCAGGGGCGAGAAGCTCTGAACAATGACTCAGTGAAGTCTTGTACTGCCTCCCTAGGCCACAGATACCACTGGGCTGGCAGCATCTCCTGATGTGCACCGCAGCAATCTGCCACGGAAGGCCAGCACCTGTATAAGAGCAGGGATCTTGAACCACTTTCGAAAAAAGGATTTCCACTGGCAGGTTGGGTGAAGCCTATGGAACTCTCTTCTCAGAATAATGTTTTTAAATGTATAAAATAAAATACATAAGATTACAAAGAAAACTAATTATATTGCAATAGTTACTAAATTAAAAAAAAAAAAACAAAACCAGCTTCACAGACTCCACAGGCTAATAACTGCTGTATTGAGTGTTTTTAATCCCACTAGTGTTAAAAAACAAGGGGATTCAGATTAACTTTGAAAGGGGGGAAGAGGAGGGTCTCTATTTTGTTCTTCTCTCGCCTTGGACCAAGAAGAATTTGTGATGGCCATCTCCTCCAGACACAGTGGCATAGCCAGAGATGACTCACACAGCTAGCAAGGGGGTTATTTAATGTGGAAATTTTTCATAGTACAAAAGCACTTAACTCGGACCACTTCTCTCTGGTTCCCTTAACCTATCTCAAATGCTGCCCTCAAGTTGGCTTCTTACCCCTCTGGACATCTCTCATGAACTGGCACTTTAAATGAGGGTTTAAGCCCGATCTTAGGGGGAAGGGTCAGAGCGAAGTTACTGGATGGACCAGGAACCCAGCTGTCTTCCTGTGCCTTCCCCTTGGGCATGGACTCAGGCTGCTCTGAAATACTGTTTGGGGAAAACCAATGCTGGATTCCACAAACCTCCAAAGGCAAGAGCTGATCTGTTCCTATTACCCAAGTACCCTTTGTGCCATACTTCTTCTAGACCAGTCATACTCCTGTGAGCCTAATACTGGCAACAGTAATTAATAATAATAATAATAATAATAATAATAATAATAATTCATTTATATAATATTTTAAGATTTACAGAACTCTTTATATGCATTATCTCATTGGAGCCAATAACCCTATGAGATAAGTGCTAAAAGTATTATTATCCCCACTTTACAGAAAGAAATGAAATGGATTAGAAAGGTATAGTGGATGGAGTGCTGGACTTGAAAATAAGAATCCAGCTTCAGACATATACTAGCTGTGGGGCCTCAGTTTCTTCACCTGTAAAATGGAAATAATAATAATAGCACCAACTTCACATGGCTTTTGAAAGGTTCATATGATACAACACCTACAGTGTTATTTAAACCTTAAAATGCTTAGAAATGTGAGCTATAGTTACTATGAAAGTGACTTTCCCATGGCCACATAGTGACTAAGGGCTTCAGATACTGGATTTGCTATCAGAAAGCTCCAAGTTGATGCTTACCACAATTCCAATAGGCTGCAATCACAAAGAATCACCAGCATTTTTTTTTAATTCCCACGTGATCCGGTATCTCTAATTCTGAGCATGACTTGTCCCAAAAGCTAGGAGTTATGATATCTTCAGAGACGACTGGGGAACAAAGAGTATCACATCCAGCTAACGTTCCTATCCTTAACCCATAAATGTAGCTACTCAGTAGCTCCTTGGCTTAAAACTAGGAAACCCAGTCATAGAGATTATTGGACTAGTGGAGGGGAAGGAATCAAGAACAATTATTTATTGAGCAACTACTATGTACCAGGCACTGTTCTAAGCACTTTCCAAATATTATCCCATTTGAGGGAGGGAAGAGAATAAGCATTTATATGGTACCTACTATGTACCAAACACTGTGTTAAGCCCTTTACAAAAAAAAAAAAAAAAAATCAGAGAATAAGCATTTATATGGTACCTACTATGTACCAAACACTGTGTTAAGCCCTTTACAAAAAAAAATCTTATTTGAGCCTCACAACAATCCTTCAAGGTAGGTGCTAAACCCTTTACAAATATTATCTCAATTGATCCTCACACTAATTCTTTGAGATTGGTGCTATTATCACCCCCATTTTACAGTAGAAGAAACTGAGGCAGAAGTTAAGTACCTTTCTCATGGTCACATACAAACAGCAACACACACAACACACACACACAAAACACACATACACACACAAAATCTATAAGACTCTAATGCAAAGCTGAGGTCTTTTCCATAGCCACCCTAAAGAGATGGTTTGCCCAGTCTCTCTCTGGATATCCCCAGTGAAAGGTTCACTATCTCATATTTACCAGCTCTGGTTAGAAAATTCTTCATGAATGAAACCAAAATTTCCCTCCTTGTTAGTTCTACTCATTGGTCCCACTTCTACCCCCATAGAGTTATACAGAAAAAGTCAACTTCTTTTTCCATAAGTCAGCTTTTTTTTTTAAAAGAAAGATTCTGTTCCTGAAAATTACATGTGATTCAGTATTGTAATAAATAAACAGACAACCATTTCACAAAAAAAAATGATAGAGCTATACTAGAGAAGAAAAACATTAACTGCAGGAATTGCACATAGTGGCAAGGTACTCTTCTTATAGATACAGAATAAATATTAACAGCCTTTTTGAGCCAATAACACAGCTCTTAAAATATTTGGAGATATCTATTGCTATCTCTTGGAATTTCCTTTTTCAGACTAAATCTCTCCAAGCCTATAACTTTCCTGGTAGCTGCCTGTACTCCCCACTTCTTTGACAAAACTGAGTTGACTGATATCCTCTTTACAGAGTGGCACCCACACTGGAATGCACTATACAAGATCTAGTCAGTCCACTGCAGAGTAATGCGAAATTTCTAGGGTCAGGAAATAGTATCCCTTGAACTATGGCAAGGCACCAACCTAAAACCCTGCAGCCAGAGCAAGGAAGCTCAAACCTTTTACTATCACCATTTACACTAGGATACAATAAATAAAAAATAATCTGAATGCAAGGATTACCAAATAATTCAATAGAAAAATTGACAAAGTGCCTACTACTGGGAACACAAAGATTTTAGAATATAACTACCCTCAACTTACATTGAATTCCTAACCTCAATGTAAGCTCTCAATGGCAGCTTACATTCTTGGGAGGGGAAAAGGGTGAGGTAGGTGTTTTATAACAATGACCCCATGAGGGAGGTGACAGAAACATTATTGTCACCATTTTATGGACGAGCAAACTGTAACAGAGACTCTCAGTTACTGTAGCTGATGGGTGCCAGATCACCACCTAAGGCCACAGCTATTTCTGCTATCCCATATCTTATGACTGGAATGGGGTATGGAGGAGGTCGTAGTTCATAAAATCTCCTAAATACCCTTCTGGGATCAACCCTACAGGCAAGGTGATAGATAAGTTGACCCTATGAAGTCCCCTCTAGCCCAAGCATTCCATTATTGTAAGGAACGGATAATCTTCTCAAGGTGATAAGCATCTCCTAATACACCCACATCAGACCAAGAATCAGGAGCTCAGAGTTCTGATCATGGTTTGACCAAGATTAGAGAGTCCTTAAGACAGCCATTTAGTTACCTTAAGATAGTTATTTCTCCCCCAGGATTTTTATTTCCTCATCTATAAAACAAAGGAACTGGGATGATGACTAATGTCTCTCTCAGCACTCATAAACCTATGATTCAACAAAAACCAAGTTCAAGGAAAGGGAGAGGAAAATCTGCCATTTCCCCCATGTTAGACCAAAGGCTAACATTTTGGGATGCAAAGGAGACCACAGAAACCTGGATTGACAAGCAGTACTTAAAATTTTCTTTGCATCAACAGAAGGGCAAATGGGAGGGTACAAGGCTGAACAAAAGAGTCAGTAAGAACTGGGTTTAAATCCAGTCTCTGATACTTTCTAGCAGGGTAATCACCGGCAAGTCAGTTGACCATCTGAGCCTTTGTTTCTTCATCGGTAAAATGGCACTAATATCACGTGCAGTAATCTACAGTTAGGAGTATCAGGACTATTGGGAGCATCAAATGAGATTATGTATGTGACATGCTTTGCAAACTTTAGAGTTCTCTCTATAATAATAATAGCCTACACTTATATAGCATTTGTTATGTACTGTGCTTAGCATTTTACAATTATTATCTCATTTGATCCTCACAACCACCCTGGGGGTAGGTGTTATTATTATGCCTATTTTACAGGTGAGGAAACTGAGACAAATGGATATTAAGTGACTTGCCCAGGATCACACAGCTTGTAAGTGTCTGAAACTGGATTTGAATTTAGGTCTTCCTGACTCCAGGCCCAGTGCTCTATCCACTGGGCCACCAAAATTAACTGTCTTATCTTCCATGTTCTTTCTCTATGACTATACTTTGCCATCATCCTCTTAGTACACTAGTTAGGTTTTGAAGGCCCAATCACCAGGCCCTGTACCCTGCAAGAAGTCATGTGATGATTTATCCATGTTTGCCTACTTCTTTCTGATCACTTTTGGTATTAGGGCCTCTACAAACCAAAAAATGAAAGTACACACAATTTTCTCCAGTATTTTGTTTTCGGAGGGAGTAGAATTTTTGACTTGGGAAGGTGCCTAGAATATTTTTGAGGTCATCAGTGCTTCCAAAAAGAGGACCTACATGGAAGTCCCCACCATCTCCACCCACCCAGAGGCAACAGGGTACAAAGCCTCCCCACAACTCACATAACCACACAACTACATGGGAGATGGTCCTGAAAGTCATCTCCAAAGCTTTCTGGGTTAAAATGATACATAAAGATGCTTTCCCCAGAAATGCCAAAAGGCAAAAGAGGCTCTTTTCCCAACCCAAATGCAACTATCTAATAACCCTTCCACAAACCACACTTGCAACTGCTGTCCCTCCCTAACCTACCCTGGCCCCAGCAAGCTTAACTTCACTTGTATAATTCACACATATGAAGGAGTGTAGCTCTCCAAAGGCTTCTCTTGAGCCCCGGCTGAGTTCACAGATGGCAATGACAGGATATCAAGCCTTTGATGGCCGGCCTGGGATGGTAGTTAAACCAGGGTTCTACCCTGTTAACCCAGAACAAGGAAGGAGAAGAGGAAAGCCATGTGTGCCTCAGTGGACTCAGAAATATCCTGGAAATTTCAGAGCTATGGAAACCTAACCACAACTTTCCTCTGTCATCTCGTTCATATCTGTCATATTCTCTGGGTTTTAGTTCCATCATCTGTAAGGAGAGTAATATGGTCAACTACTCCCCCCACCCCCAACCCCCTCACAAAGGGGTCATGCAAAAGAGTAGTTAATTCAATAGACATCCATTGTTAAATACAGAAAAGTGGAATGAGGTAATGGACAGAGGAACTTTTAAGTTCCATAGTACAGTAGAAAGAGCATTGGAGTCAGTCAGAGTACCTGGGTTCAAATATCAACTCTGACACTATTTGTGTGACCTTAAACAAGCCACAACCTCTCTGGGGCTCAGTTTCCTCGTCTTAAAAAAATAAGCAAGCATTGATTAATCACCCAACTATGTGAACATAAAATGATGGAGGTTGGCCTACACAAGCTCTAAGGTTCCATCCAACTCTAAACCTATGATCCTGATTTCTTCTGAGCCCCAAGCTGTCTAAAAATATCATAAGACGTTCCCAGGCTTTGAGTATGTGTGGTGATTCTAGGGAGGTGGAGGTGGGGATCTGGAAGATAGACTGGTTCGAGATTTTGACATAGCCAGACCTATCTACAGGGTAATGGAAATAGACCCTGAGCTCTCTCACCTGATGAAGGTGGTTTTCCCGGTGGAATACTGCCCCACGAGGAGGACCATGGGCTTATTGTCGAAGTCGGCATCTTCCAGGGCAGGAGAGTGAAACTCGTGAAACCTGTAATGCTCTTCCAAAGGCAGCAGCTTGGTCTTGTAGAGTTTCTTGAGCCCCTCGCTCACAGTCTGGAACACCTCCGGGTCCTTCCTTCTTCGGTCGTCATGACCAAGCCAACTGAACATCTCGGCTGAGGGCGTCCCAGCAGTCTAAAGCTATTCTACGGCCTCTCCCAGGTGCCTGTTCTCTCTCCTGGTCTTAGATACAGACAGAAAGAGAGCACCTGCCCAGCCCCCAACTCTCTCAGATCTGCTTTTTGTAAAAGAGGAGACTGCTAGCAAAAGTTGGTCCAATTTATTTTAAAATTATGATGGTGAGAAGAAAAAAAACAACAACCCACACATCCACCTCACAGGCAGGAACACCCCTGGGTTCCTACACACACGCACACAGACGCCCTTTATCTCACTGTGCGTTGTGGCTCACCATTATCCTGCACAGGCAGAAGAAGATACAGGCTACAGAGAGTAAACTGACCTATCTGCTCCTTTACCATGCAAGGAGGGGCAATCGGGAACACGCTCTCCCCTTTCTCCTGAGAGCAATGCCAGTGCCTTCTTCATTCAGCTAGAGAAACTGCGTGGGGAGGAAGGTGGAGAAACTGTGACCTGAAGGACCTAAGTGCTATTTAGTCTTAGCCATAAAAGTCACATCTGCAATTAAAATGTCAAAGAAGCTCCTTCCGCTTTCACCTCCCCCAGCCGCAGCCCGTTCAGGGGGCTTGGGCTGAAGCTGCAATGAAGAGCTGAGTTAAAATTCACCCCCGCCGTGGTTCTCAGCGCGCCTGGCAGACGCCCGGGGAGTGGCGGGTGCCCTGCTGTGCCCAGGAGACGGCTCAGTCCAGGTCGCAACAGGAGAAGCCCCCGGTGCAGCCGGCTCAGGCTCAGCTCAGCTCAGCTCAGCGCCTGCGGACCGTTCGGCGGCGGCGGCGGCGGCAGCAGCAAGCGCGGAGGCATGCCCCAGCCTGTGCGGCTCGCCCCAGCCTGTGCGGCTCCGTTTAAATGCCAGCCCTGCAGGAAACCGCGGAGCATAGGAAGTGCCGACTACTGGCAAGCGACTCGCGCAGTCTCGGGCGAGGTGAAGCAGCGCGGGCAGCCGCCATGCTTGTGGGCAGGGCCAGGCGGGGTGGTGGGGAGCGCTCCTGGCGTGTCCAGCAGTATCAGCGGCAGCATCAGCAGCATCTGCTGCGCTGGCCTGGGAATGCTGCTGCTGCTGCTGCTGCTGCTGCAGCGCAGGTGTGGCTGCACAGCGCCCTCCTGGGGACAGGGACGCACGGATGACCGGAACTGACCAATTCTCCTTTGCAGCGGCCCCACCATGGAGGGCTGAGTTTAAACTGCTCTGAAAATAGTCTCTTGTGAACTTGGGAAGATCCTTTCCCTGCCCACCCCCAGATTCCAGGGGGTGGTATTTACCGGGGTTAGAGCTACAGCTGGACTAAATCAATCTCCGGCCCAGGGTGAAAGGAGCTGTTTCTTCCTTTACTGTCAGCTGTCTTTAATACCAGGGTACCTTAAGAACCTAGTCGGGAAGGGAAAAGATGGCAATGGTGGGGTGGGTAGGAAAGGGTCCAGGCCTGTGATTTCATTTCTGTAGAGAACTCCCAGTGAGGAAACTGACTTCTACCTGTGCGGATCTGGGACTTACAGTCTTTGAGAGTTGTCCTGGAGGAACTAAGAGGTTAAGTGACTTGCCCAGGGTCAGCTGGTTACTGTGTGTTATAGCCTGGATTTAAACATGTCCCCTGACTCCAAGGCCAGCTCAATTTCCATCTCAAGTTGCTAGGAGTTTAGGCTATTGAATAGAAATAATTTTATTTTCTCTAATGTCACCAAAGCCTAATTTGATTTTCTCATGCAGTCATTCTCCATTACCCTACTGCTGTCAAGAGAGAAGGAAAATACCTGTAACTTTGGCTTTCTGTTATGAGAGCAGCCTTATGAGAAAAAAAAAATACCTTATAATTTGTGGTGTTTATGCTTAGATATGTAGGTATTGTCTCCCCCAATATACAATGTAAATATCTTGAGGGCAAGGACTATTTTATTATGTCTTTATAGCTACAAATTATGTCTCAGTGCCTAGCACAGAGTCTGGCAAAGAGTAGATGTAGTAGCAGCAAGGTGACAAAGTGGAGAGAGCATTGGGCCTGGAATCAGGAAAACACTTACTAGCTATGTGACCTAGGCAAATCATTTATCCACTGTCATCCTCAGTTTCCTCAATTGTAAAATGAGGATAATAATAGCATCTGCCCCTCAGGGTTGTTGTGGGGATCAAAGCCCTGAGATATGAAGAAAGGCAAAAAACACTCCTTGTCTGAAGAGGTCCTTCAAGGCTTCAATCTATTCTCTTAGGTCAGGAAGAACAACCAGACCTGACCAAATCCATACAGAAGAAATCTATGGTTTTAAAGGTAAAAGCAATGACTGATGCACTCAGGGAACAATTTCTAATATATTTCAGAGAGGGAAGATTCCAAAAGAATGGGAAAGATCACAGATGAAACGATTACTTTAAAAAAAAAAGGCAACCAAGATGACAGCAATCATTACTGACCCACATGCCTATCTGCTTTCTCATATGTAGGAAATCTTTATGAAAATGGTCTTTGCATCCATTAAAAAGTATCTTTGGTGAAAACATGAGAAAGAAATAGAGTTTTACCCATAATTTTCGACGCTTTTGTTTTTTGCCTCTGTCTTCCCAGCTTTTAGCATAGTGCCTGGAACATAGTAGGTTCATAATAAATTCATTTTTAATTGAATCCAATTGACTACACTGGATCACATCTTTATAGTCACATAACTGAGAGATGTGAAGATTCTGCAGTGTTTATTATTTATTGATTTCTAAAAAGCATTTGACTTAGAAAAACAAAGTAGATAAAAAATGCATTACTCTCTGGCTTTGGGTAGCCCACTGCAGATGGACAGTGAGTAGGAGGCAGAGTAGAGTAGAAAGATGAGACTGAGACAGATTGCATTTAAATTCATATGTTCTTTTCAAAGATTTCATACTACTTGTTGCTCCAAAGGCCTACATTTTAATTAATATCTGTCATTATATTTTATTTATTTATTAACATATTTAATTTAATAAAGTTATTAATATTATCCTGATATTGCTCAATTTATCTACTTTTCTCTTAGGCCTGCTTTTCTTCTTTCTCTATACCAGGGATGGGGAACCTACCACCTCAAGGCCACACGTGGCCCTCTAGGTCCTCAAGTGCGGCCCTTTGACTGACTCCAAGTTTTACAGAGCATTTGTTCTGTTCTTTGCTCTATACTCTTCCCTTTGGTGATCTCATCCTCTGGCTTCAATTACACATTTAAGTAAATGACTCTCAAATCTCCAACCCAAAAGCTCTAGGTACATATTTCCAATTATTTACTGGATAGTGCCACCTGGCTGGCCTGTTAGCAGTCAGTCAGTCAACAACCATTTATTGAACTCTTAATGTGTGTCAGGCTCTGTGCTAAGTACTAAGATAAAAAAAAAAAAAAATTTGCAAAGGCAAAGACAAAACCAAACAAATAAAAAACCAGCTCCTGCCTTCAGTGAACATATATTCCAATGAGAGAGACATGTAAATAAGGAAGTACATACAAGAAATATCTACATCGATATCATCTATATACCTATGTCTACCTAACTAACCACATCTATCTCTGTATCTCTGTAGACAAAAAGTATGAAAGGTCCTCTGAAAGGTGAAAGAATTAGCAGCTAGCATCACAAACATTCAGTCTGCAAACACATTCACCATCTTCTTGCTTAAATCCACTCATCCCCCTAACTTCTCTAAGCTCTGTCAATGGCACCACCATCCTCAAAGACACCCAGCCTCATACTTTGAGTCTTTCCAGTCTTATGTCTCATACTGATTGGTTCTCAAGTAGGGTCATTTCTCCTTTCACATTTTCTCTTGAATCTAGCCCTGTCTCTCCATCCACAATATCTTCATCTCTTCTTATCCACATTGCCATGAAAGTCTTCTTGCCTCCAGACTATTAGCGTTCCACCCCACTCTCCACACCACTGCTAGAGTAATCTTCTTAATATACCTCTATAATTATGTTATTCTTTTATTCAGAAGCCTTCGTTGGTCCTCCATTGCCTCCTGAATGAAGTTGAAACTTCTCTCAAAATTTCTCAAATAGTAATTCTATGACTGAATGGAAAGAGCACTGGACTTGGGGTCAGGAAGACTTCTGTTCAGATTTGACCTCAGAATCCAACTTACTGTGTGACCCTGGGCAAGTCACTCAATCTCTGTCCTCCTCAGTTTCTTTTTCTGTAAAAATGGGGATAATAACAGCATCTACCTACTTTCTAGGGTTGTAAGAATAAGATGAAATATTTGTAAAGCACTTTGTAAACCTTTAAAATATTTTACAAATGCTAGCCATCATTAAAGTTGGAGGGGATTATTAGGATCATGAGATAAAAAGATTTGAGTCATCTAGGTGATGAGGTAAATGGAGTGCCTGGCCTGGAGCAAGGAAGACTCCTCTTTGTGAGTTCAAATCTGGCCTGAGATACTTACTGGCTGTGTGACCCTGGGCAAGTCATTTAATCCTGTTTGCTTCAGTTCCTCATCTGTAAAATGGGATGGAGAAGGAAATGGCAATCACTCTAGTACTAGTACCTTTGCCAGGAAAACCTCAAATGGGGTCATGAAGAGTGGGACATGGCTGAAAAATGGCTCAATGTAAAAAATTTGGAGCTAGAAACAGACAGAATCTGAGAGTTAGAAGGGACTGAATGGCCATCTATTCCCATACATGAAAGGAATCTCTATTAAAACATCCCCAACAAGCAGTCTTCCATACCCCTAAGGAAGTGACAGCCCTTCCACCCCCCCACCCCCATTCCCATACTCCATTTTTGGACATCTAGAATAAATTGACCTCATCACTACTTTCATTCATTGCTGATAGCCTTCTGGGGCAAACAAATCTATTTTCTCCTACATGATGCTGGGTGATACAATGAATAGAGCATTGGGCTTGTATTCAGGAGGACCAGAATTCACAGTAGGCCTCAGGTGTTTATTTACTAGTTACCTTATCCTAGGCATGTCACTTAAGCTCTATTTCCCTTAGTTTCCTCATCTCCAAAAACTGAGTTTATAATAGCACCTACCTCACAGGGCTATTATGAAGATCAAATAAGAATATTTGTAAAGTTCTTAGCTCAATGTTTGGCACATAGCTGGTGCTTAACAAATACTTCTTCATGCCCTCCCTTTCAATAATGCTCCCTTCCTAAGACTCCTCTTTGTACCCTATGACATAAATTCAGGGTTCTTCCCCACCTTAGTTAGCTTCCTCCAGACACTTTGGAATTTATTAATATTTTTCGTAAATTGTGACACTTCAGATGAGCCAGGCCACTATCTCCTCCTTCACCCCGTCTCACATAAAGAGGTAGCTTTTCTTGTTATGGCAGACCCCTTCCATCTGCAGAAGTGATCCTATTCCATCCCATCTCTTCCAGCAGATTGCCCCTTCTATAATCCCTACTCCCTCATTTACCGTCAATCTCTCTTCTTTCTTCTATACTATTCCTTCTATACGACTCCACTTGGTCATCTCATCAGCTCCTATGTGTTCAATTATCATCTCTATGCTGATGGTTCTCAGATAAATTTATCCAACCCTAACCTCTCTGCTGATCTCCAGCCTCAGATCTCCTACTGCCTATTCGAGATCTCCAACTAGATGTCCTATAGACATCTTAAACCCAACGTGTTCAAATCTGTAATTATCTTCCCCCTTAAACCCTCCCCTCTTTCAAACTTTCCAATTACTGTTAAGACCACCACCATCCTTCCAGTCCCTCCTGCTCTCAACCTGTTCATCCTCTACTCCTCACTTGCTCTCACCCTCTACATCTAATCTGCTGCAGAGGCCTATCAATTGTACCTTTGTAACATCTCGAATATATCCCCTTCTCTCCTCTGACGCTGCCACTACCCTGGTGCAGGTCTCAATATATCAGGATATATTGCAATATCCTGCTGGTGGGACTGCCCTCTTCCAGTCTCTCCCCACTTTAATCCATCTCCCATTTAGATGCCAAAGCAATTTTCCTAAAGGGCAGGTCCAACCATGACACCCACCTACACTATAAAGTCCAGTTGCTCCCTATTGCCTCCAGAATTAAATGTAAAATCTTGTTTGGCATTCAAAGCTCTTCATAACCTATCCTTCCCTCCCTACCTCTCCAATTTTTTACCATCCCTGCCATCCCTTTGATCTAGTTGACAGGAGACAGGCCCAAGGCCAGACCTTTGCCCCTCACCCCAAAAGGAATTTGGGTCCCATTCGTCTAAAGACTCTCCTTGAATTGTCCCACTTGATCAAGGAAGTCTCTGGCGTTTGCTTAAGGCTCTAATCCTATCAATTGGCTTTTCATTATTGCCTACACCCAATCTCCCAATTCTCTGTTACCCTTAACCTAGCCTAGCTCTTAATTGTCTTACCTCCCTATGGCCCCAGGCCACTTCCCACCCTTATCCTATCTATTCCCTATCTTATTCCCACCATCCTATCTAGACTCCATTCTACTGGTCCAGGTCCCCATTCTGTTCACCCCAGCCTACTGGCCACTCCCATCAAGATCCTCCCTAGATCCTTCCCACAGTCTTTCTGTATATAAGGTCCATCTTGTCTCCATTAAGGTGCTCAGATTCTTTAAGAGTCTAGCCAATAGCTCACAAATGTTCAGATTCCTCAAGAGTCCAGCCAAAATGGAGGATCTTTAATAAACTTTGTCTTTGGCTAAAAGAAGGCTTAGGTTGAATTCATTAGGGTCCCAGGACTCCTAAACCTC
Source organism: Vombatus ursinus (assembly GCF_900497805.2). Taxonomy (NCBI): domain Eukaryota; kingdom Metazoa; phylum Chordata; class Mammalia; order Diprotodontia; family Vombatidae; genus Vombatus; species Vombatus ursinus. The sequence continues at coordinate 14,367,189 of NW_020948840.1, forward strand.
TAGACCTCAACACAGTGACTTCTTCTTGTTCCTTGAACCAGACACTCCATCTCTTAGCTCTGGATAGATATTTTCACTGGCCATCCTCTGTGCCTGTAATACTCCCCCTCCTCATGGCTGCTTACTATCTTCCTGGCTTTCTTTAAGTCCCAACTAAAATCCCACATTTTACATGAAGCTTTTCCCAATCCTCTTAGTTCTAATTCCTTCTCTCTTTTATTTATTTCCAGTTTATCCTATAAATAGCCTATTTGTACATAGCTGTTTGCATCTTGTCCCCTCCATGAGATTGTGAACTCCTCAAGTGCAGGAACTGTCTTTTTATCTTTCCTTGTAGGCACTTAATAAATGTGTGTTGATTAATTGACTAACTGATTAGGGTGGGGTGCAATAGAATTATAAACTCCCTATTCCTGGAAGTTATGCCCCTCCTAGACATAGTCTAGGATTGCATTAGTTTGTTTATCAACAAATCTTTCAAGTTAAAAAATGATGTTCCATAAAAACAAAACAAAACAGACAAAAAGCAAAGGCTAGTTTAGCTTGCAACACAATTATACAAATGCCTGAGAAAACCATTGTACTTTGGTATACAGCAGAAGTGCTTTATTTGTTCTTCCTATTTCACCACACAGAATATTAAAAAGATGTGTGCTCAAGAGCTTTAATCAGATTAATAATTTTGGTTGTTTCATCAAGGACCTTAAGTGAAACCAGCTTTTTTTGTTTTTAAATTGTGAGTACATGGCAGTGAAGAATATAATGACTATTAATACAGTTTGGTGCCATTGCCTGGACTTATGCTAAGGCACCAGCAGTTTTACCCACCATTTTTTTTGTTTTTGCTACCATTGTGACAAATGTCAACACAGTAGTTCCAGGATAAACCACAAGACTCAAAAATTTTATTCAACATTTTGAATATTTCAGCACCACTTGTGTTTGTTGCCAAGCATTCATATGAAAGAAGCTCTCTTCAATAATTAGTTGGTTCTGATACTGAATGAATACAAGCAAAACAATGAGGCTCATAGATTTCATCCATTTGTAAGGCAAATGGACAATTTTGCGGAGGACCTAGTAGCTTGATCTTCCTGTTTATAGTTAAATATTTAATTCTTAGGTCATGTAGCCCCAGGAAAACTCTTCTGAACACTGTGAAAGAATGAGTGTTTTTAAAAGGCAAATAATTTCTTAGTATTATTATGAAAATAGTTGTGACTTTGCAAGCCCACTTGAAAGGGTCTGTGGATCACATTTTAATAATCATTGAGCTAGATCAGTGCTTCTTAAACTTTTTCCACTCACAACCCCTTCCTCCTTGGTGTTGCATGGCCTGAGGGCTTGCACAGTGCAAAGTGAACATGCTTTGTGTTCAGAACCAAGGCTGCAGTGAAGTTGTGTGATTCAACCTGAGCAAGCACTGCTAGAAACCTCAGATTCATTACACATTTGATTTTTAATTATTTTTGTTGTTGTGTATTCAGAAACCTTTTCCTGTTGCCAAATTTTTCACTGCTCCGTATAGGGTCACGACCCACACTTTAAGAAGCGCTGAGCTAGATGACCTCTAGAATGCCTTCTGGTTCTGAATTGATAGTACTATAGTACTGAGGCAAAAAAGAAATCATTGAGAATATGCATGGCAGATTACTGAGTCATAGAAAATTATGAAAGGGACAATTTCATAGGAACTTTGGGAAGATTCCTATGAATTGATGCAGAATAAAGTGATCAAGAACAAGGAAAACAATTTTTTAAAATATTTTTTTAATAGCAACAATATTGTAAAGAAAAACAATTTGGAAAAACTTGAGAACTCTAATGAATGCAATGACTAATCATAGTTCCAGAGGACCAGTAATGAAGCATACTACTCATCCCCTAAAAGAGAGGTGATGGACAAAAAAATGAAGAATAAGGCATACCGTTTTGGACACAGCTCAATGGAGGAATTGGTTTTGTTGATTATGTAAATTTGTTACATTTGTTTCTTCTCCCCTCCCTTCCCTTTCTCCCCTCCTCAATTCCTCTCCTCTCTTCTTCTTTCTTCTCTCTTTCTCTTAATTTCAGGGCTATGGAAGGGAAGGAGGTGGGTTAGAGGTAGGGTAGACAAAAATTTAAGAAAAAGAAAACAGGGTCATTGAAACATTTTTTAAAACACATAAGAGAACAGAAGGGAGGTCAGAAAGAATCACAGACAAGCAGGGAAGCTTTGAAAATTGCATGTTGAATTTGCCACATATTTTTAAAAGAAAAGCAAGCTATACATAATAGAGATTTGCAGTTACATGTACACTCTTTTTTTTTTTACTATATACATGGAATACCATAATATTTGATGCTTTGTTAAACTAAGAATTAAATTTAAAACAACAATGACAAAGAAGAATACATAAAACTGGAAAAGGAGGTGAGTGAGTCATATAGGGAGAATGAGAAACAAGTAGAAAGTTCAAGGGCTACATTGTTATCCAAAGATATTGAAGGGAACCAGACGGTCATCTGGGACCATTGGGTGGATTTGTGGAGAATCTGTGTAATGACATGGGCAAGAATGTCATAAGATAAGAAAGCATGGAGGACTTAGGAGCTACACCAGTAGAGTGAACATACTGTGGAGGAAACCATGGATAGGAGGAAGGGAGGGTAGGGAATAAGCATTTATTTAGCACCTGTCATGTGTCAGGCACTATACTAAGAGCTTTTTTTTTTAAACAAATATTATCTTCTTCGATCCTCTCAGCAACCCTGCAAAATAGGTGCTATTATGTCCTCATTTTTAAGGAAACTGAGGCAAACAGAAGTAAAGTGTCTCACCCAAGGTCACATGGCTAGTATATATCTGAAGTCTGATTTGAATTTAGGTCTTCATGACTGCAGGCCCAGCTTCTAATCCATTGTACCACTAGCTTTTTCATGAAGGTATCCAAGTATCTGAACTGAGTATTTTGAGAATGTTTTGGCTTTACATCTGTTTCCTGTTAGTATTCTGGTTCACCATTTGATCTATACATATTCCTAGAGGGACCAACTTGATCTCTCAGGTCAATTAAGGGATCAAAGAAATGAAAAAATTAAGACTTTGAGACAAAGGTTTCCAAAGCTTGGAATGAAGTATCTGATTCTAAGACCAACCACTTTCCTTTAATGAGGTTCTTCCCTTTGCTCTAGGGTCTGGGAGAAGAAGAGGCCATTCTTTACCTCATTTCTTACTTAGCCTTAATCAATGAATGGGTGTTGCCTCAGTCAAACTGAGACCTAGGAAAGACCTTAGCTTAAAAAGGCCATGGTCTCCCACTGCATCCAGGGCCATCTATAGTCATCCTGATCTGTATCTTGCTATTGGACCCAGATGGCTTCAGAGGAGAAAGTGAGGCTGATGACTTTGCACAGGCCTCTCTCACTTAAATCCAATTCACTTGCAAGTCATGGCATCACTTTCCTTTTAGAATGAAAGACAAACAACAATAACAACAGGATTGGGGATGGGAAGGGTTCTTTTGAAATAAGAGGCTTGGTTAGAGACTTAAAGGGGTGTTGATACCAGTGAATTCAAAAGCATATTGTTTACACACAAGTCCCTTTAGAAGAGAATCTCAAAACAAACTCTAGTCTACAGGGTTTTTACAATTCTTTGTGATGAATTATAACAGCTTATCCATACCATTGATGTATTTGTAGTCAGAGGCCTAACCTTCCAATCTACAATGCTCCACTTTCTATTTGTAGGATTTTTGGCAAGCCATTTAACCTCTGTTCCCCTTTGTAAAGTGAAGGGGCTGAACTAGATGGCCTCTAAGGTCCCTTTCAGCTTGAATGTGCTAACCCTATGACTTATATAACACTTCAGACAGGGGTGATCCACACATTATCTCATCAGAGCATCCTGATAAGCCTATGGTAGGTAGTGTAAGTATGATCATCACCATGTCATAGATGAAGAAACCAAGGCTCAAAGAGATTATGACCTGCCCAAGGTCACATAATAAGTGGGCTGACTCATCTGGGGCTGACCTTCCAGTTTTGAATTGTCCTTGCTTCTCCAGTTTTTTGTCTATGTTGCTGCCATAAAACTGAGATGCTATGAAACTGTAGCCAGTTCCAACCCCCCAAACCATCAGGTTCATTAAATTCTGAATTTTAATAAGGATCAGAACAAAAACTTTTAGTCATACAGCCAGAGTCCAGTGGCTTCCTATTGCTGCTAGGATAATGTACTGAATCTGTGTAGCACTGAAAGCCACTCTAAATCTGGCTCCAACCTATTTTTCCAGGATGATTTCATATTTTTATTCCTCATATGCCCAGGTTGGCCTTATTCCCTTCTTCCTGGCTCTGTTCCTTGCTTCTAGACTTCAAAACCATGCCCTGTATCATCCTGAAATTTTTCTTAGTAAGTGGGGTCACCTCACCTTGGAATATCCATCTTCTCTGTGGCCTTCTCAACCTAGAATATCCTTCTCTAAGGCTTGCTCCCTTCTCCCACTGGTGAGTTCCTCCTGAAGCCTCTGTTTGGGGAGGTGCCCAGGTTAACCTTCATTCTAATTCTGGAGCTTTTCTGGCTTCTAGACTTAAATCATGTCCCCACATTGAATACCTTCATTTCCCTATTCCCCTTCCCTCCCCCCATCTAGTCTCTCAGCTCTCTATTTATGTGTATTGTCTTTGCATTGGAATACAAGCTCCTCAAAGTCAGGGATTGTCTTTCTTTATGCTCGTATTTACATCCCCAGAGCTTATCACAGTGTCTGACACATAGTAAGTATTTAATAAATGCCTTCTTTCTTTCCTTCCTTCCTTCCCTCTTTCTTTCCTTCCTTCCTCCCTCCCTCATTTACTTTATATGCTAGTTAAATATGCTGACCTACATGCTACAGGAGTACACAATATACCATCTTGGACATTTATTCCTTTGTAAAGACTGTTGTCTCCCAAGCCTGGATTACTCTCCTTCTTCTTCTTCTTCTTTTTTTTTTAGGCAATTGGGGGTAAGTGACTTGCTCAGGATCACACTGCTAGTACATGTCAAGTGTTTGGTCTGAGGTGATTTGAACTCAGGTCCTCCTGACTTCAGGGTCGGTCTTCTATCCACTGTGCCACCTAGCTGCCCCTGGATTACTCTTCTTTATCTCTACCTCTTACAATCCTTTCTTTGCTTTAAGACTTGTGCTACCTCCTACCTGAGGCCTTTCTCCATCTCACCAGTTGTTATTGATCTCTTCTCACCCACTTCCAAATCACCTTTTATATATTTTGTATTTTCTTATCTGAATACATATGATTTCCCCCTAGTAGTGTGTAGATTCCTTGAGAACAGGGACTTTTTTTGTTTTTGTCTTTGTAACCCTAGCCCTTAGTACAGTGTCTCATGCATAGTAGATTGCTTAACAAATATGAGTTAAATTGAAATGAAATGGATTGAATTTAGTCTTCTACTGTGAGGGTGGTAGGGAAGGCATTATTATCTAATTTTCAGATGAGGAAACTGAGGTATAGAGAGAGGTTTTTTTTTCTTCCTCACAAGGGATTCTTAGTTCATTTCCCAGCTGGATCAATAGTTCTATATGTAACCTCAAATTCATTCTATCACCACCACCTCTCCCCCTTCCTCTGGGAGACATACTAATAAGCACTAGGAAAACAAAAGAACCAAACGGCCAGGAAAATTCACAAACTAGAGAGTCAGGTCCTCAATAGCATTTGAGAGGGGATTGTGTTTTTGTGGGGATCTCAAAATGGTAACTTCTCTGGATTAAGATATAGAAAAGGAAATAGCAAGGGTACATTATTCACTGAAAGAGGCAGAGGTATTTTTTTAAATCAATTAACAAAAGTCCATTTTCCTTCTTTCTCACCTCCCTCCCTTTTTCTCCACAGAAAAAGTGAGAAAAACAAAACCTTTGTTACATATAATCAAGTAAACCCATATAATCAAGTAAAACAAATTCCCACATTGGTCGTGTTCAAAAAATATGGCTCAACCTGTACTCTGAGTCCATCACCTCTCTACCCAGAAGTTAGCAGTATGTTTTAACTTAAGACCTCTCTAATTGCTTTGATCAGAGTTCCTAAGTCTTTCAAAGTTGTTTGTCTTTACAATATTCTTATTATTATATAAATTCTTCTTTTGGATCTTCTTGCTTCATGCTTTATCAGTTCATGCAATTCTTCCCAGGTTTCTATGAAACCATCTCCTTCATTGTTTCTTACATAACAATATTATTCCATTACATTCCTATAGCATAAGATGTCCAACCATTTCCTGACTGATAGGCACCCCTCCCCTAGTTTCCAATTGTTTGACACCACAAAAAAAGCTGCTATAGATGTTTTTGTTCATATGGGTCCTCTCTCTCTCTCTCTCTCTCTCTCTCTCTCTCTCTCTCTCTCTCTC
>NW_020948840.1:14373595-14426108 GCF_900497805.2 Vombatus ursinus
TCTCTCTCTCTCTCTCTCTCTCTCTCTCTCTCTCTCTCTCTCTCTCTGTAAAGCTAGTAGTGGTAACATTGGGTCAAAGAGTACGCACAGTTTAATAGCTTTTTGGACACAGGTCTAAATTGTATTCCAGAATGACAGGAGCAATTTACAGCTCCACTTAAGCCTTAATATAAGAGGTTACCTTTGTAAGACACATTCCCAGAAGCTATTACCATCTAGCACTTTTGTGCCTCCAAACTGCCACCAAGTGGCTGGTCACAGAATTACAGAATATCAGAGCTGGAAAGGACTAAGTAGTTCACCTGATCTAAAACATACCTGAGCATGAATCATCCCTTAACATCCTCAATACTTACACTTGAACATCTATCTTAAAGTGATGGGGGAAAGTCATTACTGGCAGAGGCATTTTTGGACATCACATTTTTGGACAGCTCTAAACATTAGGATTTAAATATTAGGGAGCGCTTAAGTGGTGCTACAGATAGAGAGGCAACCCTAAAATCAGGAAGACCTGAGTTCAAATGCCATTTCAGACACTTATTAGCTGTGTGACCCTGAGCGAGTCACTTAACCTTATTTGTTTCATTTTTCTCATTTGTAGGATGAGCTGGAGAAGGAAATAGCAAACACTCCAGTATCTTTGCCAAGAAAACCCAAAAGGCGTCAAGAAGAGTCAGACACAAATGGACAACTGAACAACAAAATATCAGGAAGCTTTCTCTCATGTGAAGACAAACTCTGTCTCTCTGAAACTCCTATTCATTTACTGCTCCTAGTTCTAGCCTCTAGGGCCAAGCAGGGGAAAAAAAAATCTAATTTCTCTACTCCAAGACAGATTTTCAAATACTTAAATATAATTGTCACATAATTCAAGCAAAGTGTAGTGGCTAGAGTGCTGAGCTTGAAATCAGGAAGACCTGGGTTCAAATTCTACCTCAAACGCTTATTAATTGTGTAAACATTAGTTCCCTCATTTATATAATAAGGATAATAATACCTGTCTTAGGTAATACCTATGGTGGTACAGTAGATAGAGTGCTGGACCTGGAGTCAGGAAGTTCATCTTCCTGAGTTCACATCTAGCCTTAGACACTTACTAGCTGTGTGACCCTAAGCAAGTCTCTTAACCCGTTTTGCCTCAGTCTTCACCTGTAAAATGAGCTGGAGAAGGAAATGGCAAAACACTCTAATATCTTTGCTAAGAAAACCCCAAATGGGGTCATGAAGAGTGAGAAACAACTGAAATGACTGAACAACAAGGTACTACCTGCATTATCTTACAGGGTTGTTGTTAGGCTCAAATGAGAGAATGTTCATAAAGTGCTTTGCACACTTTAAAACATGAAATATAAAATGTCATTTATCTACAGCCAGACTATTGCTGTTTCCTGTACATGGCATTCTACCTCTCATCTATTTGCCTTTGTATTGGTTATCTCCCATACTTACAAGGCTTTCCTTCCTCACCTCCATCTCTTAGAATCCTTAACTTTTCAATATTTTATATTTTCTGGTCTCTGCAGAATTTCTTCCCAATAGAATGTAAATTTTTTGATAATACAGGCAGCTGTTGTTTTTTTTGTTTGTTTATTTTTGTCTTTGCATCCCTAGCACCTAGCACAAATGCCTGGAACACAGTAGGCAATTAATAAATGTTTGGTGAATGAATAAATGAGTTATCCTTCGAACTAAACACATCCAGACCCTTCAGTTAATCTCCCCTATTGCAAGTTTTCCAGTCCTTTCACCACCCTGCTCACTGTTTTCTGGACATACCATATTCTATCAGTTTCTTCCTATAGTATGATACTCAGGATTGAATACAATACTGCAAAATGGCCAATGCAGTAGGATTATCACTTCCCTCATACTGGTCAGGCTTCTGTTAAAACTGCTAATGATTATGTTATCTTGTTTGGCTATCATTGCATATTGTTGACTGACATTGAGATCTTTTTCATATTAACAATTTCCTCATATATTTTAGTATTTATTCATTTTTATTCATTAAACAAAATATTTATTGATTTCCTGTTACCTCTTGTGTGGCATGTTGTAGGAGGGATTCCTTTTCAAACAGAGGGTGGCTTTGGAGCAGCTAAGTGGCACAGAAGATAGAACACTGGCCCTAGAGTCAAGAGAACCTGAGTTCAAATCTGACCTCAGACATATAATACTTACTAGCTGTGTGATTTTGGGCAAGTCACTTAACCCCAATTGCCTCACAAAAAAAAAAAAACCAAACAAAAAAAATTTTAAAAATAGAGGTTGGATTGGATGGCTCTGAGGTCCTTTCCAATTCTTTCATTCTGTAATATTTAACCATGCCCAACATTCCTTTTCATATCTACCACCAGCTCAAAAATAGAATGGTCATTTGCTTTCAAGGTTTTCTTCATTTCTACTTCAACAACCAGTTCCTATTTTTTTTTTTGCTAGCATCAGTTAAAAACATCCATTGTCACTGCCTCTTCCTTTGCTTCTTAAATAAAGAAATTATTATGAAGGTCAATGCAGATTTAATCAGCTGTGCTGCCTATAGCAGAGATTGATTGATCTTCAGCAGGTATCTAGAATTCAGGGGTGGGAAATATGTAGCCTCGAGGCCACGTGTTGCCTTCTAGGCTGAGTCCAAGTTTTACAGAACAAATCCTTTTATTAAGGAGACTTGTGATGTGAAATTTGGATTCAGTCAAAGGGCCACACTTGAGGATCTAGAAGGTCACATGCGGCCTCAAGGCCGAAGGTCCCTGAATGGTTGAAGGTCCCCATCACCATTTATATCATGCTTCTATGACGGGTTTGTAATCTGATTATCCAAAACACACTCTTCCACATTTGAACATGCTTTCATATTAACATATCACCTTTCGTTAAAATTACAGTATTAATAAACGCTAGTCATACCTGTACAATCAATCCATAAAATTATCACTTGGTACCAGATTTAAAGATATTCTAAACAGGCACCTTATGGTTCTTAAAAAAGAAAAATAACACCTTCTTATTATCCACTTAAATTAACTCTGATTTTTCAAGTTACTTCTAGAAAATTATTTAACCTAACCCCCAGGAGATATTTTCTAACACTTTCTAGTTGCTACTTCTGTCTATATCAGAAGAGGTGTCAAAGTCATCATCTGTTTATAGTTCTAGAGGCATTAATTACTACCTTAGACTCTCTTTTTTTCATAGAAAGTTTCCACTTTCTGATTCTCCCATATCTGTCTTTATACAAAGAGGAATGTCTTTATCTTTTCCACATGGGTCGGTGGCCCCATCCCTTTCTGTCTTTTTCCTCTTTGCTGGCTAAAAATAGCACCCCCCCACCCCAAACATGGGGGTTATTGTTGTTCAGTTGCTCAGTGGTGTCCAGTGCTATCTCAGTTACCCTATATGGGTTTTTTTTTTTTGGCGAAGATACTGGAGGGGTTTGCCATTTCATTCTCCAGTGAATTAACACAAACAGAGGTTAAGAGACTTGCCTAAGATCACACAGCTAGAGAGTGTCCGAGGCCAGCACTCTCACCACTGAAGCCCCTAGCTACCTCTCAAACACGGGGGTAGATGCTGTATTGGTCTGAATATAGGCGACTCCCAAACATACACCTACCTCTAAAATGAGCTTCCTTTGAGAAGACAAAAAAATTAAGTATACACTGAAAATAATTAAAGTACTATTGTTGTTCGTCCTTCCTTCTCCAAGAAGCCCGATGACATTGGGAGGGTGATGTCTTGACTTGCAAGTGGATTGGATGTGAGGGAGGCAGAGGTGTGCAAAGTCATCAGCCTCACTTTCTCCTCCAGTGTTATCGGAGTATAAACATTGACTGTTCAAAATATTTCTTTTGAGTCAAATGAAGATGTATCCACTTAAAAACTCAGTGTTTTCTCCCTTCTAATCACTTGCCTTGTCATTGCCTTATCTGTAGGCTTGACAAGTTTTGTATGGGCTAGATTTCAAAGTATGTGGGAGGGCGGGGGAGGGGGAGGAGTACATAACGAAACAGGGGTAACTGGCCAATTATACAGACAAGAGCTTCACTTCCTCCCTTCTGTCCAATCCGATCCTGACTATGATTAAAAAAAAAAACCAAACTCAACAAGGCAGCAACTACTGCTACGGTCCTTCATTTCATCCTGCTTCCAGTATGAAGTTACCAGCATACAGCCCCATACAATTACTTATTAACTATTAGCCTAACCTGCGTGTTTGGTGTGAGGATTCGAGAATTATTCCCACCCCAGCCCAGTGTCTTTTTAAAGGGACTTTGCCCTCCCCCCTTTCTTAACCTTTTCTTTTTAAAATACATATTTAAATGTAGCAGAACAGGTAAAGTTTCAAACAGTGTTTTCCTCAAAATAAAAATAAGAAGTATCATGTATATGATGCTTACTATGTGCCAGGCACTGTGCTAAATGCTTTACAATTATCATTTCATTTGAGCCTTACAATAACCCAGGGAGGTAGGTACTATTTATTATTCCCATTTTACAGATGAGGAAACTGAGGCAAACAGGTTAAATGACTTGCCGAGGGTCACACAGCTAGTAAGTGTTTGAGGCTGGATTTGAACTCAGGTCTTCCAGACGCCAGGCCTGGTGCTCTGTCCACTGCTCCCAAACAAAATAAAACAACAATCTTTTTTCTAAACTGATAAAAAGCCTGATAATTGTCACCATTCCTTCCAACCCCTTAATTCACCACTGGGGAGACGAAAGACGGCAGAAAGTTTTCTGTAGAAAGTGAAAGGTGACCCTGTTTTCTGGCTGTTTTTTCCTTAATTGATATTGCCAAGAGGTGAGCAGAACAAGGCCAGAGTATCTCCCTTGCATCCCCAGGATCACTGAGCTTCCAGTAATACCCCTCTCTCACCGTAGGAGATGTGAACAAAACCGTCCCTCTAGGCGACACACACAAGCTTTGGCCCAAGCTGGGATAGCTAAAGCACACAGAGAACCGTGCCATATTTAGGCGAGGCTACTTCAAGGCAGCCCCCGGTGACTTGTGATTTTCTAGAACTATTTCCTCAGTCGGGGATCCCCTGACAGTCTTCTTGAATTATGCTTATGGTATATACTCAACTCCTCTCTGCTTCTACCTCCTCCTCTGGTTTTAAAGGCAAAATAAGTGCAGCTCTCTGAGATAGCATGAGGATTATGGATGGCATGGAAAGGCATAAAGAACACTGGATTTCAAGTCAGGGGTCCGCATTTTCAATTATAGCTGTGTTACCTTTATGATTCTGGGCAAGTTGCATAGCTACTCTGGGCCTATTTCCTCATCTATAAAATTAGGGGGTTGGGTTAAATGATCTCCCAAAATCCCTTCCATTTAAAAATCTATAATGCTATGACATAGCCCCTACTTTTTTTTCCAGGTCCAAACCTGTGTGGATGACTCCCATCATGGAAACTCCTTCCACCAGGACAAATTGACAATTTATCTGTGCAGCTTATAGTCTTAGGGAGTCATCTGGAACACTCAGACGTAATCTGATTTTCCCAGGGTTGCCAAGGTCACAAGTGTCAGAAGTAAGAATTTGAATATAGATCCTTTGGCTCCAGAACCATTAAACCAGAGCCGCCTGACGCACTGAGTGTTTAAGTGACTTGCCCGTGGAGTTAATATGTGTCAGAATTAGGGCTTTAACAGAGATCTTCCTAAACCTTGGGTCAACCTTCTTTCTATTATGCCAGGACCAGTGCTTATTATATTAATTATATAAATCATTAACCCAATTATAAATCATAAAATCACTAACCCATTGACCTCATGAATCTTATCATCAGTACTCAAGATCTGAGTGACTTGGAATCACTTAGAATGTAGTAATCCATTATTTTAAGTTTTTTAAATACATAGAACTTCATATTTATAAATAATGGTCAAATGAGCAACTCATTTATTTTATAAATCCCAAGACTCCAAACTTTATATAACAATAGATGGCAGCAACAGTAACAGACTATAGGAAAGCAGCCATGCTGTAATAGACATTATAAGTACCCAGAAAGAAAGGAGAAAAGAAATGAAGTTCAGAAAGCTGTGTGTGAGAAATCATGGGATTCAAGTACAGAAGTTTGAAAACAAAGGTTGTTGATTGGATGACTTGCAGAGAACAGCTACTGATGAAGTCCACTAGGTGGCGCTTATGTGGAAAACTCTCATCCTACTATTTCAATCTTGGATGCATCACTGGCAAAAACGATTATGTTTTGAGGGGCATGCCAGACAATGGACAAGGATAAGTTTGGGTGTTAAGATCTAAATGTGGGATACTTTCTATTTGGATGGATTTGTGACGTCTCTCATTAATAGCAGTATGCTCTATTAAAGTATATCACAACCCATTCCTACCTCCTCATCACATTCATGGTTCTTGGCCATGTCTCTCCAGAAATACTTAGTAAGAGCTGTTTAATATACTAGAAGCCTGTTTCTGGTTCTTTAATAGTTCATGCATAGCAATGCTCTATTCAGGCTGTCCATCTGTCATCTATTGTGACTGACAAACCTACTATTCCGGAAACACATATCTCTCTAAGGACTCTACTCACATGTGAATCATTGCCAGTAACGTGTTACATTCCATTATTTTGATATTGCTCTTCAAGTTACTGGTAAATTTGATTCTCTTGAAAATACGTTGCTCCATGATTTACAGCTACAGGGTATCACCAGGACAAAAGTTATGCTGCAGAGGAGAGAGGTGTAGGATCATTGGAACTGTTAAACAATTTCCAAAATGGAATCCAACCCATTCCATTCCTTCTATTCAATTCTGGGATCAGATAATAATAATAACAACAATAACAACAACCATAATAATAGCTAACATTTACTTGTGCTTTAAGCGTCTTGCAGTTACTATCTCATTTGACCCTCACAAAAACCCTAAGAAAGGTGCTATGATATCTCCATTTTACAGATGAAGAAACTGAGGCTGAGAGAGGTTTAGGGACTTGCCAAGGGTCTCTGTTTCGAGCTAGGCCTGCGCTTTGTGACAATCCTCTGGCATAAAGGAATCCCTCCTGGAAGGACATAGGGTTGCCCTGTTGATTCTTACTTTCCATAACTGGGCTCACAGCGCCATGATCCCCCAGGGTAGATGCAGCTCTCATCAGGTTAAGTTTTAGAAGAATATCCAGTTTATGTTAAAGAGAGGCCCGTGGACCAGTCAGAGACATCCCAGGGGAAACAACCCCTTAATGAGTTCAGATGTGAAAATAACATGTGAAGCAATGGTAATCAGTTCAATGCAAAGTTTTATTGCAAGCAATGGCAGAGAGGGGGAAGGAGTGAGAGAAAGGGACCAATTTATGACTCAGGTATAAACACTAACATAGATTCTGACTCGTGTTAGAGCAGTGCTGTGTTGGGGAGCACAGACACATGGGCCTCTTCTGCAGGAAGGGCATGCTGCAGTGGGAAGGTGTGCTCCTGCTGGGGAGATGGTATACTCTAAGAGAGTGAGGTTCTTATGCTCTGATTTTGGGTGCCCTCCTGGAGCTAACCAATTTGCATTATCAGGGGTCAGTGCAAACTATTATTTTTGGGGTTTGTTAATCAGGGAGAACAGGAAGCTAGGTGGCACAGTGGATACAATGCTGGGCCTGGAGTTAGGAAGACCTGAGTTCAAATCCAGCCTCAGACACTTACTAGCTATGTGGCCATGAGCAAATCCCTTAACCCTGTTTGCCTCAGTTTCCTCATCTGTAAAATGAGCTGGAGAAGGAAGTGGCAAACCATTCAAGTATCTTTGCCAAGAAAAGCCCAAGTAGGGTCAGAAAGAGTTAGACGTGACTGAAAAACAACTGAAAAACAACATTATCAGGGAGAAAAAACAAACTGATGGCAAACAAAATACTATTTTGGACACATAGCTATACTAACCATAGAAAAACATTATTGTCAATATTTTTACATGAGTATGTTCTATAAGCTTACAACCTCCCTTAAAGTGAGACCGTCATGGTGTTCTCAAGACTACCAGGTCTAATCTTTATAACAGCCTGAGTTGGGACAGTCCTCTGATCATTTAGTTTAGATACCAGAATGAAATTAAATACTCTTAAACCATTCAACAGTTAACAAAAGGAGATTTACTTAGCCATAGCAGCGAAGGATATTCAACAAAAACATGCATCATCAAGTAAAATGAGTAGAGCCAGAAGAACATCGTATGTTGTAACAGCAACATTGTGAGATGATCAATTATATGAATGACTCAGCTCTTCTCAGTAATACAATGATTCTAGACAATTCCAAAGGGCTCATGATGGAAAATGCTATCCGCCTCCAGAGAGAGAACTATGGAGTCTGAATGCAGATAGAAGCATACTATTTTCACTTTATTTTTTTTCTTTTTGGTTTGTTTCTTCTTTCTCATGACTAATATTGAAATGTTTTACATGATTTCACATATATAACCTATATCAAATTGCTTACTATTTTAGGGAGAGGGAAAGGGAGAGAGGGAGGGTGAGAGAAAAATTTGGAACTCAAAAATGAATGTTAAATATTATCTTTACATGTATTTGGAAAAAATAAAATACCGTTAAAAAAACAAACAAATAAAAATGTGCATCAAAGGCACCAGGAGTTGATTCCCTGCCTCTGAGTTGTCTGTTATAGTCAATTAGGAAAACATCAGAGGAAGGCTAAAACCTTCCTAACTGTTTTTACTCAGGTGACCTGGAAGTGAGGTCAAAACCTGATCTCTCAGACCCATCCAGAGGATGGATTCAATACCCTTTAAGGAAAACTAGTCCAAGCTACAGGGGGTCTAGGAGAGAAGAGGTGGTTGTCAGGATATTGTTCTTACCAGAGTCACATATAAGGCCAAGGCAGGATTGAACTTGGGTTCAGAAGCTGGTGCCCTATCCATCATATCAAATTGGAGCTCATGGTTTACTTGCCAAGCTTACATTAATTGTATATACTAATGGATGAACATAGTGGACTTTCCATCCAACTATAAGAGACAATATACATTCTTCATCCATGTGGTTACTTTCTGCCTGGAATTCTAGGACAATCTCTCTTAAATGGCTGTAAGCCTCATTGAGGAGACCTTAAAACAGGCCTCCCTTTCAGCCCACCAAAGCAGCCCACAGGCCAGGTGTTGTGCAGGCCTGTTTTACATTCTCTACATTTTTTGTGGGCCACCTGAAATTCTTTGGCAGGTACAAGTGGCCCTATGTTGTACAGCCCTGCCCAAAGGGAACCTCGCACAGTCAGTTTTGCTGGGGGATTCGCAGGCCACCTGAAATTCTTTGGTGGGCTGCAAGTAGTTCACTGGCTGTAGGTGGCCTAAGATGTAATGCAGGCTGCCTTAAAATGTTTCAAAGATCAATGATTCTGCTAAATGCCTTCTGCAAATATGAGTGTCTGAAGACTATCACTATCCTTTTTTCATTGGATTTTGTGGGCAGCCTCCATAAAACTGCTATACACCTTTGGTGAACACATATTTATTTATATGTCTACCTTCCAAAGTCTTTTCTTTCTATCCCTTAAGGCTGGACCCATGTCTTCCCTGTCTGAAAGGAGGAAGGATGAAGAACAATTCTTCTCTCCCAAGCTCCTGAGCCAACTCCACCCTCACACAGGCATGCAGCTTAGTGCCATCATTCTCTCCACCAATGAGGAGAGTCTCATACAGATTCTCCAGGCTTGACCCCAGGGTTGTATTCATCTCCATTTTTAGGCATCTAATAATACAAATACTTAGAATCATTGAAGAAAGCCAACTCTGTGGTTGATCTATCAGGGAATAATGTAGATTCAGGGGAGAACCTTGAAGGCTGCCTTTTGCACTACTAACTCAAATGTGGTTTTGTAATCAACAAATAATAAACACAATGACATCTTGGGACTGTGAAGATGTGGTCTGCTGCAGAAATGGTCTATCTAAGCCCATCTCTTCCATCCCATGTTTTCATCAAGATTACCCTTTATCCATGCATTGACTACTCTGATCCTATGAGAAAATGTACATAAAAATGTTTGATAAGTCTTAAAGGGCTATATGAATTTCACCTATCATAAAGCTTTTTTATAGAGATCAGAAAATAAAGCATATGGCTCAGTGGTTGTCAATGTTTCCTCGGCCAACTTTTTTTTTAGGGGAAGGTATCTTGTGTCATTCTATTTTTTTTCTTTCATTTTTCATTCTTTTGAAGTCTTCCTCATTTAGAGTTATCTTTAAAATAAGTAGATAACAAAGTATCTTTAAATAGTCTTTCTCCCAGCATGAATTTCTTCTGTGATCATTTGTTTGGGGACATCTGCTAGCCTTGACCCCAACTTCTTTTTTTTTGCTTTTCGGTGAGGCGATCGGGGTTAAGTGACTTGACCAAGGTCACACAGCTAGTAAGGGTTAAGTATCTGAGGCTGGATTTGAACTCAGGTCCTCCCGATTCCAAGGCCAGAGCTCTATTCACTGCGCTACCTAGCTGTCCCTTGACCCCAGCTTCTTGAATGTTGTTTGTGAAACTTGAGTGTGTTATTTTAAAAATTTTAGTGACTAATAAAATGGTGATTATTTTTTAATATATTAATTGTTTTGTGCATTTGTGAAAAGGAGATCAAGACCCAAGTTGCCTTCTGTTTTGTGAAGTGACATAAGGTCCTGGGAGGCAGAGGAGGATGTGAAGAGCTAAGAAGATTTTTTTAGAACACTGGCATAAGACTGGGGGACACTGGGAAGTAACAGGCCAGCTAAAATGAACTGATCCAGAATCAATTAGGAAACAGTCCAACCACAGAACTTAAGGACAAGAGCAGAAGAAAGGGCATACATACCAAGGAAGGAGGAGGGAAAAAGGGCATGTCAAGAAGAAAGTTAGTCAGATCTTTCCTGTGGACAGAGCTAAGGGGAAACATCAGACCCTGTGGTACCAGGTACCTACAGGTTTATGAGTTTTGACCAGAAATCAAACAGGGTGGACTTGGGGGTCCAAGCTAGAAGTAACCTTGCTCCTCTAGAAACCAAGAGGGATACAAAGAAATAGCTCAGCCTTGGGTTGAATGGGGGACATATGGATTCCCTAAAACCAAAAATCTAGATCTAGAATTGGGAGTTACAGAGTTTAATTGGAAGGTGACAATGGGTAAATACTTCAAAGGGACATAAGGCTTTTAACCTGAGCCAGTTCTCATGAAACCAACCATAAGACTGTGCTTTGTGATGTGTCTACTGTATACAATTTGATGTTCTGAAGGCTCTGTAAGAGAAGTTCTTTGCTTAACCACTATTCACAGATTTTTGCTTTTGCTGTTGATATCAGAGTATTTAGCAGGAAAGAAATCACGTTCTGGCTTGTAGCACTTATATGATTTACTGTTACAATAATTGCATCATACAATGTGAGGAAATACAGGAAATTTATTTTCTCCCTTCTCATTTGTGCCCAATATCACATCTTGGAGCTATAGTTTTAAATACCTTATATGTCACAATATTTGAGCACAAATGGCTTAAGGTAAAGTTACAAAGCCAGCAAAGTTTACCTTAGGGAGGAGTGATTAAAATGGTAGATTTGGAGTCAGAGAGATCTGAGTTCAAATCCTACCTCACACATTTATTGGTTGTGATACCCTGGGCAAATCACTTAAAAAGCCTCAGTTCCCCTATCTATAAGATGGGAATAATAGCAGCATCTGCCTCACAAGATCGTGGTGAGCATCAAGAGAAATACTCTATGTGAAGAACTTTTCACAACTTGAAACACCACATATATGTTAGGTATTAACATTATTAGGTATTCTATTTCTTTTGGTTCCTATCTCCCTCCCTGCTTCCTCTCTTCTGTGACCTTTTGCTATCTCCTGACTAGTTTTCTTATCCTGCTCCTCTCACATCTGGAACAGTTATGATTGGAAGAAAAAATAATAACTAGTGTTTCTATTTAAAGTTTTAGTTTTAAAATTTTTTAATGTTTTAAATTTTTCAAGGCACTATATATACTTTATCCCATTTGTCTCTTGCAACAGCCCTGTAAGTCAGGTACCCCAGTTGTTATCCACGTTTTAAAGACATAGGAAATTGAGGCTCAGGGATGTCAAACAATTTTGTCAATGTGTCACATAGCTGTAAAGTGTCAGAAGCTGAATTTGAAGTCAAGATTTTCTGGCTCTGGCACTGGTAGAACTGATTTCTATAGCACTTTGTAATTTCCAAGTGTTTTACATACCTGAAGACAACCCCTCGAGATATTATATTCCACATGTTACGTAATGATGCAATGTAGCCCAGAGAAGTTAAGGGCTTTAAGGTTGAAAGTAGGCAAGCCAAGAAACAAGTAGTGTCACATCAATATAGTGGGACATGAACACATGGTAAGAAACAATGAATCTGATGGATGTAGAGAAGCATGGGAGAAAGACATGAACTAATGCAAAGTGAAGTAAGCAGAGCCAAGGGGAACAACATGCAGAATGATTACAGTAATGTAAATGCAAAAAAAAAAAAGTTAAAGTCAAATACTGCAATTTCAATGGCCAAGATTGGCTCTCAAGAAGAGATAGGAGAATGTTCCTTTGACAGATGAGAGATTGTGGCTGTTGGAGGATCCACAGACTGTCAGACTTGGTTGCTATATTGGTCAGTTTTGGTGAACTGCTTCTTTTTTTCCCCTTTAAAAAAAAACTTCTTTTTTTTTTTAAATATGGGATTGCTGTCTGCATCAGGGAAGGGGAAGGAATATATTGGGAAATGAAGGTGGTACAAAAACTAAAGGTATCAATTAAAATGATTGAAAATGAAAATAGCTGAGCTAGAACTATAACCCAGGTTTTCCAGCTCCATATCCAGAGCTCTTTCCTCTAATAGGTGAAATTTCATAGTGCTTTACAATTTACCAATTGCTTTACATACATTATAAATTAGACCCTCACAACAAGCCTTTGAGGTATTATTATCCCCATTTTACTGACTAGAAAACTAATGCTCAGAGAGATTAAATAATTTGACCATTGCTTACATAAATGGCATTCCCCGGACTCAGCCCTGACTGCAAGTCCAGCACTCTTTCTACAATTCTATTTTCTCCTTGATGATCCAAAAGTCTTTTTGTTTAAAACATTTTTTTTTTCTTTTAGACTAGACCTATGATTTCACTGTTATAGGAAACTGGAGGTAGCTGGGTGGCCACCATGGACAGAGCACCAGGCCTAGAGTCAGGAAAACCCATCTCCCAAGTTCAAATCTGGCCTCAGATATTTACTAGCTGTGTGACTCTGGGCAAGTCCCTTGACCCCGTTTGCTTCAGTTTCTCATCTGTAAAATGAACTGGAGAAGGAAATGGCAAAGCACGAAAACCTCAAAAAAGGGGTCATGAATAGTTGAACGCAACTGAACGAGAACTTAAAAGGCAGGTCAGTGCTTGCTCTACAACTCAGTCTTGGAGAGTTGTCTCATACCACTGAGAGAGAGGTTAAATGACTTGCCCGAGTCACAGAGCCAGTATGTGTTTGAGACAGGGCTGGAACTTAGGTTTTCCTAACTTTGAGGCCTGATCAAATTAACTACTACTTTACACTGCCTCTCTGAGATAGCTAAGGCTCTCTGAGATCCTTAATAGGACTTTAATAATTTGTGGAATTTTTTTTTTAAGATTCCAAATTCCCTTCTCTCAAGTGAGTTC
Organism: Vombatus ursinus; assembly: GCF_900497805.2. NCBI lineage: Eukaryota > Metazoa > Chordata > Mammalia > Diprotodontia > Vombatidae > Vombatus > Vombatus ursinus. The sequence goes on from NW_020948840.1 coordinate 14,387,252, forward strand.
TAGCTTCCTTTCCGTGTTAGGTTTCTTCGTGGGTCTTGACCTCTTCCCCCTGTCTGAATTGGCAAAATGCCTATTTGCTATTAGGGTGCTGGTGACAGAAGACTTCAAGGGATTGCTAAGAAAAGCACCTTATATTTCCTTCCCACTTGGGTGGGAGGATTTCTGCCTATGTAACTTGGAGGAAGTGCCAGGTGGCAGCACTGATGGTAACTAGTGACTCAGAGCGTTCTATAAAACCAAAGAAAACAACAACCTTTACTCCTACTGCTCAAGGGAGAGTGTGCCCTCTAAGGATGCAGGGGCCCTGGGTGGGTGACTGTTGCTTTGTTGAGGAATGATGTGGCATGCCGTAAAGATGCCTTCAGTGTGTTGGAAATTCTTGCATTTCTTCATTCCCCTAAGAAAGGTTTTAGGAGTGTGGGGAATGGAGATCGATTTGAGAGGTTATCTCTTCCAATGGCCTTATTTTACAGATAAGTCAGTCATTTATTTAAACGTGAATTTATTAAGTGCCTGCTATGTGCCAGGTACTGTGCTAAGCACTGGGGATACAAAAAATGGGGGAAAAATTCCTCCTGTCAAGGAACTCATTGTCTAACGCGGAGACAACATGCAGGCAATTATGAGAAAAGTGAGAACTGGTAAGATTAAGTGATTTGCCCGAAGTCATATAGACAATACACCGTAGAGCTAGGACTATTATTATTATTAACAATAATAAGTTATCATCTGTACAGTGCTTTAAGGTTTTCAAAGAACTTTACAACTATTATCTCATCCATACAACTACCCTGGGAAATAAGTGCTATTATTATTACTATTTTACAGATGAGAAAACTGAGGCAGACAGAGATTAAGTGATTTGCCCAGGGTCACACAGCTAGTCAATGTCTGAAGCCAGACATTGTGCTCAATGACTTTCTTTCCTGTCTGACTACTCCTTCTCAGTCTGCTTGGCTGGCTTTTCATAGATGGAGCCCATTAACCATGAATGAACCCCCAAGCTCTAACCTGGGTCATTTTTCAGTTGTGTCTGACTCTTCATCGCCCTATTTGGGGTTTTCTTGGCAAAGATACTGAAGTGGTTTGACATTTCCTTCTCCGGTTCATTTTTCAGATGAAGAAAATGAGTCAAACATGGTTAAGGGACTTGCTTAGGGTCACACAGCTAGTATATGTCTGAGGCCAGATTTAAATTCATGAAAATGAGTCTTTGACTCCAGGCCTACTACACCATCTAGCTAGATGCCTTACCTTCTACCTCTATACTATTTCACTTTATTATTTCATCAGCTGCCATGGATTCAGTAACCATCTCCACGCAGATGGTTCTTGGATCTATTTATTTAGCCCTGACATCTCTTCTGACTGCCAGTCTTGCATCTCCAACTGCCTTTTGGACAACTCAAACTGGATGTCTTGTGGGCATCTTTAATTCAACGTGTCCAAATTGAACTCATTACCTGTTCACCCAAATCCTCTCCTTTCCCAAACTTCTAAGTAGCTGTCAAATCAATCCCCATCCTCCCAGTCTCTCATGCTTGAAACCTAGTTGTTATCCTCAATTCTTCACTCTCTCTCACCCCTATATTCAATCTGTTGTCAGGTCCTGTCAATTCTACCTTTACAACATCTCTTATATGTCACCCTTTTTCTCTGACCTTGCCACCTCCCTCTTCATCACCTCTCCCTTGGACTGTGGGTCTCCTTGCTTTTCTTGCCCAACTTGTTCCCATTTTGTCTCTTCCATCCACTAACTGAAACCCCAAAATACACATATCCCAAGCCCTTTGCCTGAAATTGGTTACTCAGACCAGACAGCAATACTCCCTGAGAAGGACGAAGGGGATCGAGCTACCCAGAAGAGCTCTTCTGTTACATGTTATTTTATATATTTCAGCACATTTTATATTTTTAAAACCTATTTTCTGGTCAGATATTTGACTCTACTATTAATTCTACTTCAGTTGTTTTTCTCATGTTAAAATCCTATCTGACTCTGAAACATCACAAAAAGATCCAATAAGCCCTCAATGTAATAAAATGCAAGGCACAAAATCAAGGACAAACCAGATAACTCCAAAGACCTCAATTTCCTGCTGATTTAACACTAGAAAGATCGAGCATGTCAATTGACACAAACTTTTTACTTTGAAATAAAATTTTTCATTTTGTCAGGTTCAGCAATTAATGAAATTTTTTTCTTTGAAATAAAAATTTTCATCCTATTATCTCTTTTCTTTATAGATAAAGATTGGCACTTCATTGACATGGCTAAGTGCTTCCAGGTATTCTTTACCTGCCTTTGCTGGTCACCTCTCAGTCTTAGAGCCCATTCTGTTCTGTCTAACATGCACTCACAGCTAAGGGACTTTGATCTGGGCTTGGATGGCAGCTTTGCCACTTGCTAGCTTGAGCATTTCCTCACCAACAAAATGGAGATAAACATACTTGTATTGTCTATTCACCTTATGGGACCACTGTGAGAAAAGTCTTTTTTTCATCCTTTTAGCACCATGCAAATGACATTTATCATAAATCCCCCCACCAACATCCTATTCTGCTTCTTCATCATGGCGTGGAGCTGAATCTCAGTTCCCAAAGACTCTGTTAGTGGAGTGCAAGCTCTGACACATTCTACTAAGCTATTGACACTTTGGATATGGACCCAATGAGGGACCATTTGTCTATCATCTGAGGACCAGCCTAGACAAGTTTAGCTGGTCTCAGGCAAATATGTTTACATTGCAACTACTTGAAGACCTGTTACTAAGTTGTAGAGGAGTTGTGACCTGCATCCTGCAGAGCCAGTACCCACATTGACAAAATCATAGATGCATGAAATATGTCAATATCACTACATAGGGAGGCAGTGTGGCTTAGTGGGAAGAGCACTGGAAGGAGAATGGAGGACTTTGCGTTGAATCTTGGCTCTGTCACTCGCCAGCTGTGTGATATTGGGCAAATCACTTAACCAGTCAGTCAGTCAATTGACAAGTATTTATTATGCACTTACTATGTGCCAGGAGTTATGCTAAGTGCTGAGAATACAAAGACAAGCAGAAAGAAGGATAGTCCCCAACCTTAAGGTGCTTATATTCTAATGGGACAAGATGACACACAAAAAAATAAAGTTGAAAAGCTGAGGTGGGGGACAGGGAAGAAGGAATGAAAGGACCCATCCCCAGAGGTATAGTGGAGAAAGTACAGAGTGGAGTCCGGAGCAACATGAAGATGAAGATGTGGCTGGCCAGGATGCCCTCCTGAAAATGGAGGTTCTGGAAGAAGTCATTCAATCAGAGGGAGAATCCAAAGGAGTAGAAGTACTTCAAATGGGTCAATTATAGGGCTAGAGTGAACTTTTAGGATGAGCAGGCTTCAGAGAAATGGTAAAGAAAATCTGAAGTACAGTCTTGGTTTCCTCATCTGTTACATGAAGGTACTGGACAAAATGGACCTCTGAGGTCCCTTTCATCTCCACATCCAAAATCTGATAACTTTTCTGGACCTTAGTTTGCTCATCTGAAAAATAAGTCATCTGCACTATACTACCCTTTAGACATTATTACAGTTACAAAGATGACCAAGAGATAGTGAGATACAGGGATGGAGCACTGGAACTAGAGTCAGGAAGACCTGGGTTCAAAATGAACCTAGGTTGACCCTCAGTAGTTACATGACCACAAGAGAGTCATCTAACCTCTCTAAACTTCATGCAGCTCTCTAAATACATAAATTGTGACTAGATTGTCATCTTCCATAGATGGAAGATGTTTCCATACCAACAAAATCACAGGCTATTGATGTACAGACAAAGGCAAACCAAGATGACCTATTGAAATTAAAAAGTAAATGTTTTCTCTCCAACTTTGGTGAGAAGTATATTGAGCATCCTGTACCCACCCGTCTTTCCACACTATATATAAAAATACCTACTCATTCATTGAACAATGCCCTCTTCTAGTGTAATGCAGTTGTTAGAGCTATAAAACTGAAAACAAGAAGAACTGGGTCCAAATTCTACCTCAGACACTTACTAGCTTTGTGACTCTGGCAAAGTCTCTTAACCTTTCTGAGCCTCAGTTTTGCATTCTGTAAAATAGATACATACATATGTACTATATATATATATATGTATATACACATAGAGAGAGAGAGAGAGAGCACAGGAGAGTACTTATAAAGCATTACCATGTGCCAGACACTAAGGGCTGGCAATACAAATATAATCAGGGAAGACAATGCTTGACCTCAAGGAGCTTACAGTCTAATTAGGAGAGGACAGCACATAGAGAGAGGGTGAAAAAACTTGGGAGACTGAGACTCACCTCTGATGAGATGTCTGGGAAGTAGGCAGTTAACTGGCTCAGTGGATAGAACACTGGACTTGGAATCAGGAAGATTAGAGTTTGGAATCAGGAATACCAGAGTTCTAATCTGGCCTCAGACACTACCTATGTGACCCCGGACACAACCTCGTCCTGTCTCAGTTTTTTTGTGTATAAACTGGAGATAATAATAGACCTACCTTTCAAGGTTGTTATGAGGATAAAATGAGTTAAGATTTGTAAAGTGCTTGGCAAAGCTTAAGGTACCATACAAATTCTAACTGTTGTTGTTGGGTTTTTTTTTTGGTTTGTTTTTTATTGAAGGGTATTGGTAAGATAGGGGCAGCTAAGTGGTGCAGTTCATAGAGTGTCAAGCCTGGAGTAAGGAAGATTAATCTTCTTGAGTTCAAATCTGACCTCAGACACTTACTAGATGTATGACCCTGGGCAAGTCACTTACCCCTGTTTGCCTTAGTTTCCTCCTCTCAAAAATGAGCAGGAGAAGGAAATGATACACTGCTCCAGTACCTTTGCCAAGAAAACCTCAAATGGGGGCACAAAGAGTTGTACAGGACTGAAAATGACTAAACAACAACAAAACTTGGTAAGATAAGATAAAGGCTCACCTCACAGAGCCTGGGGACCCATGGGTAGAATCCAAGGTTCTAGTGGGAGGAAGATGAGAATGAAGATTAGAAATCATGGTGGGGAGATGGCCAGGTACCTACCTATGGTTATTGTGAGGATTAATTCAGTAAATCAAATACCTACTATGCACTCTGAACTGTGCTTATTATAATGTATATAAAGCACTTTGGAAACCCTAAAGCAGATACTATTAAATTTTAAAATAATATTATTACCTCTAGCTCACACAAACCCTGTCCCACACAAATCACCTCCTTATCTCTTTTGTGGCTTTTTTATCTATAGTCAACAGCAACACTCTATCATAAGCAGCAAGGGCCACTCGTTTCCTCATCTGTAAAATGAGCTGGAGAGGGAAATGGCAAACCACTTCAATATCTTTTCCAAGAAAACCCCAAATGGGGTCACAAAGAATCAGACAAAACTGAAACGACTCAACAACAACAACAACAACGAAATCTATAGTAAACAGCAACACTCCTCCATAACCAGCAAGGGTTACTCAGTAGATGTTTAATCAATGTTGGTTAAATAGACCTGAAGGACTAGTTCTCCTTCACTGCAAAGTTTGAGAATGGGGAAGTAGTTGTCTATTAGTACGAGATTGCTATCCTCAAAGAAAATTTATGGGCATACTTAGTAAGTGATTTGGCAGGAACTTTTTCTCTTAAGACTCAACTTTAAGATTCTTTTACCTGATTCACATCAATTGCTTTCCCAGTCTTACTGCTGTGAAGTGGGCACTTTAGGGGATCTGTTTTTCTCATTTCACTTGAAAAAACTGAGGCACTGAGAAGGGCACTTGACTTCTTCAAAGTGAACAGGAAGGAGAGGGGATCCTTGTTCAGTTCTTTAGGTATCATGACGTGATGCTACTGTCACATTATCCAAGCCAAAGGTTTGGAAACCTCTGATGAGTGGAACAAAGGAAATGAGGATCCAAGTCAGTCTCTCTCCTTTCTCAAGGAGTTCAGTGCCTGACTTACCATCTTCTCCTCCTCAGATCTTGCCCTTATATTAGGGAACTTTGACATTCATGTGGATACTCCTTCTAACTATCTAACCTCCTAAACCTTTTTAAAATTACATTTTATTTTTTAATTAATAGAAATCTATTTTCTCTCCCTCCTGTTCTCTATCCAATTGGGGAAAAGAAAAAAGAAAAATAAATTATTTGAGCAAATATGCATAATTAAATAAAAAAATTCCTTATTGGCCGTGTTCAAAAAAGCATGTCTCATTCTAGACCCTTAATTCATTACCTCTGTGTCAAGGGGTGGGGAGCATGTCAGTTGGAATCATGGATGGTCATTGTGTTGATCAGAGAGAACTCTGATAGTTTTTCAAAGTTATTTGTATTTACAGCATTGTTGATATTATATAATTTATATGATAATTATATATTAGATATATAATTATATAAATTATTCTTCTGGTTCTATTAATTCCATTCTCTATCAGTTTATATAAGTCTTTAAAACTGTTCCTTTTTGTAATGCTGGTCTTATAATAATAATTCATTTTTGTGATTCTGCTCTCATCCTTCTGCATAATTTAAGATAAGCACAATAATATTCCATCACATTCATATAGAAGTCCTCAGCCTCTTTAAATTCCTGGATTTAATCCCTACTATTTGATTCTAATTTAGCCACATGTTAGCAGTGGTCATACATGGAATCTCATCATTTCTCATGTGTTCCCCTCCCTAATCAGAAAATTTTTTTACATTCTTCTGACCATAAATTCTTACCATTCCATGATTCCCTTTACCTCATCCCTCCTAAACATATTCTTCATCCTCACTGAGATCACCAATCCCCACTCCTCAGTACTTTCCCAGGCTCTGCTCTGATTTCACTTTCCTTCCTTTCTAATCCTGAACCTATGGTTAGCTAATTCAAATCTGCACCATTCCCTGTTTTCAAATCCTTCCTCCCCTTGTCTTATTGCCACTTGGCCCTTGCCAAACTTCAGCCCTGGATTATTCTTAACATCTGACTCCTATCAACAGTCTTCTAATTGTTGAATCTGATAATCTTTTCCCATTACTCATGACCTCTCCACATATTGACACTACTGACTAACTTGACCTGAAAAATCTCTCCTCTCTGGTTTTCATGACACTGCTGTCTACTAGTCTTCCTCCTACTTGCTTGATTACTCAACCATCTCCTTTGCTGGTTCATCATATCATACCTGCTAAGTATGGGTATTTCCTAAGGATTTGTTCTAAAGCCCTCTTCTCTGCCCCTTTTCCCACCAGCGCCTGTTGATTTAATTATCATCTCCATGCAGATCTGCATATCTAGTCTCAGTCTCTCCCCTGACCTCACCAATTCCCTATTAGGAATTTTAATCTGAATGTCCCAGAGACATCTTGAACTCTGTATGTCCAAAACTGAACTTATTGTCTTTCCCCTCAAATTATCTCTTTTTCAAAACTTCCCTCTTTTTGTTGAAGGTATCACCATACTTGCAGGTTCATAACCTTGGCATCATTTTGGACTCCTCTCTCTCATTCACCCCACATATATTAATCAAGCAGTTGCCAAATCTTGCTGCTTCTACCTCCCCAACATCTTTCATATCCCATCCCTTCTCTCCACTCACACTATACACTTCTCATCTAGATTATTACTCTCCTTGGCTCAAGTCTCTCATCACTCCAATTCTTCCTCCATAGTGTTGTGAAAGTCATTTTCCTTAAATGTAGATATGACCAGACCAGTCCCCTACTAAAGATCCAGAATCTTAAGGAAGAAAATGACACTTTGAAAATTAGAATTGGCCAAGGTGAAGCCAGCGAGGTTATAAGAGATCAAGAAATAATTAAACAAAATATGATGAATGAAAAAATAGAAGAGAAAGTAAAATATCTTATAAGAAAAACAATTGATCTGGAGAACAGATCAAGAAGAGAAAACATAAGAATAATCAGCCTACCTGAAAGCTATCATCAAAAAAAGAATCTTGATACAATAATAAGAAATAATTAAAGAAAATTGTCCTGAAGCATTAGAACAAGGGGGGAAAGTAGAAATAGACAAAACACATCAATCACTACTTGAAAGAGATCCTATGAGGAAAACTCATAGGAATACTATAGTCAAATTCTGAAACCCCCAGCTCAAGGATAAAATATTAAAAGCAACAAGAATAAATCAATTTAAATATGATGGTGCCACAATTAGGATCACACAAGATCTAGCAGCAGAGACATTAAAAGATGTCAGGTCTTGGAACAATATGTATCGAAGAGCAAAAGAACTGGGGCTCTGGCTGAAAATATCATACCCAGCAAAGTTAAGCATAATCCTGAATTTTAAAAAAATGGATATTTGATCAACTGTCAGGCTTTCAAGACTTTGTTAAAAACAAAACAAAACAAAACCTGAACTTAATAGAAGATTTGACATACAAGAGCCAAGAGAAACATAAGGTATATACCAAAGACCGATTACAAGAGATTCAATAAAGACACACCATTTACTTTTTGTATATGTAAAATGTAAAACGTATGTCTAAGATTGTCATTAGTAATTGGGTAGTTCATAGGAAAGATTGGGGTAGACATGAGTATGATATGACTTCAAAAAGTAAAACCATTTAAGGTTCAAGAGGAAGAATCGATACAGAGGAATTAGATTTGGGAGGAGGGTTGGTAGTTCTGGTAACCTTTCATTGGGAATGGGTTTAAGAGGGAGCAATACATATATATCTAGAAGAATATAAAAGTCTTCTAAATTCAGAAGAAATAAAATGGTAATCATGTGGTTTGAAGGGTTCAGGCCCCCCCCCCCCCCACAAGGGACTGAAGTACAGGACAGGGTTGTCTGGATTGAATTCACAGACTCAAGTAATTTGGCAAAGGTTTACTTTTACGCTATTCAGCTGGCAAAAGTTTTTAAGGACACTGCGACCTTAGAGGGGTATAGTTAAAGTTTATATAGGAAAAACTATAGTAAAACATGTGCCAAGTATGCTAACTAGGTGATTCAGGGTGGGATTAGAGAGTGGTTAAGGAGAGGTCAGTTCTTAAAGGAACATGAAGTTTTTGTATCTACTGCACAGGCATTTTACCCAGAGTCTACCAGGAAAAGCCCAAGGGAGGGGATGACAGGGAGGTGTGATTTTTAGGTCTACTATGTCAGTAAGTTAACCAGTAGTCAGGGCCGAACGAGGATTGTCCAGTCTGCCACTAATCAGTGTCTTGTTTGACAAAATAGATGTAGGGGGTATACATATGTCTTAAGTCTAGGATACACATAATGAGGAGTCCACGATGCATATAATGAGGTAGGGAATTGGTATAGATAGTCTGGTGGGTACTGCATATCTTTATGAGTCAGCACAAAGCCAGTTCAAACTACTAATTCCTACAGGTTCAGTTTGTAATTGCACCAGGGAGAGAGATAAGTGTTTAACTGGGGCCCACTCATGAGTAATTGCTAGGCATAGTGTCCTTGGGCTGGGAAGAAACTGCCAGGGATAGTGTTTCTTAGGCTTGGGAGAAATATGGTCCTGGAATTGTGGTCCGAGCACAGGCACCCAAGCACCCCATCAGTAAGGGGATAGGGAAGGGGGAAAGGACAAGGGAAGGATCTTTAGAGGGGAGACTGAGGGAATAGGTTATAGGGGGCTGTAGAAGGGTGTTTAGATTTATGGGAATGGGAGGATAAGGGAGGGATCCTTGGAGCAGGGTAGACTAAGTAATAGGAGGGCAAGGTAACAGGTATAAGTAAAGTAGAGGAATCAGGAGGGATAGGAAACAAGAGAAAAAAATATATCCGCACTTAGTTTTAGGGGAGAGGGAGTGGGGAGGAAGGGGAAAAAAAGAACAAAGTAAAAAGTGCATAGCAGAGTCCAAAAAAAAAAAAAAACTTACAAAGAAGCAAAGAAAAGATGGACAGCTCTCAACATAATGTGTAGTACAGGCTTTCTTGATATGGAAATTAACTGCTATATATTTTGAATCTTCTCTTATCTTCTGCTGTGCACATGACACGCTATTTTTTTCTCTCACTTTGAATTTATTTTAATATTTGTTTATGATTTTTTTTTCTCTATTGTGTATTTGAGTTTTGGTGTTTGAGTCTAAAAGAAAAAAAAAGGAAAAAAAGAATATAAGCTCCTTATATGACAGTATTATTTCATTCTTTGTATTTGTATCCCAGTGTAGACATCTTTTTGATTATTCATATAATGCTTATTGATTGATTGATTATTTGGCTCCTTGGAAGCAATGGATGTCAGCTCTCCTAAACCTTTAAAAACAGAGCCCATTAAGGCATATGTACTATGCTTTATTGACTCCTCCTACATGGGAGTAGCACTGAAGAAATATAGGAAAGGAATGGCATTTTGAAGATACAAATTATCTGGATAAAAGGTTGCTTGGTGAACAATAAAAGGAGAGAGACAACTAGGAGGTGGATAGACTGCTGTACCTGAAGGAAGGCCCAAGTTCAAATCCTACCTCACTTACTTGCTCTGTTACTCTGGGCAAGTCACTTAATCTCTCTATACCTCAATTTCCTCCTCTGTAAAACTGGGGATAATAGTAGCACATACCACACAGGGCTGTTGTGATGATCAAAGGTGATAATATGTGTTAAATATTTTTCCAATCTGAAAGTGTTGTGTAAATGCTAGATATTATTATTTTGGAGGCCAAAGAAAGGCTTGACCTCTCATTTAACTCTGAGAGGGTTACATGCAGAGATTTCCTATCAATGACCTCCTGGAAAAATAAATATTACACATAAAATATAATTAATTTGATTAAGGATGGGGAAAAAAGGGGGGACAGGGTGCATTTCCTACTTGGGGCACCCAAAATGGGGCAATTGCCCCAAAAGACTCTGCCTAAAAAGGCTCCAATTAAAGGTTAGACTTTTTTTTTTTTATCATGGCAGGTTTTATTCATTTTGGTACTAACTTGTCAAGGGGATTAGAGATGGGTAGTGGGTCAAATGATTCATAAGGTCTTTTACCCTTGGGTCATCTGCTCATTTTTAATACCACAGAAGAATGATCTGGAGTTTGTACTCATTAATACTTTTAATCCCTGCTGCCCAAGACCATGACATAATAGTATCTGGCATTCCAGAAATACCTTTCTATTTCAGAAAGGAAAAGACCTCCTTTTAGCAACATGGACATTCATCACAAGATGATTTTTTTTCCTTACAGGTATTTGTCCCTAAAGGATAAGTGCCCTTATCTTGATGACAAACAGTACCTTAGAGAGGAGCTGTATCAATCAATCATTCAATTAATCAGCATACATTAAGCACTTAATGTATCTGTTGGGTGCTAGGAATGAGTAGTTTAATATTAAGAATAAAAATAGCTTTAATTTATATAATACTTTTAAGTTTTCCTAAGTGTTTTATATATTATCTCATTTTATCTTTACAACAACCCTATGAGGCAAGTGCTATTATTATCTCCATTTTATAGATGCAGAACCTAAGGATAAGAGAGGTTAAGTGACTTACCCATGGACATTCAGGTAGTAAGAATCTGAAGTAGGATTTGAACACAGGCCTTTTCCAACTCCAAGTTTAGCATTTTATCCATTGTACCACCTATAGCACTATTCATAGATATGAAAATATATATGTGTGCATATACATATATACAGCATACATACATATATACAGTATACATACAAATACACACACATATATATGAAATATATAATTGGGGTTAAATGACTAACAACTGAGAGAATCAGGAAAGGCGATTAAAAGAGTTGGGTCTTCACTTGAGCCTTAGGGGGGCCAGGGATTCATTGAAAGCAGGGGTGAGGACAGAAAACATTCCAGTCATGGTGATTTCCCTGACAGAAATAAAGAAATAAGGAAAAAAGGTATAGCTGCAGCAATATTGGGATGTCACAAGGTCATATAGGAGTTTGGGAAGCAAAAGTAATATAAATTTTCTGGCTATCTAATTCCCTTCCCTATCAGCTAATAGAGAACTGGATCTGGAACTAAGAAGACCTGAGCTTAAATGTGACTTCAGAAACTTACTAGCTGTGTGACTCTGAGCAAGTCATTTAATCGCTATCTGCCTCAGTTTCCTTAACTGTAAAATGGGGATAACAACAGCACCTGCTTCCCAAGGTTGTTGTGAGGATCAGATCAGTAGGCACTTAATAAATGCTTGTATCCTTCTTTCATATGAGAATAAAAACAGCTACTGAGTAGTAGAGTCTAGAGAAAGTAATAGGTAAGCTTTAATATGTACTTGGAGGTATAAATAGGTAGAATTCTGCCATGGTAGAAAACACTTAGGTGAAGGACAATGCAGAAGAAAGGAGGCAATTCTGTCATCAGAATACAGTACAGACCAACTAGACAGAAAGAGGATGAGGAGTTGGGGTGTCAGATCAAAGGCTAGAATCGTAGGAGACTGCTTATAAAGTCATCTTTGGGAGCTCTTTCTGCTGAAAGCAAAGTAGCTAATTATTTCCTGACTGCTGCCTACAAATACACCTGGATCTCGCGCATCCTGTTCCAAGTCTGTGTTGGGTATGCCACAGGACTCTGTTTTGGGCCTTCTTCTCTTAGCATCATATGATTATAGATTTAGAGGAAGAAAAGGCCCTTCAAGGCCATCCAGTCCTACCTCTTCATTTTTGCAGATGAGGAAATGGAGGCCTGGAGAGGTTAAGTAACTCCCACAAAATCACACAGGTAGCAAGTAATAGAGCCGGGATTTGAACCCAGGGTCTCTGAATCCAAATTCAGCTCTTTTTCCACCTCACTGTATTTTCTCTATACACTCTCCTGCTCAGTTAATCAGCTAACATGGTTTAAAGTGTCACCTTATGCATATGAATCCCAGATTTCCCATCTAACCTTCATCTTTCTCCTGAACTCTACTCCCACATCACCAACTATTCCATTGGCTTCTCAATCTGGATTTTCTATGAGCATCTCAAACTCAACATGATCAAAATGAGCTCAAAAGATATTTTCCCTAAGCCCAACATCTCTCCTCACTTCCCTATTTTTATTGGAACTAATATCCTTCCAGTCATTCTCATTCACTGCCTGTATCTCTCCAACAAATAACAAATAAAATTCAATGTGAAGCATTCAAAGCTGTCTTGCTTGTCAGCTATTCCTTCTCATCTTTCTTTTGTTCTTTCCTGTGAAATCTTCGATGACTTCTTTTCATGATTTTCTTTTTCTTTTTGGGGTTATTTTCCCTAAACCTCTACTATTTCTCCCATTTCTTCGCCCCAAAATAAAACCTTTGTAACAAATTCTCATAGTCAAACAAAATAAATTTCTATATTTACCATGTCCAAAAATGTATGTCTTATTCTTCCTCTTGAGTTCATCACTTTTCTTGTAGGAGTTGGTTAGCATGCTTTATCATCAGTCCTCTAGAATTGTGTTTGTTCTTTGTATTGTTTGGTATTCATCTTTAATGCATTGTATTTTTACTTCTCTGTAAACATGTTGCAGTCTGTCATAGAATATAAGCTCCTGATTGGCAGAGATTGTTTTAGTTTCACATTAGTACAGCAGGGAGTGATTGGGGGAACCCCTGAGTTTTGAGATTGGAGCAACTCTTAAGAAGTTAGAGTGCACATGAGAAAGATTTCAGTTCAGTAAAGCAGGAATTTCCTTGATCATCCCTGCTATTATTGTGTCCCTAGTGCCTTCTACAGTTTCTGGCACATAGTAGGCATCCCATCGATGTATGTTAATTGATTAAGTGATTTGCCTTAATTATAATTTCATACTTCAAAAATTGCAGGAAGGGAAAAGAAAACATTAGGGATTCAATAAAGCTAAACTGTTTATATTCTTACATGGGAAAATGATACTTGTAACTCTTAAATATTGTATCACTAACAGTAGAGATAGAAGGAAAACACATAGACAGAGGATATGGGTGTAAGGTGAATTTGAGGGAATGATATAAAAAAGTAAGGGATGAGAAAGGGGAGAACAAAGGGTGTAGAAGGAAGAGAGAACAGAATGGGGTAAATGATCTCACATGAAGAGGTGAGGGTGGACTATGGGCATTGCTTGAACCTTACTCTCATCAGTATTAGCTCTAAGAGGGAATAATATACACAATCAATTGAATATAGAAATTTATCTTACCTGACAAGGAAAAAGGAGGGGAGGAGATTAAGAGGAGGGGTGGGGGGAGACATAAGGGAGGGCAGAGCAGGGGAAATGGTAGACAGAAGCAAAACACTGGTGAAGTGGGAAAGGGTGCAAGGAGAGAGAGGACAAACAGGAGGAAGAATAGGATGAAAGGAAATATACACTTAGTAATCATAATTGTGAATGTGAAGGGATAAACTCTCCCATAAAACAGAAGCAGATAGCAGAGTAGATTAAAACAAAAACAGAATTCTATAATATGTTGCTTACAAGAAACACACTTGAAGCAGAGACACACAGAGTAAAGTAAGGGACTGGAGTAGAATCTGTTTGCTTTAACTGATGTTAAAAAAAAGGGGGGGGGTAGCAATCCTGATCTTAGACAAAGTAAAAGCAAAAATATATTTAATATACATTAAAAAAGATAAAGAAGGAAACTACATCTTGCTGAAAGGTACCATAGACAATGAAGCAATCAAATTAGAAGAGCAAGGAATAGTCTACCTGAAAGATCTATGAGAAGGGAAAGAATTCATGACCAAACAAGAGATAGAGAGCATTACAAAATGGAGAATAAAAAATTTTTATCATATTAAATTGAAAAGCTTTTGTACAAACAAAACCAATGCAACCAAGATTAGAAGGAAAGCAGAAAACTGGGAAATAATCTTTACAGCAAGTGTCTGTGATAACAGCCTCATTTCTTAAATAAACAAAAGAAGTGAATCAAATTTATGAGAATACAAGCCATTCCCCAATTGATAAATGGTCAAAGGATATGAACAGGAAGTTTTCAGATGAAGAAATCAAAGCTAACTATAGGCATATGAAGAAATACTCTAAATCATTTTTGATTAGAGAAATACAAATTAAAACAAATGAAATATCACTTCACACCAATCAGGCTGGCTAATATGACAAAAAAGGAAATTGATAAATGTTGGAGAGGATGTGGGAAAATTGGGACACTAATGCACTCTTGATGGAGTTGTGAACTGATCCAACCACCCTGGAGAGCTATTTGAAACTATGCCCAAAGGGTTATAAAACTGTGCATATCCTCTGATCCAGCAATACCACTACTGAGTCTGTATTCCAAAGAGATCATAAAAATGGGAAAAGAACCTAAAATATTTATAGCAGCCCTTTTCATGGTGATAAAATATTGGAAATTGAGGGGATGCCCATCAATTGGGGAATGGTGAACAAACTGTGGAATATGAATGTAATAAAATACTATTGTGCAGTAACAAATGATGAACAGGCAGATTACAGAAGAACCTGGAAAGACTTGCACTAACTGATGCAAGTGAAATGAGCAGAACCAGGAAAACATTGTACATAGGATCAGAAACATCTTGTGATAATCAACTATGAATGACTCAGCTCTTCTCAGCAACACAATGATCCAAGACAAGTACAAATGATTTAAAAAGGAAAATGCTATTCATATCCAGATAAAGAACTGATGGACTCAGAACATAGATTGAAGCATATTTTTTCACTTTATTCTTTCTCATAGTTTTATTTCCTTCTAATCTGTTTCTTCTTCCACAACTGTCATGCATACGAAAATATATTTTACATGACAGCGCTTACTGAAGGTCTACAGAGCCATTGTGTTGACCTCATTGTTGCATAGCTGTGAAACATGGACAGTTTACTAGTGCCGTGCCAGGAAACTGAATCGCTTCCATTTGAATCGTCTCAGTAAGTGTCTAAGGCCAGATCTGAACTCAGGAAGATGAGACTTCCTGATTCCAGGTCTTGTTGTCTATTCATAGTACCACCTGGCTGCCCTGACTGCCACTACCACAATTCAGGCCCTCATTGCCTCCACTCTGAACTATTGCATTAGCGGATACAGTGGTCTCTAGGCCTCAAAACTCTCTGTATTGTAGCCCTTCCTGCACTGAGCTATCAAATTAATCTTCCTAAAGCACAGATCTAACTATGTCACTCTCCTATTTAGTGGCTATCTTATTACTTCCAGGTTCAAATATAAAATTCTCTGGCTTTCAAAGCCTTTCACAATCTGTACCCCTCCTACCTTCCTAGTTTACTTATACCTTACCATCACCACCCCTCCCAAATATGCTGTGATCCACTGACACTAGCCTCATTGCTGTTCTTCAAACAAGACAAACTATCTCCAGACTTAAGGCATTTTCAGTGGTTGTCCCACAAGCCTGGGATACTCCCATTCCTTATCTCTGTTTTCTGGCTTCCTTCAAGTACTAGTTAAATCCCATCTTTTAGGAAAAGTTTTTCTTGATTCCCCTTAATGCTAATTCCTTCTTTCTATTGATTGCCTCCAATTTATCATGTATATATCTTACTTTTACATAGTAGTTTTTCTTTTTTTAGACAACTTAAATATTTTTATTTAAAAAAAAATTAAAATACATTTTATTGATGTCTTTTGTTTTTAACATCATCACCATTTCCCCCAGTGTCCCTTCCCGTTCCATATAACAAATAGTATTTTTAAAGACCAAAAAAAAAAAAAAAGCAAAGGAAAGGAAAAAGGAGGCAAAAAAAATCATAATAACCAATTAAAAGGTCCAAAAATATATGCAATGTGCAATATCTGTGGACCTCCAACTTTCATGAAGAGGTGGTTTGGGGGTCTCTAATCATATGCCTTCATTTGAGGCATGTTTGATCTTTATAATTTTGCTGCATTCACTTCTGATATTTTGCGTGTATCTGTTGTTTCTATTTAACTTGTAGTCACTGTGTATTTTGGTTTATTGTCTTTGCTTACTTCAGTGCATCAGTTCATGTAGATCTTTCCATACTTCTCTATTTATCACATTTCATCATTTCTTGTGGCACATTAATATTTCATTATATTCATGTACCACAATTTGTTTAACTATTCCCCAATTGATGAGTATCTACTTTGATTGCAGTTCTTTGCTATCACAAAATGTGCTGCTATAAATATTTTGGTGCATGTGGATATTTTCTTTTTATCAATGACTTCTTTGGGGCATAAGACCAGTAATGGAATCTTTGGGTCACAAAGTACAGACATAGTCACTTTATTTTATTTATGCTTTATTTATGCATACACTTTGTTTATGCATAATTTCAAATTGCTTTCTAAAATGATTGTAGTAGTTTGCAGCTCCACCAACATTGCATTAATGATCATCTCACAATCCCTCCAACATTGACCATTGCCTCTTTTTTTGGTCATCTTTGCTGATTTTCAAGGAGTGAGGTAAAATATTAGGACTGATTTGATTTTCATTTCTTTTGTTAGTAGTTATTTGGAGGCACATTCTTTCATGTAGTTGTTAATAGTTTGTAGTATGTGTGTGTGTGTGTGTGTGTGTGTGTGTGTGTGTGTGTTTATGCATATGCATAAACATAGGGGCAGCTAGGTGACCCAGTGGATAGAGTTCTGGGCCTGGAGTCAGGAAGATTCATCTTCCTGAGTTCATATCTGGCCTCAGACACTTACTAACTATGTGACCCTGGGCAAGTCACTTAACCTTGTTTGCTTCAGTTTCCTCATCTGTAAAATGAGCTGGAGAAGGAAATGTCAAGACACTCCAGTACCTTTGCCAAGAAAACCCCAGATGGGGTTACAAAAAGTTAGACACAACCAAAAAATGACTCAATAACAACAAAAAATACACAAATATGTATATGTGTACGTGTATATGTTTGCGAGTCCCATAATTTTCTCATCTTCAATACTGTCTTTTATGTACTTAAATGCAATAAAACTTCATGGATGCACCCTAGCCACAAACATTGGCATTTAAAAGACTATGTCATTATAAGGAGAAGTGACAGACAGAACGAGAGAACAACGAAAGCAATGTGTGGCACAGAATGCTGGACTGATCATAGACTTATCCTTTCTAAGCTAAACATTAGCATTCAACAAAAATGTCAGCTCCAAGGCAAGATGACTACCAGAAGACTTAATATAAACATATTAAAGGCTCCTCTGAGTGTGTTTGTTGCTAACTTGGAGGAAAAATTGAGCCAACATACAGTAGTTGGTAATAGTGGAGCAGGAAAGGAGTGGACAGCTTTTAGAGATTTGGTATACAGCACCACATTTACTCATCTGGGCCAGAACACTTGCAAACTCAAGATTGGATTGATGAAAATAAGGCGGAAATTCAGAAGCTGCTAAACAAAAAACAAAACAAAACAAAACAAAACCCAAGAACTCCACAGGGTTTATCAGCAGGATAATGTGTCCATCTCTAAGAAGGCAGTGTTCAACTCCATCAGAAGTTAAGTGCAAGCAAAGCATAGAGAAATGCAGGATTCTTAGCTCAGTAAGAAGTTCATTTTTAAGCTGATAGTAAGAATGCAAAGTACTTTTATGATGCTCTGAAGACTATTTATAAGCTAAAGATCTATGGTGTATCTCAACTACTCAGCACTGATGGAGCCACATTAATGAGCCTCAAGAGATGGCTTCCATATCATTCTCAACAGACCATCATCAACCAATACAGAAGCCATTGACTATATACTCCAGGTTGAAGTCAATCTCTCTCTAGCCAAACTTCCAATTGAAGAAGAGGTTTTGAATGCCATTAGGCTCCTTTCATGTGGCAAAGCTCCTGGTGCTGATTCTATTCCAGCTGAGATTTGCAAGGCAAAGGGTCCATTGTTCATACAAAAGCTGACTGAACCCTTCCAGGTTGTATGGCAAGAGGAGATTATACTCCAGGAGTTCCAGGATGCCTCCATTGCCCATTTATATAAAGGAAAAGGAAATGGATTGTTCTGTGACATCATTGGGGGTGTGTGTCTATTTCTTGGTCATTGCTGGCAAGATTTTTGCCAGAGTTCTCTTTAATAGGCTGATCCTTCACCTGGAAGATGGTCATCTACACAAGAGCCAGTGTGGTTTCAGAAAGGGCCAAGGAAGGAACAGTCAATAAGGTGTTTGCTGCTCGACAACTCCAGGAGTGGAACAGAATATGTTTGCTGATCTGTCTAAGGCATCTGATACTAACAGTTATGAGGGCTTATGGAAGATCATGGCATTCTTAATACATCTGCTACCCTAGCTGTGAGAGGTATATGATCTGCTTCTTTTCTAATTTTAATATTAATGTCACATATCCATTTAGAATATATTGTGAAATGTGGTACATAGTTGTTTTTAATGTCATTTCCCCTATTAGATTATGAGCCCCCTGAGAATAGGGATTGTGTCTTTTGTCTTTCTTTACATCCTCAATGTACAGTGGGAATCTATCCCCAGTGTGTACAATGTCTGGCACATCAAAGGTGCTGCATAAATGCTTATTGACTGATTGACTGTAATAAGATAGACAAGTTGTTACATCATTCATGGATCTGGTCTAACTAGTTGAGGAAATGGTTAGGAATTATGAGAAAAAATTAGTAAACTGACTATAACCTGACCCAGTCCACTGACTCAGTGGCACCACTATTGCACGTACATTCAAAAGGTATCAGTGACAGAAAGACAGGTGCCATAGATAGCAAAATCTTCCTAAAAGTGTCTTTGTGACAGCAAAACAAAAATAGGTACCCATCATTTGGGGAAAGGATGAATGAACTGTGCTATAAGAATCTAAGAGAATATCGTAGAGACATTAAAAAAAATGAATTTAGAGAAACAAGGGAAGATATGAATGAAAGCACAGAGAAGTAAACTGAACCAGAACAATATATACAACAACTATACTAATTTAAATGAAAATAATACTGAAAGGAAGCTGAACCTTGCTTTGTTGTAATGACTGATCTTGGTCCAGGAAACAAGATTATGAAATATAGTTACTATCTCTCTGTAGAGATCAAAACTGCAAGGAAAGCACATTACTGGGTTGTTTGCCTTTCCTGAACTGTTTTTCTTTGTCATAAGGGAGAATTCAATGTTTGCCTGTCTTTGGGAGGAGTTGTAAAATCAGTAAATGACTGATATAAAAAGTGTGTGGATGACTGTTAAAAACAACAGTAACAACAAGAAGAAGAGGCCATGCCAGGTTTTTCTAAGTGAATTTATTTTTTAGGCAGGGCCGTTAGGCAGGTTGGTCAAATCAAGACAAGTTAACAAACACTTGTTAAGCACCTACTATGAGCCAGGCACTGTGCTAAGTGCTGAGGATACAAAGAAAGGTAAAAGATGGTCCCTGCCTTCAAGGATCTCACAATCTAATGGAGAAGACAACGTGTAAACAACCATGTTAAAACAAGATAAATATAGGATAATTAGAGATAATCAACAGAGGCAATGCACTAGCATGAAGGGGAGTCAGAAGAGACTTCTTAGTGAGATAGGACTTTTAACTGACACTTGAAGGAAACCAGAAAAGCCAGGAAACAGGGATTAAGAGAGAACATTCTAGGCATGGGGGACAGCATATGAAAATGCGCAGAGTCTGGAGATGGAGTGTCTTGTGCCAGAAGGCCAGTATCTTTAGATGTTGCTTCTGTTTTAGCAATTCTTTTGACAAAGCCTTTCATGCTATTCTTGAATACAAGCTAGAGAAATGGAGGCTAGATGACAGTGTAGTTTGGTCGATTTGGAATTGTTTGAATGACCAGATGCAAACAAAGAGTAACTATTAATTGTCTGATGCCAACTAGAGATCTGTTGCTTGCCCCAGTATTGCATGACATTACTAATTACTTGAATAAAGGCAGGGTACACAAATTTGGGATGGATAGCTAACCATTTGTTGAATCAACCAAACAATAAGCATTTATTAAACACCTACTACATTCCAGGGACTCTGCTAGATGCCGGATATACTAAGACAAAAATGAAACAGTCCCTAATCTCAAGGAGTTTACATTCTGTAGGGGAAATATGCATATATAAGTACATATAATATGTGTGTATATGTATATATTTATATATGTTGTCGACCTGAAAGTTTGGTAAAGAAGCAAACAAGTTAGGTGATACATGATAATATTGTTTATTCCCTTTAATCTGGCAAATCAAGTATACATGGGAGCCAGAACATGATTCTGACTCAGAGATTAAGTAGAATGGGAAAGGTTTTTATACAATTTAGAGTGATCAGACTCAGAATGTCTGTGTTACAAAAAAAAAAAAAAATGCAGCCTCCGTATGTTTTTTAACTTATAGCATGGGAAAAGAAGTTTCTTAATTGAATAGGTTATAAATACAAAAATAGGAGAATGTCAAAGTGTCAATCGAAATTATAGATTCAGGATATCTGTGTTTCCTCTACATAACCTATGTTCATAGGATACCAATATAAGAAAATTCCTACTATTCAAGAGAGTGTCTGGTCCCAGGTATCCTGTCCTTAGTGATCACAAACAGGAAGAATGCTGGTCAGTTTCATCTGGTCTTGTAGTTGCTGACACAGGAAGGGGTATTTTTAGTTCACTCAGAGAAAAAAGATTAATTCAGATTTTTGGCCCTTACTGGGGCTCAATTGATCTTAAATCATTATCAACATATGTTGTCATAAAATATGGCACTAGGTGGCACAGTGAACAGAATGCTGGGTCCAGAATCAGGAAGACCTGAGTTCAAATCCAGCCTCATGCACTTCCTAGCTATGTGACTTTGGGCAAGTCACTTAATCTTTATCAAGCCTCAGTTTCCTCAAATATAAAATAAGAATCATAATGGCACCTACCTCTCAGAGCTGTTGTGAGGATTAAATGAGATAACATTTACAAAGTGCTTAGCACAGTGTCAGGCACATAGTAGGTATATAGGGATATAATAAGTCCTTCATTCCTTCCTTCCTTCCTATGTACATGAATATGTGTATATATGTTGAAATATGTGTATATATATATATATGTATACACACACACACACACACACACACACATATATATATATATACACACACACACACACACACAAAGAGACAGAGAGAGAGATTTTTTTTTCAGCTAAATTGATGACCTGAATTGGTAGATAAAGTGTCCATCTGAGACCTTCCAGTGTCAATGGAATCTCAGCTTCAGTCTTTATCCTACCCTATAAGGTTCTTGATGAAGAAATTTTGTCTACCAGTTTAAGTCAACAATTTATCTGCAACTTATAGTTTTTGAGAATTATCTAGAGTATTGAAAGGTTAAATGATTTGTCCCAGGTCACATAGCCAAGATGTGTCAGAAGCAGGACCTAAAGCCAGAGTTTCCTGGCTCCCAGACCTACTCCTTCACTACATCATGTTGCCTCTATAAGGAAAGACAAACAAAAATACAATATTTCGTACTGGCCATCCCCCATGCCTGTAATTCTCTTCTCCCTCACTTCTAGTCAAAGGTATGCTGAAGCAGCTCTTTATCTGAGCTGATTGACAAAATTTCAGTGTAAACATTTACACTGTGGAAATCAGCAAACACTACAAATCAGGTTTTGATTTATTGTTTAGTTGATTGTCTAGACTTAACAATGTGACAGAGAAAATAATAATAATGCAAATTATACTTAAAAATCATTGTGTTTATTTTTTTTTTGAGGGGGTAGAGAAGAATTGATTGTTAAATATTTACTAGCACATTCCCACCTCCATCTTTTGGAATCCCTTATTTCCTTCAAAACTTAGCTCACTACCACAATCTAGTCTAGATGCAACCTTATCCAACTCCCCTGGCTGCTAGTGCCCTTCCTCCCCAAATCACTTTGTAGTTTGTTCATATATAGTTATGCCATCTTCTTCATCATAGCGTCAGCCCCCTGAGAAGAGGGACTTGTTTAATTTTTGTCTTTTATCATCAATCCTTACTAACACACAGTGTCTGCACATGGTGTTTACTCAATAAATGCTTGTTGATTTGTTTGCTTAATTGAGATTCTGTCATTTTGATTCAGTTTTTTTCAGATAATTCCTACTGAAATCATTATTCTTGTTTTTAATGATACATTGTGATTCTGTGAAGAATGGTAAGGATTTGGTGAGAGACTTGATACAGATAGTTACAGATTTCACCTCATACTTCGTTAAGTCAACAGAGGGCATTTGTTATCCCTTCCCTACATCTTACAACTCCTTGATATCATTCACCATTCTGTTCTTTATTCTAGTCTATTATGAAGTGGTCCTTTACCCAACTAAAGACAATCTCTTTACATGTACCTTTGATTTCATCCTTTCCTGACTTTTCCAATAGATCACCCCTCTCTCCACCCCTACCCCCCAATCATTCTGTCTGCTCTCTGTCTCTCTGTCTCTGGCTCTCTCTGGCTCTTCACGGGCTGCAAGCACGCCCAAGTTTCCCTCATCTTTTTTTTTTTTTGGGAGGCAATTGGGGTTAAGTGACTTGCCCAGAGTCACACAGCTAATAAGTGTTATGTGTCTGAGCCTGGATTTGAACTCAGGTCGTCCTGACTCCAGGGCCAGTGCTCTATCCACTTCACCACCTAGCTGCCCCTAAGTTTCCCTCATCTTAAGAAAAAAAAAAGCCTCAATACTATCTCATCAAATATCATCATACCTTTCCCTCTTGTTCTCAGCTGAACACCTAGTAAAATATTGCTGCTTTCATTCCCTTTCCTCTCAGGCCTCAGTCCTTTACAATCCAGCTTCAAACTCAAATGAAATTACTTTGATTGAAGTTTTTAGTGATCTCTTATTTGCCAATTCTGATAGTATTCTATCAATACTGATACTTCTTAATTCAGCACTTAGCACTGTGCTTGGTACACAGTAGTCCCTTAATAAATGTTGATGGATCAATTGATTTCTCTGCATCTTCTGACACTTTTTTTTAAGGCAATTGGAGTTAAGTGATTTGCCCAGGGTCACACAGCTAGTAAGTCTCAAGTGTTTGGTCTGAGGCTGGATTTGAACTCAGGTCTTCCTGACTTTAGGGCCAGTGCTCTATCCACTGTGCCACCTTGCTGCCCCAAGCCTCTGACACTTTGACCAAGTTCTTCTCCTGGAATCTCTTGTCTGGGTTTTCCTGACTGCACTCTCTCCTGGTCATCCTACCTGTCTAATCACTCCTTCTTAGTCTCCTTAATGGATCACCATTCAGATCATTCCCACTCAATGTGGGTATACTCCAAAGGTTTGTCCTGAGCCCTCTTCTTTTTCTTGACTTTCCTTAAGTTCCAGCTCAAATCCAATCTTTTACTAGAAGCCTTCCCTGACTCCCTCTTGTTTTTTTAAATAATATTTTATTTTCTCCCCAATTATATGTAAAAAACAACTTTTAGCAGTTGGATTTTTTAAAGTTTTGAGTTCCAAATTCTATCCTTCCCTACTGCTGGTTCTGCCCACTTCACTCTGAGTTAGTTTATGTAAGCTTTTCCAGATTTTTCTGAAATCATCCTGTTTGTCATTCTTTATAGCACAATAATATTCTATTACAATCATATATCACAACTTGCTCAGTAATTCCCCAGTTGATGGGCATCCCCTTGATTTCCAATTCTTGGTCACTATAAAAAGGGCTGCTATAAATATTTTTGTACCAATAGGTTCTTTTCCCTTTTTTAAAAAAAATTCTTTAGGATACAGACCTAGCAGTGGTATTGCTGGTATGCACAGTTTTATAGCCCTATGGGAATAGTTCCAAATTGCTCTCCAGAATAGTTGGATCAGTCCACAACTCCACCAACAGGGCATTAATGCCCCTGTTTTCCCACATCCCCTCCAACATTTTCCTTTTTTGTTATATTAGTCAATCTGATAAATGTGATGTGGTACCTCAGAGTTGTTTTAATTTGCATTTCTAATCAATAGTGATTTTGAACATTTTTTCATATGACTATAGATAGCTGTGTTTTCTTTGTTTGAAAACTGCCTGTTCATATCTTTTGACCATTTATCATCTGGGGAATGACATATTCTTATAAATTTGATTCAGTTCTGTATATATTTGGGAAATGAGGCCTTTACAGAGATACTTGCTGCAAAATTCCACCCCTCCCCAGTTTTCTGCTTTCTTTCTAATTTTGGTCACATTGATTTTGTTTGTGCAAAACCTTTTTAATTTTACATAACCAAAATGATCCATACTACATAATCAAAATTATCCACCAACTCCTTAATTCTAGTGCCTTCCCTTTGTTAATTATTTCCTATTTATCTTTCATGTAGCTTGCTTCCTATACACTTGTTTGCATGTTGTTTCCCTTATTAGATTATAAGCTCCTTAAGGGCAAGAATCATCTTTTGCCTCTTTTTGTATCTTTAGTGCTTACTGAACATGGTAGGTGCTTGGAACATGGTAGGTGCTTAATAAATATTTATTGATTGGAAGTACTTTCCTATGCGATGGCCTTGTTAGTTCCTATGTATTTCATTATCATCCTTATGCCAATGATTCCCAGATCTTTATATCCAACCCTAGTCTCCCCCCTGAGCTCTAATTCCATAACATCCATTACACATTGGACATTTTAAACTAGATTTTTCAGAGACATCTCAATCCAGCCCAGTACAAACTAGAACTTGTTATCTTTTCCTCTTCCCGTTTCAGGCACTACCACCCTCCAGTCACTCGGCTTCAAGCCTTCAGTGCTGTCCTTGTCTTCTTACAGTTTGCAGCCCCACACATTCAGTCAGTTGCCAAAGCTTGTAGTTTGTTTCTCCATCACTCTCATTCATTTCTTTCTTTCTACCTGCAAAGCCACGACCACGGTTCAGAATGTCACTTTTCAACTAGATTAGAGCAATAACCTTATTGACTTCCCTTCCTCAAGTCTCTCCCTGTTCTCATCCATATTCCACATAACTAGCTTCAAAAGTGATTTTCCTAAAACATAGGTAAAGTCATGTCATTCTCCTCAATAAATTCAGTGACTCTCTATTAGCTCTAGAAGCAAACAGATGGCTCCTGAGGAGACAGTGAGGCTGGTGACTTTGCACAGCCCTGCCTCACTTAAATCCAATTCACTTGCAAGTCAAGACATCACCTTTCTGATGTCATTGGTTCTCTTTGAGAACAAAGGACAAACAATCTGTGAGTAGTAGTGATGGGGTCATGGGACCTGAACACCTAAAAGGAAAAGACCATGTCTTTGGGACTTGGACCCCCGAAATCCCTGAACTTTCCCACACTGGTGTAAAACCGCATCTTTACCTTGAACTCTCCCACACAGTTCAGCAGCCCAAATGCTTCAGGCAAACACCAGATTCCTGGTTTCCCTGAGGCTTCTGGCCCATTCCAGTATAATCCTTTAACTGACCTTTCATCACCGCCCTACCACTTAACTCCTTCTATTGTCTTCACTTGGCCCACCCCAGACTACTTGCCACTCCTTAATCCCATCCAAATCTTCTTAAACTCCGCTTGTATTGGCATCAGAAATACTACAGGTTTACTAGAACTCTTGCCCACCCAATCAGTGTATAATAAAACCTCCCTACTCTGACTGACAGAAGACTGGAAAGGTCAAATTCTTTTGAGGCAGATCCACCCTATACCCTTGTGTTTTGGAGTTCCTAGCATCCCAAATCATAACAGTAGCAGCTGCTCCACTGGAGATCCAACTGCCCAGTTCCAGTTGGGCAATGCTGCTCCTTTCCTTCCTTCCTTCTTTCCTTCCTTCCCTCCTCTCCCTCCCTCCCTCCCTCCCTCCTCTTTCTCCTCTCCCTCCTCATCTTCCTTTCCCTCTTCCACCTCTATCTACATAAGGAATCATACCCTTACCTGTGGGTACTCTGTCCAAAGGAATATAAATTTTGATCGCTGAAACCTCACAAGATATTTTTAAGTTCATGGGCTAGATTTCTTTTTTTCTCTTCCTTACTTATTTATTACATCATTTTTAAAAAAAGTGGGACAATTAACTCTTTTGCCCCATGTAGTTTCATTTATGATTTCTTGAAATATGCATTGGAAACCCAGGCTTTGATAGAGCCCATTTGGGATTCAAATGGAGCTACTTGACCATGCCTCAAACCCAAATCACTCTGGCTCTCACTGATTGGCCAACAATAGTTTCTAACCCAAGCCTCACTTGGTCATTGTTTGGGTTTTGATGGCTTAGAGTGAGTGTAAGTAGAAATTGTTTCTGTTTTGGCCAGAAACCCAGAAGGTTTTCCCCTCCCAGATTGTTTTTGTTTTTTTTAAGAGGTAAAAGAGGCAATTTTTTGCCTCATTTCTTATCTAGCCTTAATCACTGAATGGGTGTTGCCTCAGACAAACTGAGACTTAAAAAGGTCTTTAGCTTAAAAAGGCCAAGGTCTCACACTGCATCCCAGGCCATTACCAGTCATCCTGATCTATATCTTGCCAGTGGACCCAGATGACTCTGGAGGAGAGAGAGTGAGGCTGGTGACTTTGCACAGCACTGCCGATGGGGTTATAGGCCCATCATTTAGTTTCAGAAGCTGAGACCTTTGCCCCTTTTTGCCAAAAGGAATTTGGCTCCCATTTGTTTATAGACCCTAGAAGACCCTTAAACTTTTAGATTCCTTATAGATTCCCCTTATCTCCCTTTGAAAGCCCTGGCCCCACCTTTTGATCTTATTCAGAGGCACCTTTGCCCTAGCCCTAAAAAAGAATCTGGCTCCTGAAAACCCTTAAACTTTTAGGTTCCTTATCTACTCCCCTTATATCTCTCTTTGAAAGCCCTAACCCCACCTTCTGATCCTTTCAAACTTCTACCTTCCAGTTCCCTTCATTATCTATTCCCACTGTTTATTCAATCTCTCAGACCTTCCAGTTGGAATTCTCATCTAGACCCTTTTTCCCAACCCCCTCCTCTGGCCACCCAAAGTTACTTTAGTGTATATAAGATCCACCCTGGCCCCTATTCAAAGGCTGAGACTGTCTCATGCCTGCTCGTCCCTATGGGCGTTAGTAATCTTCAGGTTCCTTAAGAGTCTGGTCTATATGTTTTATCTCTAATAAACTTTTTCTCTGGCTGGAAGAAGATTTGAGTTGAATTCATTCAGGCAGGGCCCACATCACGATCTTAGGGTCCAAGTACCCCAAACCTCTAGACTTCTTCACTGCCTCACTTAAATCCAATTCATTTGCAAGTCAAGATATCCTCTTCCTGATGTCTTTGGTCCTCTTTGAGAATGAAGGACAAACAATACCACAAGAATCAAACATAAATACTTCCTTTTTTTTCTTTTTTTATATTTGAAGTCTTTCAGAATCTGAATTTCCAATTTTCTAATTTTCTTATACATCACTCACCTCTACACTCCTTACGATCCAGTCAAACTGACTTTCTTATTGTTCCTCATAGATAGCATTCCATTTCCCATCTCTATGCCTATGCTATCTACCATGCCTATGAGGTACTGCCTTGTTCCTTCTGCCTCTTAGAATGTAAACCTAAACTTGGGTAAATTCAGCCTCTCTGATTAGAGTTAGAAAATTAAAAAAAAATAGAAAATAAAAATAAATATTTAGGAATATAGAAATATTTAGAAAATAAAAAAAGCTTGAAGTCCTATTTCTCAAAAAGGCCCACTGATGACTCACACTGTCTCAGCCATCCTGACTACCATCCATGTGACATATCATACTTGCGTGTTATGTTAAGAAAAATTTGTTTTACTCAATGCTGACAGTAAAACCCTATCTTTGTCCCTCCCTTCCACAGAATTGGATAGGTGGGGCCAAAGTACCCAGTTTGCTCACCCACTCAGGAAACTTATGCAGTCAAAGCCAGATACACATTGGCAGCAAGAACTCACATATATCTGGAATCCATAGGAACCAGTGACTTTAAACAGCATCTAGATTAGAGCTTGCTGAGTCCCCAGAAGGTATGTCTGCTGAGTTCACATGTGATTAAGATGTTAGTTTAGGTTAATCTGGATTCTCTACTTATGAGTATGGGATGAGAGAGGGCAGAAGTTCTGGGTTTATGTTGCATTATCCTTCAAGGTAGAAATAAAGAGCACTGTTGAAATTTAGTGGCATTGTTGGTATTGGTGGATGCATTTAGTAAGATGCAGTCTTGTGATAAGGAAGCTTTGTGTCTTCTCAACCTTGTCAATGAGAGAAGGTGTCATCTAGAGGAAAGAGCTCTGGACCTTGAAAAAGGAGACTAAAGCTCAAATCTGATCCTTATTAATTATGTGACCTCAGACAAGTCTTTCTGGGCATTGGTTTTCCCATCTATGAAAGAGGAGTAATGATAAATGTATTGCCTATCTACCTCATAGGAGTATTGGAAAGGCAGACCAATGTGGTGCAATTGAAAGAGTTCTGGAGTCAGAGGATCTGGATTCAAATGCTACCTCTGATATTTCCTAACTGTGTCACCTTAGGCACATTATTTAACCTCCAGGATCCTCAGTATACTCAACAGTAAAATGAAGGGGTTGAACCAGATGACCTCTGAGATCCTTGCTTTTGCAACAGTCCTATGAAATGT
This sequence comes from Vombatus ursinus, assembly GCF_900497805.2. Classification (NCBI taxonomy): domain Eukaryota; kingdom Metazoa; phylum Chordata; class Mammalia; order Diprotodontia; family Vombatidae; genus Vombatus; species Vombatus ursinus. The sequence goes on from NW_020948840.1 coordinate 14,416,675, forward strand.
GAAGCATTATTACTTCATAAGGTCAGAGAGAAGCCAGAAAGAGAATCACTAGGTTCATCACCCGAGGAAGTTAAGTATTTGAATTGTGACCTTTGGATATTGATGGGATGCTGGGCTAGATTCAACTCCCTGAAGTGGTTTGAACCTGAAAACAGCTTCAGAGACCCTGGGGAGAAAGGGCAGATGAGGTTTCTTACAAGAGATATGCTCTTGCACATAGGGAGTATTAATGGCATGTGATACTGGCAAGTGACCCATCACTTAAAAATCAGTAAGACCTACGCAATCATTCTAAGTTTTTACATTGAGCTGTTAAAGGTATAGGGATTATCAAATAGAGGGAAGGATACCGGAGGGAGTTGGACTTTGGTTCAAACTCAGACCTATTATCTACCACCAATGTGTCATCGGACAAGAAATTTAACCTCTATGAGTTTCAGTTTTCTCATCTCTAAAATACAGAATTTGGATTAGATGGTCTCTGAGGTTCTTTCCAGCTTAGTTCATGGTGCATGGTAAGTCCTTAATAAATACTTTATTGTCATCATTGTCTATCATCATTATCATTGTCGTCATCTTCATTCCAAAACATCTCTGATTCTATCACCAACGGTGAGGTCTAGACAAACTAGAATAGAAATGATTTTGTCTGGCTCTATTGTGAATATATTTTGTAGTGGTCCTATCCCTTCGCAGTTCAATTTGTCCTTGTTTTTTGTGGTACAGCGGATGAGCCATTGATGATAAGGGTTTCATACTATTTGGAAGTGGGTTAAAATTTTGGTCAGGGCAGAATCATTGTATGGTTTGGTGGTTAAGGCTGTGGTCTGGAAGTTGGAATGCTGCAATCATTAGTCAGCTAGGTGGTGTGGATGCAGCACACTATATTCGGAGTGAGGCCAGACTTGTATCTAAATCCTGACTCAGACGTTTAATTAGCTATCTGACCCTGAGCAAGTCACTTAACCTCTGTCTGCCTTAAATGGGGATAATAATAGTACCCATATCTCAGTGTGTTGTGAGGATCAAAGGAGATAGCGTTACCTTAGAGTGTTATATAAATTCAAACTATTATTATTATTACTATTATTCCTGAATGACTAGAGTATTTCACTTAGGCCTGGAGTTGCTAAACTTTTCACGTTTAAAAGATCAGTCTTATGACCACTCAGAGCTATAACTAGAATAACCAGCTCCTCCAATCTAGAGCTATAAATATAATTCTTTTTTTTTTAATTGGGGCAAAACCAGATGTTTAGTGGGAGGGAATGAGGGTTGATGAATAGGGAGTGCACAGAACACAATCTGACCACAGGTATAGTCTGACCAGAAGAGGGAACAGTTCAGCTCTGGTCCCTTCAGAGGTTATGGGAAAAGTTGGCCTGGAGACAGTACCCTGTAGGTGGCAGCTGTACTGTGCAATGGTGGGGACTGGTGGCAGACCATGAATACAAAGATAGTAGTCACTGTGGGGAGGAAGCCTTAGATGCACCCAGCACCTAGTAGCAAGGCCCCATTTGTCTTGTAAAAGTTACAGCCCTGTATTTCACCACCTAGCCCTGTGAAGTTCCCCAAGGAGCTTTTTGACATGCTAGAAAAAGGTGCTATGTGGTATAAAATCTGGAACTTTGTTATCACACAATTAAAAAAAACCCTAAAGGGATTGGATTAGGAAAACACCTAGCTAAGGAAGCTAGAGGTGAGAGTTATTAGACCCGAACTGTGCTTTCATCATTGCCGCTAACCTGCTCTATAATTTTCGGGCAAGGTTAAACTTCCCTGAACCTGGGTCTCTTCCTTTGTTAGCCAAGAAGCATTTATGAAGCACCTACTATGTGCTAGACACTGTGCTGTTCTGGAGAGACAAAGAAGGGCAACAGACAGTCCTTGCCTTGGAGGAGCTCACAAACTAAGGAAGACAGCATGCAAACAACTATGTACAAACAAACTCTCCGTAGAATAAATAAGAAATAACCCAGAGGGTGAAGGCACTAGAATTAAGAGGAATTGGGCAAAGCTTCCTGTAGGTGGTGGGAGCTTAGTGAGTCTTGATGGAAGTCAGGGATGTGAGGAGGTGGAGATGAGGAAGGAGAGAGTTCTAAGCATGCAGGGGAAATGCCTGGAGCCAAGAGGTGGAAGTTTGCATAAATTTTGAATCTATCTGTATCTGTATATATTCTCTCCCCTGACAAAATATTGGGAGATGTATGGACTATTTAATTCTTGTCTTTGTTACTCCAGTACCTAGTGTCTGGGCACTTAGGTGGCACAGTGGATACAGTGCCAGGCTTGAACTCGGAAAGACTTGTCTTTCTGTTCAAATCTGGTCTCAGGCACTTACTATCTGTGGACCCTGGACAAGTCACTTAACCCTGTTTGCCTCAGTTTCCTCATCTGGAGAAGGAGATGGCAAACCACTCCAGTATCTTTGCCAAGAAAACCCCAAATGGGGTCACAGAGGGTTGGACATGACTGAAATGACCAAACAACAACAACAAAAAGGATTTAATAAATGTTTATTGATAGATTATTGAGGGCACTAACCCATCTTCCAGCAACCCAAGTTCAGAACCTCACTGTTATCCTTGACTCCTCACTCTCACTCACCCCATACATTTAATCAGTTCCCAAATCTTATTTCTACCTCCACAACATGTCTTGTATCTGTCCCTTCCTCTCTGCCCACTTGACCACCTTTGCAGTTTATATCCTCATCTCCTTTGACCTGGACTACTGTAATAGTGTCCTCATTAATCTTCTTACCCCATTTTACTTCATCCTCCATCCAGCTACCAACCTGATATTCTTAACCATGTTCCCCCCCTACTCAATAAACTCTAGCCACTACCTATTGTTTCTAGGATCAAATCTAAACTCTTCCTGTCTTGAACCCAATGTAACCTGATTCTACAACTTACACTTTACTCTCCTTCATACAATACACACATCAGAGAAGGTGCTGAGCTTTATGAGCAAAACAGAATTGAAATAGCTGGAATGGAGGTGGAGGGTGGGGAATGGGTATAGCAAAGGAAGGGTAGGAGAGAGCCAGAAAGAGATAGTCCTTGCAACATAGTGGGTGCTTAATAAATTGATTGATTTATGGTTGATCCTAGAGACATTATAGTGTGTCTGGAGTTCATTGAGATGATTAGTATGGGGGGAGAGGAGAAGGAAGTATCAGAGATTATTCCAAGTTTTTAAGCTTGAATGACTGGGAAGTCCATAGTCTCATTGTCAGAGATGGGAACTTCTAGTGAGGAAGCTGATTTGGGTGGGAAGTTGTCTAGGTGTGTATTTCTATCTACAGCGTCAGTGTCAGCAGGGGTCTAGATCTCCTCCCTAGCTGATAAACTCACTGGAGGCCTCCAAAAGAATACACACACACACACACACACACACACACACACACACACACACACACAGTCTTTGACTCAGCTGAGTTATAACCCTGTGCATTCTTTTCTGACTTCTCAAGTCTAAGTTTCTCTGGTAACTTCAGCCTCTCTGACTGGAGTCATGACCTGGGAAACCAAAGAAAAACTTTGAATTCCATTTCTTAGAAGTGCCAACCCACTTTAGATTTCAGTGATAAGATGAATCACTCCATTTCAGCCATCTATGGAGTAAGTCATGCTTGCATGTTGTGTTAAGAAAAAGTCTGGTTTTATATAATACCAGCAGCAAAGCCCTGTGTTTGTATGAACCTTCTTTCCAGAGAAGAATTAGCCAGAGCCAAAGTAGCCAGTTTGTCCACTCACTCAGGAGGTCAAAAGTTCCTCCTTCCCTCTGCCTTTTAGGATTCATAATCTTCTTCAAGACGCGGGAGTCTGGAAGGTAATCCCTTATCTCCTACAAGACTAATCTCTCTTCAAGCTGAAGTGGCTGCCTATATAAGGTCTTCCCTGATCTATCCCAGTTTCTAGAGTTTTTCTACCAAAATGGTCTTATTTCTATTTTATATATGCCTATAAATGTGTATGTTGTTTCTTTCATTTGGATGTTAAGTTCTTTGAGAGGAGAGAAAGCATCACTTCTATTTTTTCACTTAGCCTACAGGAATTAACTTGGGGGCTATGAACTTTAAATATATATGTACACACACAGACATTTATATATATTTATCTTGATAACTATTTTAATATAGTTTATTTCCTTTGTAATACTATGTATTTTATTTTATGCATTTAAAAATATTATTCTGAGAAGGGGTTTGCCAGACTACCAAAGGAATCTATAATGACAACAACAAAATAATAATAATAATAATAATCCCTGACCTGGCAAGTACCTGGCAAGTATCTAGCAAATAATAGGTTCTCCATAAATGCTTGTTGATTGGTTGAATCAACAACTAATTATAGTACCTTTACTATGCACTAGGCATTGTGAGTGATATAAAGAAGCCTAGTCCCTTCCCTCAAGGAGCTCACATCAAGTAAGAGTGATAAGTCGCATAAACATAAAAAGATAACTCAAAATGCAATACCATATGTAATAAGCAACATATGAGCGACTATGTTTCCTTAGGAGTCCAGAGGAGGGAGAGCTTGGTGCTGCTAGATTCATCTGGGGTTTGTTTTATAGACTCGTGGATCTAGAGATGGAAGGAACCTTAGACATCATCTAGTTCAACCTCCCTCATTTTATGGATGGGGAAACTGAGGCCCAGAGAAGTGATTGGTCCAAGGATACACAGCTGGAAAGTGGCAAAGCCAAAATATCAACTCAAGAGTGGTAAGAGTGGATGGCTGAGACTAGCTGATAAGTTTTCAAATAAATTTAATTAAAATTTATTGATAATAATTTTGCTAATATTAATTTTGCTTATCATCACTTACCTACTTGTCTAATGTAAGTAGCAGTTCCCAAACAAGTTCAGAAGAATGCTCATTCCATTACTGAGTTTTCTGGTACTTGGATGCAAGGCTGTATTTATCCGCAAAGAAGGCTATAGATTGGTTAGTAGGCAGTGGAGGGACACATCAGGGCAACTCAGCTCAGATCATACAGCAACTGAAAAAAGAAATAGCCAGGGCTGCACGGAGGGCCATGAACTGAATGTTACTCTTCTTTCTCAGTGGACCAAAGGCAAAATGCCTCTTAAAGCCTAGAGATCAACACTGGCCTTTGTTTCTTTGGTTTTCTCTGTGATGCAGTGAAGGGGGTGTCTCTAAGGTCACCAGTAACACTCATTTTGATTAAACGCTTTTGTGTTTAGCCCAATAGTATTTGTCTATTTATAAAACATTGCATTAAGTTGCCACTGTGAGGGCATATCTGCATATTCTTATACTGCTCATGCCTTCTCTGCTCACCGGGACAGGATGCTCTTGGGTTTAAATCTCAGCTATGGGATTCTGAGCAAGTAACGACATCTCTAAGTCTATCTGTAAAATGGGAATACTGTCTACCTCAAAGCATTGTTGTGAATAAGTCTTCTGGCCTTGGCTCACTTTCAAAGATTGGGTGGAGGAGATATTTTGGATTGTGCCAGAAGGATCTCTCTAGTGGCCTATTTGAGGGCAAATTGCTGCCCCTTTTCGTATTTTCCCAGAGTGGGCAGCCCTGTCCTGACGCCTTTGGGAAGTCTGCCAGGCATCATGAGTATTTCTGTTGTCTGTTCTGGGGATTTTTTTTACCCTGGCAAGGGGAGATGCTGTTTCTGCCTTGAAAGACTTATTCAGAATTAGCTTCTTTCAAACGCCACTGTGGCTTTTTCTATGGGAAAACAACAGCAACATAATAAACATTTACATAAGCACTTTAAGGTTTGCAAAGCTTATTATACACACATATGCATATATAATGCACATATACACACATATATGTCTATTACACACATGTATGCATATATATAATACACACATATGCACACACATATATGTATGTAACACACACACACACACACACACACACACACACAATCTCATTTTAACCTCACAGTGAACCTGGGAGGTAGGTTATATTATTATCCCCAGTTTACATCACAGATGATTAATTTGAGGCTGAGAGAAATTACATGACTTGCCCCGAGTCACATAGCTAGCAGTGACTGAGGCAGAATTTGATCTCTTTAACAGTTTTTTTCTGATGAATTAACTGAAGTTTTGGCTGAATGACCCATATACTTTGACAATGCAAAACCACAGCCTAAGAGTTTAAATTTCAATGATCTTACCTCATCAAATCCTAAGAAGGACGTGTTCTCGCAGGAGCTAGCAAAATATCCTCATCCTTAGATCAATTTGCTGTTGTTTTTTTAACAATCTGGCTCAGGCGAAACTGCTGATGGAAAAACATTACAAATATCAGTTCCTCAGGCCCTTTTACAGTAGTCCCCAGAAAATTAAGGAAGAATTCACAAGCAGCTCAAATTTTCTGACACTGTCCCTAAGAGCATTTGGGCTGTGAGGAAACTTGGGTTTGACGATTAACAAACTGAGAGGAAGAAAGAATATCACAAGGACAGTGCCACCTAGTTCAAAGTAACACTGCCCAAATCCAGCCAATAGGGGAAACAAGGAGAACAGGCTTGTAAATAAATAGTTATTTTTGTCTGCCTGCCTATCTATCTATCTATCGATCTATCTATCCATCCATCCATCCATCCATCTATCCATTTATATTGTCAACTGGAACTTCAGGCTACAAGGTTCTGTCCAGTGAGGCAGAGCTGAGCAAAGTCGTCAGCTTTTCTCCACTTGGGGCACCATATCATCTGCTAGTACTATATTATTGGAAGGCACTGAATCATAATGCTTAGAGAACTGACATTGGAGTCAGAAGAACTAAGTTCGAGTCCTGCCTCAGAAATTTACTAGCTAAGAGATCTGAGCAAGTCACCTGACCTCCTAGTGTTTGAGACAACTCTCCAAGAGAATAAGTTACAGATGATTTGCCAAACTACATCAGGGAGGGAGTCTCCACACTGGAAGATTCCCATACCAATGCAATCACAGATTAGGATTGTTATCCTTGTCACATGGTTGGACTACCAAACATGTTTGCTGCTGTTGAGGTTTTGGGGTTTAGGGCTGCTGGGACCCCAAAATCACAACACATGAGTCCTACCTGAAAAAATTCGACCTAAGCCTTCTTTCAGTCAAAGATAAGGTATATTAGAACATCCGCCATATTGGGCAGACTCTTAAGGAATCTGAACATGTAGAATCTGAGCACGTTAATGGAGACAAGATGGACCTTATATATATAGAAAGACTGTGGGAGGGACCTAGGAGTGGCCAAGTAGTTTGGGGTGACTGGAGGAGGGGTCTAAGGAAGATCTGAATGGGAGTGGCCAGTAAGCTGGGGGGAACAGAACACCTGGGACCTGGACCACCTGGCCCAGGGAGAATGGAACCTAGCTAGGATTAAGAGTGGGAAATGGCCAGGGGCAATTGGGAGGTAAAACAATGGAGGGCTAGGCCAGATTAAGGGTAAGAGAGAATTGGGAGATTGGGTGTAGCCACAATGAAAGATCAGTTGATGGGATTATAGTCTCAGGTGAAAGCCAGAGATTTGGCCATGTGGGAAAGTCCAGGGTTTTTCCTTTTTGGGGTCTAGATCCCATCCTCATCACTGCCATTATGGAGAACACTCCATTCAGAGCCCAAGTCAAAGAGGGATTCCACGAAGATAGGTTCATCCTTCAAATTCTCTTGTTTGAGGATGACCTTGATCTGATGACATCAAGCCCTGGAACATTGCTGGCCCCCTGGATGAGGTCCATAATCACAAAAAAGAGTGTTGTTTGACTATCTAAATAGAAGAAGTAAAATGGATAGATAATGTTTATTGCCCCAGACTGTGATATGCAGTTGGATGGACAATCTATAGTGTCTTACTCACAGTGGCATGAAGGTCATCCAGGGTTCTCAAAGGTTATGGAAGTGGGACAGAGGTTCTGGTAGGTCCAATTATTATGGAAAGGTTTAGACATGGTAATAGACAGTCTGTCTGTTGTCCAAAGATCAGCCTAGCCAAGCTGATTGTAAAGCAGTGAATTTTTCAGCCACAGTAACTCATTAAGACCATCTACTAAATTAGGGAGATGATATACTTTGCATCGGTGGAAGGAGTACTCCCACAAACATTTATTAACTGTCCACTTTGTAACCTTGTTGTTGCTATTGTTTGTTTGCCCTTCATTTTAAAAGAGGACCAATGACATCAGGAGAGTGATATCTTGACTTGCAAGTGAATTAGATTTAAGTGAGGCAGAGCTGTGTGAAGTCATCAGCGTCACTCTCTTCTTCAGCATCACTGGAGTCCAGTGGCAAGACATAGGTCAAGACAACTGGTGATAGCCCAGGATGCAGTGTAGGACCTTGACCTTTTCAAGTTAAGGTCTTTCTTTGGTCTCAATTTGTCTGAGGCAATGCCCATTTAGTAATTAATGGCTAAGAATTGAGTCAAAAAATGGCTTAGTTTGCCTTCATAAAAGAATCAGTCTGGGAAGGTTTCTGGCCAGAACAGAAACACTTGCTACTTACACGCATTCTGAGCCATCAAAACCCAGACAATGAGCAAAAGAAACTTGGGGTGGGACCTATTATTGGCCAATCAGTGAGAGCCAGAGGGATTTGGGTTTAAAGGCTTTGCCAAGTAGCTTTGAATCACAATGAACTTTAACAAAGTCTGTTTTTCAGAGCTATATTTCAGGAAATCATAAATGAAAACTACATGAGACAAAAGAATTAATTATCCTAGTTTATAACCTGGAAATAATCCAGAGTAGAGCAGTCAGTGTGATGAAGGGCCTGGGGGTGTTTAGCCTGAAGAAGACTTGACTTGATAGATATAATGACTGTAGAGATTAAACTAGTTCTGCTTGACTCCAAAGGACATAAATAGGGGCACTGCATGGAAGCCAGAAAGAAGGAAATTTGGGTTTGATGTAAAGGAAAACTTCCTAAAATTAAAGCTGGTCTGAAATTGAATGGGTTGTTTTTAGTGGGAATTTCCTCAATGGAGGTTTTCAAGCAAAGCTGGGGTGACATTTGTTAAGCATATCATAAATGGGATTCTTTTGGAGGTTCAAGTTGGTTTGTGATGTCCCTTCTAAGTATGTGATTCTGTGATTCTCTGTGCAAAGCATATCCTTGTACTGAAGAATTTCATAGAGGGAAGCATGCACAATGAGTTCCTTGAAACACCCTGGTGATGACTCAAAACTGTGGAAGGAGGAGGTGAACCTGGACTGGATGCTGAACCGAGGAGACCTTGCCTATTTGGTCACCTCATTGAGCCTCAGAAATTTTTGTTCATACTTATTAGGCACAGGGAAAGATACTTTGTATTGTGGGTATATGCCATTATAACTTGGGGATGCTTCCTCATATTTGGTTGCAAATGTTCACATAGCAGGAAGAGAGAGAGAGAGAGAGAGAGAGAGAGAGAGAGAGAGAGAGAGAGAGAGAGAGAGAGAAATG
>NW_020948840.1:14426208-14512923 GCF_900497805.2 Vombatus ursinus
AGAGAAAGAGAGAGAGAGAGAGAGAGAGAGAGAGAGAGAGAGAGATGAAGAAAGGGAGGGAGAGAGGAAGAGAGAGAGGGAAGGGAATCAGGATTCAATTAAGTGCCAAAATTTCACCTAGACAATGAATATGATAGGAATTCAGAGAGAAGAGAAATAAGTATGAGCCAGTATAGTCAGGAGGGCAGCTAGGCAGTGCAATGAACACCTGGAATTAGGAAGATTAATCTTCCTGAGTTCAAATCTGACCTTAGACCCTTACTAGCTGTGTGACCTTTGGCAAGTCACTTTGCCTCAGTTTCCTCATCTATAAAAGGAGAAGGAAATAGCAAACCACTCTAAGAATCTTTAAAATGAAGACCCTAAAAGGAGTCACAAAGAGTCAGACATGACTTAAAAAATGACTCAGTAACAACAACAATGTAGTTGGGGAAGGCTTCTTGAAGGAGGTAGAACTTGTTATGGGCCTAGGAAGATAGATTATATTTGACTAGATGGACATGACTGTTGAGGTTTAGGGGTTCAGGGGTGCCTGGAGCCCCAAATCACAACACATGGGTGCTGCCCGGAAGCATTCAACCCAAGCTTTCTTTCATCCAAAGACAAGGTTTATTAGAACATCTGCCATATTGGGCAGACTCTTAAGGAATCTGAACATTAGTGAGCTATTGTCTAGATTATAAGAATCTGAGCAGAGGCTAGGTTTTAAGAATCTAAGCACCTTAATGGAGACAAGATGGACCTTATATACAGAAAGACTGTGGGAGGGATCTAGGAGTGGCCAAGTAGTTTGGGGTGACTGGAGGAGGGGTCTAAAGAAGATCTGAATGGAAGTGGCCAGTAAGCTGGGGGAAACAGAACACCTGGGACCTGGACCACCTGGCCCAGGGAGAATGGAACCTAGCTAGGATTAAGAGTGGGAAATGGCCAGGGGCAATTGGGAGGTAAAACAATGGAGGGCTAGGCTAGATTAAGGGTAAGAGAGAATTGGGAGATTGGGTGTAGCCACAATGAAAGATCAGTTGATGGGATTATAGTCTCAGGTGAAAGCCAGAGATTTGGCCATGTGGGAAAGTCCAGGGTTTTTCCTTTCTGGGGTCTTGATCCCATCCTCATCATGGCAACTGGTCAATCTGACCTTAGGTAATAGGAAGGCAGAAAGTAAGAAGGTTAGGGAAGTCCAGAGAACCTCTTTTCCACTCCAATCTGAATCTCTTTCTACATACTCTACTCTTTTCTATCTTCATTGGGGGGGGGAAGGCATGAATGTCACTGCGACATAAAGGACAGAGTGCTAGACTTGGGAATCAGGAAGACACAGGTTAAAATTCTTCCTCACTCACTTATTAGCTCTATCAACCCAAGCAAATACCTTCATACTCTCTGGGCCTCAACTTTCTCATCTGAAAATGAGAAAGTGAACCTTGATGACCTCCAAGGTCTCTCCTAGTCTTAATTCTCTGATCCTATGAATGAGTTCACTATAGGAAACCAGCACTGGGAGATAGCTACAGTTAGTTGAGCTGAGTGGATGTAATTTAGTCAGTCTTAGTGTGTTTATATTTTGGGGAGGGCTATTGGTCTTGAATGAGTTTTTCCAGGCAATCCCCCCCAAACACAGTAATTGATGTCGTGTGGTCATATTTGAATTCTATATCTATAAAATAAAAAGGAAACCAATTACATTGAAATACAATAATCAAAATATTTTTAAAAACTAGTTCCTGGACTCCACATTAAGAACCACTGGACCTGAAGATCCTTAAGGTCCCTTCTAATTTCAGTGAAGTCAAATATGTGATATTTCAGGTAACAGTAGCCTTGAAAATATAATCATAAATTATTATACCTGTACAAAGTTGTACTGGATGTCCCAAAAGCTTAGTGCGGTTTTAAGCTATCAAAGTTTGGATAGTTTAAAACTGCCCTAAGACTTTTGGGACAACCCTTATACTTAGCAGAGTTAAAGGAGTGTCAGAAGTTTGACGTTGGGGGCCTGGTAGTCCAGTCAAGGAAGGTGCAAAAGGTGCAAAGTACCTGGAGTTCTGTGGTCCAACCGTACTAGTCTAACTTCTTGTTCTTCACACACATAAGACCGCCATCTCCCATCTCTTGTGCCTTTACCCTTGCTGTTCCCTGGGCTTGGGACGTGCTCTCTCCACACCTTTGTTTGTTCATATCGCTGGTCTCCTTTAAGACTCAGAACAATTGCCACCTTCCGTAGGGGGCCTTTCCTGTACTTCCCCCACCCCACTAGCTTCTAATGTCTTCCCCTACCTTGTATTGGCTCTCTGTGTATCTTGTATACCTCTGTTCAGTACAGGCATACCTCGTTTTATTGTGCTTTACTTTATTGAGATTCACAGATATTGCAGAGTTTTTGTTTTTGTCTTTTTTACAAATTGAAGGTTTGTGACAACCCTGAGTTGAGCAAGTTTACCAGTACCATTTTTTTTTTTTGTGTTCACATTGTGTCTCTGTGTCACATTTTGGTAATTCTTGCAATATTTCTAACCTCTTCACTGTTATTATTTGTTATGGTGAACTGTGATCAGTGATCTTTGATGTTTGTATTATAATTGTTTTGGGGTGCTATGAACTATGCCTGAATAAGATGGCAAACTTAGTCAGTAAATGTTATGTGTATTCTGACTGCTCCATCAACCTGCAGTTCCCCACCTCTCCCTCTCGTCAGGCCTTCCTATTGCCTGAGACACAACAATACTGAAATTAAGCCAATTAATAACCGTATAATGGCTTCTAAGTGTTCAAGTGAAAGGAAGAGCCAATCGATGAGGCAAACTTCATTGTTGTCTTATTTTAAGAAATTGCTGCAGCCATCCCAACCTTCAGCAACCACCACCCTGATTAGTCAGAAGCCACCAACATCAAATCAAGATCCTCCATTAGTAAAAAGATTATAGTTTACTGAAGCCTCAGATGATAGCGTTTTTTAAACAATACAATATGTTTTTAATTAAGGTATGTACATTTTTTAGACATAATACTATCATATACTTAATAGGCTACAATACAGTGTAAACATAACTTTTATATGTACTGGGAAACTAAAAAATTCATGAGACCTGCTTTATTGCAATATTCACTTTATTGCAGTGGTATGGAACCAAACCCATAATATCTCTGAGGTATGCCTGTTTATGTTGTCTCTGCCATTAAAATTTAAGCTCCTTGAGGGCAAGGACTGCTTTAAAAAATTTTTTATTTTGTGTATACACAGCGCTTAGCATAATGCCTGGCTCATTATAAGGACTTAATTAATCCTCATTCATTTATTGACTGGAGAGAATTTAAGGAAAAGAAAGGTAGAATTTGGCAGCGAGGATAGGGAAGGCACAGAGAGTTGGGTCCTTGTCATAACTACTAACTTAGCTGTGTACTGTAAACAAGATTCATAATCTATCTAGCTTCAGATTTCTTATCTTACATCTTAAGGGGCATTACTAAGCACCCTTCCAGTTCGAAGTTCCTTCATGGTCTTTGGACGCAGTGAAGAGTCATGGAAAAAGCTTTGGATTTGGAGTCATCCAACCAGGAATAGAACTGGTTCTCCTTTTTGTTACCTGTGTCCACAAGAAATCAGCTTCACTTCTTGGACATGTGTTTCTTCATCTATAAAATTAAGTGGTTGGACTCTAAGTTCCCATTAAGCTTTAAGTGTTATAACCTCACAATTCAAAAGCAGCAGAAGTCAAGTGTTATGTAGGGGTAAGGCAACACACATTTATTGAATGCTTCCTATGGGCCAGACACTGTGCTAAGCACTGAGGATATAAATACAAGCAAAAAGAAAGATAATTCCTGCCCTTGAGGAGCTTACATTCTAATGCGGAAACTAAAAAGATAGAGGGGATAGAGAAAATACTCTTTCTCTATGGTGGTAAAACCCAGAGTCAGCAGAGTTAGAAGCATAGATGGTAAGGGAACAAAGTGTGGCTTCCCTGGACTTCTCCCTGTCTACAACATGGAGGCCGTGGAAGAAAGTCATCAAAGGGCAAATGGAGGGCAAGAATAGTGGAAAGAAGTTCCAGGGTAAGAAAGCTCTAAGCCTGAGGGAAGTTCCAGGGTGAGAAGGCAGTTGAGTCATGGTTACAAAGTCTTTAGAATCAGAAACACACTAGGAGGGCAAGGACAGCAAGTAAGAGGGACCTGAGGACATTCATTCTTCATCACAGACCTAAGCTATACCAACTATTGCTCAATGATAATTTCTAGGTAGGCCTGGCCTCAAACCAACTAAACAAGAGCTCCAACACTGGCTTTCCTGCCTCCTGCCCCTAGAAGGAGAGTGATCCCCCTCACTTTGGAATCATGGAGCAACAGAGGAGGACCCAGTGAGGGCCTCCATTTTGAAAGGTTACTTTGTGGGCAGCCTGGTGTAGTGGGAACAGCACTAGGTCTGGAATCAAAAAAGCTAGGTTTAAAATTGGTCTCTATCACTTTCTGCCTGTGTAACCTTGGGCAAGTCCCTTAACTTTTATAAGCCTAGGTTTCCTCATCTGAAAGATGAAGGGAACGGATTAAAGAGCCTTAAGTTTCCTTTTGTGGCAGCTAGGTGACAAAATAGATAGCATGTTTGGTCTGGAGTCAGGAAGACTCATTTTCCTGAATTCAAATCTGGCCTCAGACACTTATTAGCTGTGTGACCCTGGGCATATTACTTAACCCTGTTGGCTTCAGTTTCCTCATCTGTAAAATGAGCAGGAGAAGAAAATGGCAAACCCCTCCAGTATCTTTGCTGAGAAAAGCCCAAATGGGATCATGGAGAGTTAGACACAACTGAAATGACTGAACAATAACAACAAAAACCCCTCAACTTTCCTTTCAGCTCTAAATCTATGATCCTGTATGTAGGGGGGCCTAGCTTTGGCTATCCAATCATCTCCAACGTTTTAGTTTGAGAGCTTTCTCTGGTCATACTGACTTGTTCTATGTCATATCAGTCATCTGACAGGAACTTCATTATTGTCTAATAAAATCAAGGACCCTATCACTCCGTCAAGGTGTGAAAACAAGACCTCTGGCTGATAAGGTTTAAAGTCATTCATTCAGTCAATCCCTTTTAAAATAGCTTTTTCTGTCCTCAAGCCATTACTCCCTCTTTCTCTTCCATATCAAATGAAAAAAATTTATTTGTGAGAGTAAGGATATGAATCTGTGATTTCATTAAGTTAGGGAACTTCTAGTATGGTAGCTCCATCCACAATGCTAATAGGTTACTAATTAGTTAACTTAGAGATGTCTGGGGCACCAAGAGGTTAAGTGACTTGCCTATGGCCTCACAGCCAGTATTTGTGAGAGGCTGAACTTGAATCCAGGCCTTCCTGACTCAAAGGCTTACTTTCAATTTACTCTACCACACTGAAAAATTATAGTTGTGGAAAAAAAAAAACCCAAATTGACCTTTCGTTATTCATTTCAGGTACAGATAACAAGTTTCCTTGTGGATTACCAACTGTCAGAAACAACCCTCTCAGTCTAGCCAGCCATGTCTTTGTGCTCCTTCTTGAAGGGGAAAAGTCGGAGACCCCATAATGCCTCTTTCAGGAGGGAATCCTTTGGAAGGCCCTATCAGCAGCCACACCAAGACTATAAGACCTTGCTGGAAACATGCCTGAGGAACAATTGTCTTTTTGAGGATGACAACTTTCCAGCTGACATGAGCTCCATAGGCAGAGGGCCCCTCCTGCAGAAGCTGCCCCCAACCCTGCAATGGAAGAGACCTACTGTGAGTGACTGCCTGCCTTCCAGAAAGAAGGGTGTATCTTTTCAAATGGAACTCTGTATCTACCCAGGACCTTTCTTCAGAGGACCTTAGGAAATTTCGCTTTCCAGTGTTCATTAGAGGAAACATTAGAGAGAGAAAAAAAGAACTAGCTTTGGTATCAGATGACCTGGGGCCGAGTTTTCTTTGTTACAAATGACCTGTGCCATCTCAGGAAAGTCACTTAATTTTTTAGAGCCTCAGTTTCCTCATCTGTAACTAAGGAGATATTATGTACATTACTTACTTCACATAGTTATGAGAAACGTATTTGTAAATCTTAACATTCTATAACACACAATAGCAGTTGGCATATGTGAAAACTTCAAAATTTAGTAGCTAAAATTTATATAATCTATTAAGTTGATTATTTAAATTACCTAATTACAAGGTATACTATGCAACCCTAATGACAATGCCCATGAGGTCTTTATTACCTTCATTTTACAGATGAGGAAACTGAGGCTGAAAGAGCTTAAATGACTTGTCCAGGGTTGTATAGCTAGCAAGTCTAAGGGGTAGGATATGAACTCAGGTGTTCCTAAATCCAAGTATAGCACAAACCATTACACCAAGCTTTCTCTTCTTTGCCAAATGTTTTTCGTGTATTATCTCATCTGAGCCTGACAACAATACTAAGAGGTAAATGCCATAGCTAGGATTATCCCCCTTTCACAGATGAGAGAACTGAGGTTAATTAACTTGCCCATGGTCATGTAGCTAGCAAATGTCAGAGACAAGTGACCATTAGCTTCTGCTTGAAGACCTCTAGCAAACAGAAGCCTGCTACTTTCTGAGTCAACCCTTCCACTTGCCTGTAGCTCCACCTATCAGGATTCCCGCCCCCCACCCCATATATCCACCTGACATCTGCTTCTTGGCAGCTTCCATCCATTGCTTCCAGGGCACCAAGCAGAACAAGTCTAATAATAATCCTTCTCTTACCTGACAGTCCTTCAAACCCTTGAAAATGGGTGAATGAATAAGGGTTGACTGTATCACCTTGATGCCTGCCCCATCTCAGAGTCACAGAACTTGAGAATTACAGGAGTCTCAAAGGTCATTTAATCCAACCCTTGCACAAAAAGGCCCACTCCACAGTCCGGCACTTGCTGAAAAAGTCAGGCAGGAGGAAAAGGACAGTGCAGATCATTCAGAGCAAGGAGAGGTAAAGACTGTACATTTCAGAAATGCTTCTGTTATTACCAGAACCTCCAGGGAAATGAATTTCCAGGGTCAATATGAGATTACAGCATCACAGAATGTTAGAACTAGAAGAAATTCTAGAGATCTCCCTTCTCATTTTACAGTTGAGGAAACTGAGGCCTAGAGAAGAAGGGCATCAAGGCTGCACTGGTAGTAAGTGGCAAAGCCAGGATCTGAACCCAAATCAGTTGACTCCCAGTTCTGTGTGCTTTCCAAGACACTCTGTTGCCTCCAGAGGTCCTGAGTGTCCAAATCTCATACCAGGCTTCTGACTTGCACTGGTTATGAGAAGGAACTGGTTATAAGAGGGCTGAAGCAGGGCTTCTGGTATATGACAGTTTTCTGTCTGTTCTCCCAGGAGCTGCATGACAACCCCATTTTCTGTTCCACCAAAGCAGGAAGGCTGGGCCTGTGTCAGGGAGTAGTAGGTGAGTCTATTTCTGCTCTTTTTCCCCTTTCTCTTGCTCCCAATCCTTCTCTCCATTCTCTTCTTCCCAAGGAACCAGCATGGATGTATTGAAGAGTTCGGGAGCCAGGCAGAAACCGGGGAGGTTAAGAAGGGGTTCTATTTCCTTTAGATGGATTTACTTCCTTCTCCTGCCCTACTAAATGTCTGCATACTCTAAGGCTCAGGCCACTACCTAGCTTTATTCCTCATTCCCCTTAGAAATTCCTCATAACACTCATAGCTATATCAATGGGACTCCCCAGTCTGCATCCCAGGCTCTGACCTGTCTCCTGAATTCAGTCCTGCTGGACATTGCCATCTGGATGGTCCGTACACTCAACATGCTGAAATACAAATCTGTCTTCTTTTCTTTTTGTTTGTCATGACACCTTCTGAGCTACCAAGGTTTGGGATTTTGGGATCACCTAAGACTTTCCCCTCTCTTCTACTCCCAGCCTCCAGTTAGTTGCCAAATTCTATTGATTCTTCTACAATATTTTATATCCATCACTTTTACTCCATTCTCACTGCCAGCACCCTAGTTCAGGTCTTTGTTTTTCTCTTACTTGTACTATCCAAATTAACCTCTCTCATGAAGCATAAAAGCTTGAACTCATACAGCAATTTCCTTTAAAGTTTGCAAAGCACTCTCATTCTGATGAGACTAAGAGGTAGGTAGTGCAAGTGTTATTATCTCCATTTTAAAAAGGAAAAAATTGAGGCTCAGAGAAATTATGAGACTTGCATTTGTATTTTTGGGAGGTATTTGGAGTTAGGTGACTTGCTCAGGATCACATATCTAGTAGGTGTTTGAAGCCAGATTTGAATTCAGGTGCTCCTGACTCCAGGGCCAGTGCTCTGTCTATCCACTGTGCCCACCACCTAGCTGCCCCTAAATGACTTGCTTTAAATGAATCTTAGATCTTATTATTGGTATAACAACAGACCTTTACATAGAAATCTTAAACTTGTAAAGCTTTACATACAATAACTGATTTGAGTCTTGTAACATCTTTACGAGGTGGTTACTACAAGCATCGCAGATATCTCAGAGGTATTAAGTGACCTGCTTATGGTCACAGAGCTGCTACTTATCAGAGGTGGGATTTGAACACAGGTTTTCCTTTTTGCACTTGCAGAATCACATCTACTTCATTCAGCTCCCTTGAAGTTCTGGGGTGCTTTTCTTTTTTGTGATTTCCTTGGTGCAGTGAACTTCTAGGAAGGAAACTATCCCTACTCATGCCGACTGGCACCTGCTCAGCAATTTATAATCTGTTTATGTTTTGCTTTTGCATTACAAACATTCATGGATTATTCCCATTCAGTGACTGGTCTCTTGAAGGGGACCACAAAACCCTTCCAACTGTATTATTTAATTTGACCTTCATATTAACCCTCTGAGAGGAAAACAATTAAGCCAATGTCAACTCCCTCCAACCCCTTCCTGACTTTCCATAGCAGGTCTTGTTTAAATCAGATATTTTTTGTGCTGTTACATGTAATTAAGTATGTATTTTACTTAAAGAGAGTCAACACAGGGGAAGTGAAGTGTGAGTTGGCCTCAGAGCCAGCAAGGCCTTGGTTCCAGTCCTGCTTTTGACATGTCCTAGCCGTGTGACCCTGGATAAGTCAGTGCCTGGGGCACTGAGACTATTCATTGCAGGACAGATGCTTACCTGCATTTGTAGAAGGAGCTTCCTCACTGGGAGTCCCTTAGACTAATGAAATCACTGCTCCAGTAAAAAAAAATGATGTAACATATACTATTTCTGAATATCAGTATCATTTTCCTGCATGCTAGTTGCTCTACCAATAAGAAATCAAAGTCTTATAAGGCAAGGCTTTGTCATGCAATTCTATTGTAGGCCACTGAATAGAGCACTGAACCTAGAGTCAGGAAGACCTGAGTTCAAATCCAGCCTCAGACACTTACTAACTTGTCACTTAAGCTCTATCTGCTTCAGTTTGCTCATCTGTAAAATGGGGATAATAATTGCATCTATTTCCCAGAATTGATGTGAGGATGAAATGAGATCATATTTGTAAAGTACTTTGCAAAACTTAAAGCACTATATAAATGTGAGCTATTATTATTGCTGTTATGGCTAATTATTATTAGTGCTGGGCCTAGAGTCTGGAAGACAAACTACCTCCCAGGATAATTGTGAAGATTAATGATATAATAATTGTAAAACATTTAGCACGGTGACTGGCTAATAATAAGTGCTACATAAATGTTAGTAATTATTCTTTTTCCCTGTGTTACATTGCCTTGCACAAAACAGACATTTAACAAATATTTGTTAAAGTGAAGAAAAGTGAATTGTGTGTTGTTTTGGTCCAGGAGACTGCTGGTTCTTGGCTGCACTGGAAGCTCTCACATTCCATTGGGACATCCTGACCCGGGTAGTGCCTCTGAAGCAGAGTTTCACCAAGAAGTATGCTGGCATCTTCCTCTTTGAGGTACATCTCCTTCCTGAGCTCACCTGTAAGAAGGTGACAGGTGGGGCCCTCCCCTGCAAATGCCTGGCCTGAATGCAACCAGATGGTGTGTTGGATGGAAACCTTGTTGAACATGCTGGGATGCTCCATCTTCCCCACAGTCCCATTATCAGCAACCATGTCTGGCTCTCTTTCCAGTTCTGGCATTTTGGTGAATGGGTTCCTGTCGTGGTTGATGACCGTCTACCTGTGAATGAGGCTGGTCAACTGGTCTTTGTCTCTTCCACCTGCAAGAACTTGTTCTGGGCATCTCTACTGGAAAAGGCCTATGCAAAGTAAGAAAAGCATTAGAAATTCAGATGGGGGGAGAAAGAGAGAGAGAGAGATGGATAGATAAAAAGATGTATGGATGGATAATTAGATAATTAGCTAGATAGATGGACAGATGAATGGATATAGATAGAATATTTATTAAGCTCTTGCTATGTGTCAGACACTGTGCTAAGCATTGGGGACATAATTTAAGCAAGCAAGAAAATTCTGGACCTTTAATGGGGTAAGGAAGACAACAATTGCTTCCACCCTCTGGGACATTCTTACCAGAGTCATGAAAGAGAATTGGGAAGAGAAGACAAATGGGATATGGGAAGGACAGAGGAAGAGTACTTGTATGGGTGCAATACTGTGTTGAGAAAGAGGTAGATTTCAGAGAGAGTCCAAGAATAAACAAAGAGAAATATGGCCAGGGTCGTTCCTAAAATGGCGGTCCTTGGAAGGGAGTCGGCAGCAAAGAAAGGGAGACTCCAAGGTAGAGGTTTCACAGGGTGACATGTCAAAAGCAGAGAAGGAGGATTCTAGAAGTCTGGCTGTAAGTGGACTCTTCTCCCTTTCTCTGTGCTTCTCTGTAGGTGTCTACGTCTGAGTGTGTCTCTCTTTGTCTCTGTGTCTTCAATTCTCTCTCTGGGATCAAAAGATGTAGATTCAAATCCTGCCTCTGGCTCTTATTTATGTGGTCTTAGACAAGTCACTCAACCTCTTCCAGCCTCAGTTTCCTCACCTGTAAAATAAGGGGGTTGAGTTAAATAGCCTCTGAGATCCCTTTCAGCTGTAGATCTGGGCATTATTATGATCTATGATCTATACCCTATGTGCTCTGTCTTTTCCTCCCCTGTAATTCTCCAGACTCTGCTCTAGAAGCATAGAGAGGAAATTTTAAAGGGAGGAAAATTAGGTCAGTGAGCAGAGAAGTGACCTAAACAAGCAACTCAACAGGGTGATGAGGCTCTGGATGAGAATTTCTGAATTCTGATTCACAGTCACTAAATTTCTTATAGTCATAAATGGAGTTTGTTTGTTTTTAAAGTGGCCTGTATTTTTTCAAAATAAATTCACTTTGTTTAATGAAAGTCTTCCTTTTCTCCATACCATTTTCTTCCCACCCTCTCCCTTTCCCATTAAGATAAAAAAAATAAATCCTGTTACAAACCCTGCTACAAACATGTATATTCTAGAAAAACAAAACTATACATTAGTCACGTTCAACATTTATTCCTCAGCCGGGACTCTGAGCCCATCATCTCTTTATCTGGGGGTGGATAGCATGCTTCATCACTGAGTTCTCTGGAACTGTCGCTGGTCATTGCTTTGATCAGTGTTCCTAAATCTTTCAAAGTTGTTTGTCTTTACAATATTATTGTTATTGTATAACTGGTTTTGCTGACTTCACTCCTTAGCAATTCATACAAGTCTTCCTAGGTTTCTCTGAAAGTATCCCTTTCATCATTTCTTACAGCCAGAAAGACTCACCTTCATGAGTTCGAATCTGGCCTCAGGCACTTACCAGCTGTGTGACCCTGGCAAGTCATACAGTTTGCCTCAGTTACTCATCTGTCAAATGATCAGGAGAAGGAAATGGCAAACCACTCCAATATCTTTGCCAAGAAAACCCCAAAATGGTGTCATGAAGAGTCTGATATGACTGAAAATCACTCAACACAATATATATGTGTATATTATATATAACATATGATATGTGTATGTATGTGTGTATATACATATATATGCAAATATGTGTCCCATTCCTTTTTTTTTAATCTCTTTGGAGTATAGACCTGGTAGTAGTATTGCTGGGTCAAAGAGTATGCACAGTTTAATAATTTTTTGGCTATAGTTACAAATTGTTTTCCAAAATGGTTGGAAAGGTTCAAGCTCTACCAGGAGTATATCAGTGTACCTGTTTTCCCACACAGCTTTTGTCATTTGTCATTTTTCTTTTTTATCAACTTTGCCAGTCTGATGGGTGTGAAGTAGAACCTGACTCAGAGTGTTTAAATGTACATCTCTCTAGTTATTAGTGATTTAGGGTATCTTTTTTCCCAAGGAGCTATTGATAGCTTGACTTTCTTTTGGCTGTTAATATCCTTTGACTATATAAAAGTTGAGGAATAGCTCTTATTCTTATAAATTTAAATCAGTTCCTTATATGTTTTAGAAATTAGATTTTTATCAGAGAAATTTGCCACAATGATTTTTTCCCACTTACCTATTTCTCATCTAACTTTGACTGTACTGAATTTTAAAATTTTATGTAATCAAAATTATTTTACATTCCATTTCTATCTTACCATTCTCTCTATCTCTTGTTTGGTCACGAACTTTTTCTCCTATCCATGGATCTGACAGGTCATTTCTTTCCTCTAATTTGTTTATGATGTCATTCTATGTCTAAGTCTTGTACCCATTTGGAGTTTATCTCAGCATAGTTTGAGATGTTAGTCTACATAGACTCTATACCTATTTTCTGCCAGACTGCTTTCCAAGTTTTCCCAAAGATTTTGTTGAGTAGTGAATATTTACTTCAGTAGCTGGGATCTTTGGACTTAACTAATAACAGGATGCTGTGTTTTTTAATTCTGTATATTGTGTACCTGATCCATTCCACTGATGGATGTCTTTATTTTTTAACCAGTAGTAAATTGATTTGATGATTATTGCTTTGTAGTATAGTGGTACTACTAGGTTATTTTTCTTATTACATTTTAAAAATTATTTCTCTTGATATTCTTGAATTTTTAGCCCTTCAATAAATTTTGTTATTATTTTTCTAGCTTTATAAAGTAATCCTTTGGTAGTTGGATTGATGTACCACTAAATAAAGGTAGCATTGTCATTTTTATGATATTGGCTTGGCCTACCCATAAGCAATGACAATATAAAGAGTGTTTTGTAATTGTATTCATAGAGCTTTGGTGTGTGTTCTGGAAGATAGATTCTGAAGTATTTGTACTTTCTCTAGTTATTTTAATTGAAATTTCTCTTTCTGTCTCTTTCTGCTGAATTTTGTTGGTAACATACAGAAATGCTGATGATCTGTGTAGGTTTATTTTATATCCTGCAACTTTGTTGAAGCTGCTAATTGTTTCAATTAATTTTGTAGTTGACTCTCAAGGGCCTCTAAATAAACCATCATATTATAAGAGAGCTTTTGCTTTCTTTCCCTCTCCTTTTTCCAACACCTCACACCCAAACACATATTCTTATCCTTTCTTATTTTTCCCTTAAGGCCCCGTTTGAGATCCACTCCACTTACAATTTGTTTTGCTTTGGGGCAATTCCTCCCTTAATCTATTCTTATTATTCCCCTCTCTCTTTCCCCCTTTTCTTCCTCTTTCCCTTTCGAGTGAAATATATTTCAGTACCTGCAGCTGCATTCGTGCATGTATGCATGTATGTGTGTGTGTGTATGTGTGAATTCTTCCCTCCTTTGACTATTTTAGATCAACCATACCCACCACCGCTTCCTCCCTGTTTATATAATCTTTTCCTTGCACACCCTGCTTATGTGAAATAATTTCCCCCACTCTTCCTCTCCCTTAAAAGGGGACTTGTTTTTCTGAGTATGCTTTCCCTTCTGTTTCTTGGTAGGAGGGAGTCAAGCACCTATACCTAGAGAATCAAAAATAGATTGTAGAATGCAATCATAGAAAAACAAAGCTGGAATAGCTCTCTGGAGAGTACCCGGGTAAGATGGACGATCTTAACAAATTATCCTTCCCTATTCTGCTCTTTCCACAGGCTCTCAGGTTCCTATGAAGACCTGCAGACTGGACATGTTTCAGAAGCCTTTGTGGACTTCACGGGAGGTGTGACAGCTACGATTCAACTAGCAAAGGCACCTTCTGACCTCTGGGACATCCTCACCAGAGTCACTTCCAGGAGATCCCTCATTGGCTGTCAGACCCACTCAGGAGTGAGACTTGGGCCCTGGCTCTGTGCGGACACTACTATGCCTAGCAATGTCCCTGTTTACCCTCTCTGTGCTCTCCAATTATTATCCTCCTGCTCTAATGCCCTTGCCCTATGCAGCGTTTCCATGGGATAGTAGTGATAAGTGAGCATTTATATAGCACCTTAAGGTTTATGATGCACTTTACAAATATGTTCTCACTTTATTCTCACAGCAACCCTGGGAGGTAGGTTCTATTGAGGTAAAATGACTTGCCCAGGGTCACACAGCTAGTAAGTATCCAATATCACATTTGAACTCAGGTCTTCCTGACTCCAGATCCAGAGCTCTATCTATTGTGCCCCCTGGCTGGTATATCCCTGAAAATAGCTCCTGTTCTAGCTTTCATATTAGTCTGCCCCACCTTACTATTGTGGTGCAGTGGATAGAGCACCAGCCCTGGAGTTAGGAGGACCTGAGTTCAAATTCAGCCTCAGATATTTACTAGATGTGTGACCCTGCACAAGTCACTTAACTCTGTTTGCCTCAGTTCCTTCATCTTTATAATGAGCTGGAGAAAGAAATGGCAGACCACTTCAATATCTTTGCCAAGAAAACCCCAGATGGAATCATGAAGAATTGGACACGACTGGAAAATGACTTAACAACAGCAAAAACCCCCTAACATTGCAGATTCTGCTGCAAGTTTTGGTGCTCAAGCACATGCCATCAGCCAGTAAATACACATCTATTAAGCGTGTCCAGTGTGCCAGCCACTGTGCTATGTGATGGGTGATACCAATGCAAATACAGGCTCTGCCCTCAGCTTATACTCCAGGGACAGGAGGGAGGAGAATAATATGCACACATTTGGGATCGGTGCATCATTTCTATGATTTTATGGGTAGAGAGAACTTTCAGGTGAGGAAACTGTAACTGTCAGGGAAGCTAGACACTCATTCTTGCAACTTATTTGCAGAGGGGTTCAGCACCAGAAACTGATGTGATTCTAAGAGTGGACATGATATTAAAGAAAAGTCATTAGGATTTGCTGTGCTGCTGTACTCTAGGGACCTTACCACTTGTCCATTTGACTGGCAGCTGATAACTTCCGTGTGTGTTGTCTTCCCTAGAATGTGAGTTCCTTTAGAGTAGGGGTCATCTCACTTTTCAATCTTTTCAATAGTATTCCTAGCACTTAGCACAATGCTTTGCACACAGGAAGCTCATAATAAATGCTTTTCTTCTTTCTTTCCTCCCTTCCTCCTTTCCTTCTTTCCCCTCCTTCCCTTCCTCCTTCCTTTCTTTCTTTCTTCCTCCCCTCCTTCCTTCCTTCCTTTCTTCCTTCCTTCCTTCCTTCCTTCCTTTTTTCTTTCCTTCCTTCCCTCCCTCCTTCTTTCCTTCCCTCCCTCCTTCCTTCCTTCCTCCCTCTCTTCCTCCACCCTTTCCTTCCTTCCTTCCTTCCTTCCTTCCTTCCTCTCTTTCTTTTTTTCTTCTTTCCCTTCCCTCTGTTCACATGGGGTATCATACCCCTACCTGTGGGTGCTCTACCCAAAAGAATGTAATTTTTTTTTTTGGTGAAGCAATTGGGGTTAAGTGATTTGCCCAGAGTCACACAGCTAGTAAGTTATGTGTCTGAGGCCACATTTGAACTCAAGTCCTCCTGTCTCCAAGGCTGGAGTTCTATCCGCTGTGTCACCAAGCTGCCCTGACTTATTTAATCTTAAATCCTCCTCTTCTCTCATAACAATCAGTCAATCTATGAGAATCCATTAAAGGTAGACTATGGAGACACAAAGAAAAAATAAAAATAGTCCCTTACCTCAAGGAGTTTATATTCTGATAGGGAAAACAATATGTACATAAATAGGTAAATACAAGATACACATTCAGTGCAGCCCAACTTGTCAACTCGTGCCTTGTACACATCTTGTACCTGATAACTGACTAATTTTTTTGTCTTTGCAGAAGGAAAGGGTTCTGGATAATGGACTGGTGGATGGTCATGCCTATACTCTCACTGGAATCAGGAAGGTAGGAAAAATATTTTGGCCCTTCTCCTCTTTCCTACCTGTGGGTTCGGCCCAAATATCAGTTTCCCCCTGATAGATTAGATAGATTCTCTCAAGCAGGGACCTGACAGGGCTCTGGTGGCTTCCGTGACAGACCATTTCCTCCTCTCTGGATGGTTTCTTTTATTTTAAGACAAGAAAGTCCTTCTGCTCTAGACAGAGAGCACTGTGGGGGAGAAAGATATCACTATTCTCAGCATGTTCATAATGCTCTCTGGAGGCAATAACTGTCTGAAGAGCTACTTCTGAATATAATATCTGCTGGTCCAGTCCTCCCCCATCTCCTCCAGTCATGCATCAAGACAGAGCTTCATTGACAACAAGCCAATTAACTTTACTAATCTGGGTCCTCATCTCTTGAGGATGAGTCCACCTAGCCATATTCCACTCTGCCTCTTTCTCCTTATCCTGTTCCTGACCACACCTCCAAAATCAGTATCTTTCATTTAAATTTATTATCATTCAGTATCCCAGAGTTCCAAAGTCTCCCAGTTTCCCTAAAGTTCTGATGTTTCCTATCTTATCGCTATCATCTTAAACCTTCCATTACTAAAAATCCTTCCCACTAAGCTAATATCCTTCAATACTAGTCTCCCTTATATCTATCCCTTCTGGGATTTATCCTACCACCAGCTTTCCCCCTTATTTCTCCATTCCATTGCCTTCCTTTTCCATCACCAACCATCTCTGTTCTTCAGTCGTCCTTCAATTTCAATATCTCTCCTCTATCCACAGACTCCAAGTCTAGACTCCAGGCACCTAGAGCTTCCTGCTGACATAAAACTTTTCTTTTACTGGACCATGGACTGGCTTGTCAGACTTGGCTTATTTCCAGCCAGATTAGAGAATTTTTGAGGCTACTGGAGAGAACAGGGGGTATTACCAGTTTTCCTACTCTGGCAGGAAAACAATATTGTCAGCTAAATGGCACAGTGGATGGCATATGGGAACTGAAGTCAGGAAGATCTGAGTTCAAATCCTGATGTGTATCTTTGTTAGTTCTGTGACTGGGAAATTCACTTAACATCTACCTCAGTTTTTTTCACCTGCACAATGGGGATAATAATAATATCTATCTCCAAGGGTCTGGTGGAGATAAAATGAGATAATTTTTGTAAAGTATTCTGAGAACCTTAAGGTGATACATAAATGCTAGTTTTTATTAGTGTAGAAAGAATCACAAAGTCGTAAATGATTGAAGTTGGAAGGAAATGGTATAGAATTTGGAATCAGAAGTCATGACTCATCTATTTGGACCTTAGGCAAGTCCCATGACCTCTATAAGCTTTCTTTCCTCATTTCAAAAATGTAGATGAAAATGATACTATTAGATAGTATGTTCTAATGGGGGGAAATGGTAGGTGTGGGGTCAGAGAACTTGGGTTCAATCCCAGATCTGATACTAACTACCTGAGTGGCCTTGAGCAAGTTATCCTCTCTGGGCCTCAGTTTTCCCATCTATAAAATGAGGGGTGGTCCAATTGGACTCGAAGATTCCTTCTGGCTAAATCCATGATACTAGCATTCTACTTTCTCTCTACCTACTTCACAAGGCTATTTGTACAAATTTAATGATCTAATATATCTGAAAGTGCTCCATAAACTTCCAAGTGCTACATAAATGAGATTATTAACTCATCTTTTCCATATTTTGTACAGGTGACTTGCCATAATGGACCTGAATACCTAGTAAGGCTGAGAAACCCTTGGGGAAAGGTTGAATGGAAAAGAGACTGGAGTGACAGGTGAGCTTTATGCAATTACAGAAGAGACAGAGGCACAGGTGGTCATGGAGGGAAAGGGAAAACGGAGGATGCTATCACTCACAGGGAAAAGTCAGGAAATGGCAGCACCTACCTTGGCACAAGCACAAAGCATCCAGACTCTGAGAAATGACCTCCTAGAACCTTAGTGGGCTGGAAAATGCTGAGCTGGAGGAACATGAACTAAGTTACATCCTTACAATATAGCTCCTGCTACTGAGGATTGGCCCTGAAGTTTGTTTCTGCATGAAGGAGAATGACAGAATTAGGTGGTCAGGGACTCTATTAGCTCACTTGCAAAGAGTCATATGATTTTACCTGTAAATATAGAGACACACATGTATATGAATAGGAATATGTATATATATGCACTATATGCACACTCACATGTGCATGTCTGCATGGACATACATATACACACATGTACATATATAGGTATATGTATATATGTACATATGCACAAGCATATGCATTGTATGCATTGTATAGTATACGTATAGGCATAAATATAAATGTATGCATGCATATATATGTGTATATGTGAACACACGTTTATGCATTGCAATGTACATGTGCATATGCATATTTATTTTTATAGACATGTATACACTTACACACTTGTGAGTAGATGTGTATATGTGTATGTGTGTACTGCACACATGTTTCCACATATGCCTTTTCCAGGGCAATGAAACCTCGTCACTTATTTCCTTTTCCCTGAGACAGGGGTTTGCTGACTGAAAGGATAGTTGAAGAGTGGGGAGTTTAACTCTCCAGTTCTGGAACATTCGGCCTTTTTATTCTGGGTTCCAGAATCCTAGAATCTCAGAGTCACAAGGGACCTCAGAGACCATCTGGTCTCTTATCTGAAAATTAATCCCTTTAATATTTCTAACAAATGTATTGTTCTAAGTGGAACTAAAGCTGATCAATAATTGATAATTAGCCTCAGCTTTGTCACTTGCACATGATGTTGGGCAAATCTCTCTGACCCTTCATTTCTTTTTCTATAAAAATGAGGTGATTAGATTAGATGACTTCGAAGGTCTCTGTAAGTTCTAAACATATGGTTATCCAGCCTTTCTTGGAAGGCCCACGATAATTGTTCATAAGTAGCTAAGTGGCACAGTGGATAAAGAGCTGGGCTTGGAGTTAGGAAGACCTGAGTTCAAATCCATCCTCAAATACTTCCTAGCTGTGTGACCCTAGGCAAGTCACTTACCTTCTGTCTGCCTTAGCTTGCTCATCTGTAAAATGAGGATAATAATAGCTCCTATTTCACATGGTTGTTGTGGAGATAAAACGAGATAATATATTCAAAGCTCTATGCAGGCACTTATCTAAAATGCTAGCTATTATTTTTCTATGGTGTTTTAAGATTTGAAAAGTTCTTGGCAAGTTATTATTATCCCCATTCTATAGAAGAAAACATGAAGGCTCAGAGAGGTTAAGTAATTAACCTGGGGTCATATAGCTAAATGGCTGAGGCAGGCTTAGAACTCAGGCCTTCCCAATTCCAAGTCTGGCACTCTGTCCCACAGGGCATCTACTACCTTTGGGCTCCCCATGTATATGTGCTACATTGTAAAATGTCAATTTATCTCATTGAGAAAGAATTGGGTCTGCATGATAAAAAGGGAGAGAAGCAAGTTAGTATAGTAGAAAGGATTTGGAATGAGTAGAGATCTGGCTTGAATCCCACCTCCAGCATTTATTTTCTGTATGATTCTGAGCAAGTCTTCAGATCTCTGAGCCTCAGTTTCTTCAACTATAAAACAGAGATAATAATTCCTCTAGTACTTACTTCCCAGGGTTGTGGTGAGGCTCAGATGAGATAAGACATTAAGAAAGGCACTTGAAGTTCAGGTGATTATTAATCAGCTATCTCTGCAAGGATGCTCAGAAGGCTAAAGCTAGAAGTGACCTTAGAGATCTCATAATCTAATGCCCTCATTTTACAGATGAGGAAACTGAGGCTTCAAGAGATTATGCTGCCCAAAGTCACACGGAAAATAAATGATGGAATTGAGATTTGAACTCAGGTCTTGTGACTCTAAGTTCGGAGTTCTTTCCACTATATCATACCACCTCAAGCACAGTGGACCATTTCCCAAAAGCTTTTTAATGAGCACGTCGCCCATAGTATTTCACTCCTTCCCCCCCCATCCCCCAACCCCTTCAGGTCAAAAAAATGGGACCTCCTGAATCCAAAGGAGAAGATTTTGCTTTTGCGGAATGTTGAGGATGGAGAGTTCTGGTAAGAGATCTGAGCCTGGAGGCTCAGGTCCTGGGGTTTCCCCCTCACTATTGGCTGCTTCTCTTTCCCTTTCTGTCACTTACTGGACTAACCCCTACTACTCCATATACTCTTGTTTCCTTAGTGGAATTCTGCCTTCTTAATATCTCTAAGCAGTTCTATGGGGTGGTGAGGGGGTGAGAGTCCTAACAGGACTTGTATTCCTTTAGAGTCTCATAACACTGAATTTAGGGTGTAGAGGGCAAGAACCATTGTAAAACAGGGAGCTACAGGGAGCTACTCTTCCTCCTCCCTTTTCAGTCACCTCATTGCCACACCTTCGGGAAGTTACCTATTATTCCCCCATTCCTTCCTTTGACTGTAGCCTTGCCGTATCCTGGGAGACTCTGCCCCTGTGGGACTGGTGTCCCAGGTTCTTTGTCTTAGCAACCTCCTACCCCGCAATTGAATTTGCTTTTTAAAAGTTGTCTTAAGGGGGCTTTTCAAGACCTTTTCTCAAGCTGGTGGAGGAGCGATGGGAGCAATGCTACTGAGGGCTTTGGTTCTAGGAGAGGGAGCAGGGAAAGAAGTGAAAACAATCACTCATCCCAACTTTGCCAATATCTGATCTGTGAAGTTCTATACATGTACATATGTGCATATATATGTATATATTAATATGTGCATGTGAAAGTTGTGCTGCCTTCCTCTGCCTCTACCCACATTGAGTCTATACACCCTTTTATTTGCAAACAGGAGTATGCATAGTTGACCTTGACAATGCATGTCTTGTGTTAGGAAATAACTCCTATTTCCCATTTTCACTGTGCACAGTCACAAGAAATCAGTCAACGAGCATTTATTAAGTGCGTAATATGAGACAAGCACTGGGATAAGCCCTGGAGCAAAAAAGCATGGCTCCTGTCCTGCAGAAACACATCATTCTAATGGGGAAGACAAAGTTGTAGAGGATTATGTACATACAAGGGAAAGTACCTATTTATTATGTGCCAGGTACTGTTGAGGCTGGCTTTGAACTCAAGATCTCCTGACACCAGACCCAGTGCTTAATCCACAGCTACTTCTACATAGAAAATATATTCCATATACGTAGATGAAAGGCAATCAGAGAGGGAAGGCACTAGCAACCAGGGACACCTCTGGAAAGGCATCCTATAAGAGGAGAGATTTTGTCTGAGTCTTTAATCCAGGGAAGCTAAAAAGCAGAGATAAGAAGCAGGACTATGCCAGGCATGGGGGACAGCCAGTGCAGAAACATGAAGATGAGACATGGAGTGTCATAGGTAAGGAACAGCATCATTCTAACTCAGGTCCTCATTGCTTTATTGCACTATTGCAATAGCCTTTTGGTTGGTCACCTGGCCTCAAGTCTCTCCCCGTCCTAGCCCATCCTCCATACAGCTGCCAAAATGATGTTCCTAAAGCACAGGTCTATTCCCCTACTCAATAAACTCCAGTGGTTTCCTATTATTCCAAGCTATTGTAATAGGTACAATAAGGTGATAAGGACCTGAGTTAGGATGGTAGCCATGCAAGTAGGAAGGAGACATGTATAAGACATGTTGTGAAGGGAGATATGGCAAGATTGACAACAGACTGGACATGTGGGGTGAATGGAAACAAAGAATCAAGGATGACACAAAGGTTGCAAACCTAGGTAACTGGGTAGGTGGTGGTAGCATCAACAGTAACAAGAAAATTGGGAAAAGGGAAGGATTGTGAGCTCTATTTTGGACATGTTCAAAAGGTAATTGATGATGAGGCACTAAAACTCAGGAGAGATTAGGACTAGATATATAGTTCTGAGAATCATTTGCATAGATGATTGAGTCCCTAGGAATCTATGAGACCACCAAATGAGATGGTATAAAAGAATAAGAGAAGAGGGTCCAAGACAGAGCCCTGGTGTTCACCCACAGTGAGTAGGCATGACCTGCATGAAGATCTAGTGAAGACTGGGAAAGAGAGGTGGAGCAGGTAAGAGGAGAACCAAGAGAGAACAATACCACAAAAAACTAGAGAGGAGAGAGTATTCAGAAGGAGACAGTGATTGATAACATGAAAGGCTGAGAAGATTTCAAGAAGGATGATGCTTGAGGATACAGTAATTAGATTTGACAATTAAAAATCATTGATAACTTAAGAGGGAGGAGTTCTATTTTAACTGATGAGGTCAGAAGGCAGGTGGCAAATGTAATTTGTACTAGGGTCTGGCCAGGGAGACTAAGGAAGAAGACACCCAAGAGAGATATCTCAGAGGTGAAATGAATAGCACGTACTTGGCTGATTATGAGAAACGAAGAAGAAGGAACACTCAAAGAGAATCTGCAGTGGATAGAATGCTGGACCTGGAGTCACGAAGACCCAAGTTCAAATCCTGCCTCAGACCCTTACTAGGTGTATGACCCTGGGCAAATCATTTAACCTCAGTTTGCATCTGTTTCCTCAAAAATAAAGTCAAGACTCACTAGCCCTGGGCAAGTCACTTAACCCCAATTGCCTCACCAAAAAAAAAAAAGTCAAGATAATAATACTACCTACCTCCTAAAGGTGTTATGAGCCTGGAACACCTAAGATCATATATATATTTTGCAAACTCTAAAGCATTAGATAAATCTGAGCTACCATTCTTATCATCATTATTAAATGAGACTACTAAAGGAGAGATTTAGAGAGAAAAGGAGATCAAGGACCCTAAGAAATGCTCACATTAAGGAGCTATGAAGATGAACCTTCAAAAAAGAAGTGATGGGAGAAGCAGGAGAAGAACCAGGAGAGACTCGTCATGTCATAAGATCCTAGATTTAGGGCTAGAAGGCACCTCAGAGTCCATCCAATTACACACCCTCAATTTACAGTCCAGAAAACTGGCAGAGAATTGAAGACGGAGATGCCAGATACAGAGAGGAAGTGGTAGAGGCAGCTATGACCCTGAGTTTCCTGCCTGCAGATGCAATCTTCTCTTCTGCTGTCCTCACACTCTTTCTAAAGCCGAGGAAGGAGATGGTGCCCGGGAGGAAGGGAGCAGTGACCAACGTTGCCAAAAGCTGCTGAGAGCTCATGGAAGATCAAAACTGAAAACAATTTTTTTTTTTAAAAAGGCCATTGGTATTGGTGATCAGTTCACTGATGACCTTTGACAGATTTTCAAGACTTTCATAAACTAATATTAATATATGGGGCAGCTAAGTGGCACAGACTAGGAGTGAGGAATATCTGAATTGGAATCCCACCTCAGATCCTTGCTAGCTGTGTGACTCTGGGTAGATCACTTCTCTGTGCCTCAATTTCTCCATTTATAAAATGGAGATAATACTAGCACCAACTTCCCAGAGTTGTTGTGAAGATCAAATGAGTTAAAATATATAAAACACTTTGAAAACCTTAAAGCATTATATAAATGCTAGCTATTACTGTTATTATCATTATTTTTCCTGTAAAATTTTCACATATAGAAAGGTTGTCTCTGCCAATCCATGGGAACTTTATGGAAAGCAAATTATACACTTTTTTGTATTCCCCATAGGATTTAGCCTGGGGTCTAGTACAGAGTAGATGCTCCATAAATATTCTTTGGCTGATAGATTACAAAATCTTTATCTCCTCTCAAGGTCACACTACAGGGGAAGGAGAGATATATTGACTAGGAGCAATCCGCATATGTTAAATAGATAATTTAACTCAAAGGGCCCTGATCCTTAGTGTAATATACCACATGATGAAATCTCACTCTAGATTCTCTTAGATTCTTCCCTTGCAAGCCCCAAAGACCTCTGTGGATGGGGAAGTTCAGTGAATGTCACAATTTGGAAAAACAATGGTTTGTATTTATATGTATAGTGGTTAGAGGGCTGGCCTCAGAGTCAGGAACACCTCATTCATGCCCTACCTCTGATACATATACTAGCTGTGTGAGGCTGGGTAAGTCACAATCTCTTAGTACCCCAGCCAGCTCTTTAAGACTATAGAACAATTGGCAATCTTCGGAGGGGTTTTCCTCACTGGGAGTTCTTTGAACAAAAGGTAGGTAGGTGACTCAATGAATAGAGCTCTGGACCTGGACTCAGCAAGACATGAGTTGAAATCCAGCCTCAGACACTTACTAACCACATGACCCTGGGCAAGTCACTCAACTTCTCTGTGCCTTAGTTTCTTCATCTGTAAAATGGAAATAATAATAGTACCCACCTCCCAAGGTTGTGAGGATAAAATAATATTTGTAAAGCAATTTGCAAACCTTAA
Source organism: Vombatus ursinus (assembly GCF_900497805.2). NCBI lineage: Eukaryota > Metazoa > Chordata > Mammalia > Diprotodontia > Vombatidae > Vombatus > Vombatus ursinus. Next base: position 14,450,652 of record NW_020948840.1, read on the forward strand.
AAGTGCTATATAAATGCTATTGTTGTTGTTGTTGTTATACAAATGAAATCACAGGTCCACACCTTTACCCCCACCCCCAAAAATGAGTATAGAAGGCTTTAGGGTTACAAAATCCCTTTTCTATTTGTATCATCCCATTCGATTCTCACAACCAGAACCATAACTACTGATGGTTCAGGCATCTTAGAAATGTTTCCTAGGAAAGCATCATGAAATACATCTTCAAATCAACTTTCTAAGATGAATTGAATAGGATAGGGAGAAGAGACTCTGGATATCATTCCCTGGGAGAAGGGACCCTATGACACAACAAGGCTATTGCAGCTTCCTATTTCAGCAAATGAGTCTTACTACACTCAGTTGTTCCTACATTGTAGGTGTAGGTGTCAATGCTGTTAATGCCTTCTAAAATTTAGTGCTTTGGGATAGTACCCTCATTGCCCCACCCTAGGTACATTTATGCTCACAATCACCACTGGGGTCGTGTTGTACAAATATTATCTGTATTTTTCACATGAAGATACTGAAAGGCTATGTAACTTGCCTATGTAAGCAGTGAGTGGCAGAGATGAAACTGGAATTTTTTTGACTTTAAATCCTTTGACTCCAGGCCCGGCAGTCCTTCCACTATGTCAAATGTGAGGTTTTGTAGTTTAAACTATCGGTTAGCTTTCTCCAACATGTCCTGATGGCTTGTCTTATCACGGTTTGGTCTTTGTGTCTGTTTTCTCAGGATGTCCTTCCATGACTTTAAATTCCATTTTGTGTCTCTGGTTATCTGTCAACTGACACCAGAACTGATGAGTCAGGAAGGAGGAAAGAGGTGGATGTGTTCTCTGAGTGCCGGGAGATGGGTGAGGGGCAGCACAGCTGGTGGCAGGCTAAGGCATTACAGAGGTAAGTCATTCCACAGGTTAGGTCAGAACTTTGTACAAGGTGGAAGCTGAGGGCTCTAATAGTCCTGAGCAAAAGGGAAAGGACAGCAGCGCAGAAATCTCAAGTGCTTTTTCTTTGGGAAATATAATGGATACAACAGTACATAGCCAATGGGCTCTCAGAATTAAATGCCTTATTCTTCCAAACATTCAAAATTCTTCAGACAAATGATTGTGTGGACAGATCACTTCTTCCACCGCATGGCTCAGTGTAGAATCCAGCACTGGCATTCAATGGAAAGGGAGAGGGCTCAACTTAAGAAACCCAGGAAGGCCCTTCCCTCCTCCTCCAACTTCCCTACTCAATGACTGAAGCCTAAGTTGGCTTCATTTCTTTAGCTTAAGATTTTGATTCCAGTTACAGCAGAGGAGGGAGGGAAAGAGAAAGCAAAGAGCTGGGGCCCCTAAAGATAAACTTGGCTTTCACAAAGGCCACAGCTGACTCTAGGAAGGCAGAGCTCAATTTAGATCTGTCTTAGCGATCAAATCAAGGAATATTATGTTCAGTTCTTTTTTTTTGAAAAATTATTACAATAGTCAGGATACAGAGCCCACAGGAAGATCATTCAAACCTTCTTTTGTGTTCAGTTATGAGGACCACATTTTAGGAAGGATATTGACAAGCCTGGGCTGTTCATAGAGTAGCATGACCAAGACAGTAAGGGAGCTAGAGATCATGTTCTAGGACGATTGGCTGAGGAAACTTGGGATAATTAGACTAGCTGTGTCTATATACCCCTATACACCCCTAACCAGGGGTATATGAATTTTTTTAAAAATTCTGATAACTGTATTTCAGTATAATTGATTTCCTTTGTAATCTTACATATTCTATTTTATGCATTTAAAATTATATTATGAGAAGGGGTCTGTAGGTTTCATTAGACTGCCAGAGTCCCCATAACACATATGTAAGTATATATAGCATATAAAGAAAATAAATACAAATGAATATGAGGTGATTGAATAAAAGGCCCTATGGGAGAGAAAACATTAGAATTCGAGGAAATCAGGAAAAGCCCATTGTAGGAGTTTACATTCTAATGGAGGAAACTACACACATTGGGAAATGGTGATCAGGGAAGAGAATTTTGGTCTAGAAATTTGCAGGGATGGTGTGTGGGATCCTAGAGGAGTAGATTGACACAATTTAGGAAAGAACAGTGACAGAGTGTTTTGATCATGGTTTGTGGTTCCAGAAGTGGAGATAACATAAGGAGGAAGAAAGGAGAAAAGGGTAGACTAGAGGTGGTAAAAGAATTGGTAAGGAGGCTATGGAGGAGGCGAATAAGAAAAAGTAAAGTGCAATATGGCTACAGCTTTCTAAAATGCCTTTCTCTGTGAGATAGTCACTGATCAGGAGAGTAGGGCCCCAGGACATTTTTATTAATGTCTAAGTTGGACTAGATGTGCTCTGAGGCCCCTTCAAATTGGAAGATTCCAAAGTTCTAGGATTCTAGGGAAATACAGAACGTTTTCTTTAGTATTAAATCTCTGATGGGTTTAACCCCTCCTTCCCCAGACACATTTTGGATGAACCCACAATTTCAACTTACTCTCCTAAGAGCTGATGAAGACAAGAGGTCCTCAAATCGCTGCAGTGTCTTGGTTTCCCTTATGCAAAAATCTAAGAGCCGTCACAGGAACCAAATGTGTTACTTCCCCATTGGCACTTTTCTTTTCAGGGTAGGTGGAAACATTTGGATCAATCAAAGTGAGTGATGCCCAATGTGGGATCAGAAATACATTGGTTTTACCATCCCAAAGGGTCTCTAATTCTCTTCTGGGAAAATGACCAAACATGAGTATGGCCCATTTATTATCCCTCTTTTCTCTCTTCTCCAACAACATTCCACTTTTGGATAGCACTAAGTATAAGAAAACTTTTAAAATTTCAAGCCAAAGTTTGTTTCTCTTTATCTTCCACCCCTGCTCCTGGTTTTCCCCCTTTGGAATCAAGTAGGAAAGGCCTAATCTCTCTTCCATGTGGCACATTGAAATTTTTCCTCCTTGTGAAAATATTTAGTAAATATTCACAGAATCATAGAATTGAAAGGAATTTCAATTATCATCTAGGCCAACCCGTACACAAAAGGAATCCCTAATATGACAAACCCAACAAATAAATGGTCAGTTGCTGCTTTGAGGTGTTTAAGCAGAGGGTGGGTGACCACCGTATTGGGTATTTAAAGGTGGGAATTCTTTTTGGGCTAAAGGTTAGATTGGATGGCTGCAGAAGTCCCTCTAATTAGCAAGTTCTGTGACCAGATTTATGGCATAGTTCCCTGAAGAAGTGAAATGAAGTATTTCTCTCTGAGCAAATTGATTCTTCTCCAATCATGATCCGTCTTTCACTTTCAGGTCTGCTTATCCATCCTGCATCCTCAGCCCCATTTAGATCTGGTTTCATCTGTGTCTTCTATTTTCATGGGCTCTTCTTTAGCAATGGTCTTTGGTTGGTCATTCCCTTAAGACCAGGCATAGAATCACGGCCTGTTAGTGCTATAAGTGACCTCAGAGAACATGTATTCTGATCCCATAACTTTAGAGTTCTATCACCTTGGCCTTTGAGTTTGTAGGTTTGGGCTTGTAGAAGAACTGAATTCCTTGACTAACCTATTCTCTTTCTTCTTGTCCTCCAGGTGAATGAGGTGAGTCTCTGATTTGGAAGTCAGTCATTCCTATGAGCTATATCTATGATATGTCACCAGCTGTGAAGTCACTTAGCTCTGATTTAACTCTAGATACTTGTCCCCAAAACTCTAGATACAAGGTCCCAAAATGATGTCATCTACTATGGGCTAGCGCAATTAAAAGAATCTCTATTATTCTTTTTTTAAATTGATTTTTAACATTCTTTTCTTTTTAATATGTTGCATTCCAAATTCTTTCCCTTCCTCCCACTCCCTTTGTCATCCACAGAGAAGGTAAGCAATATGTCAATTATATATGTGAAATCATGCAAAACATATTTCCATATCAGCCATAATTTTTTTAAAAGCTAGGTAAAGAAAGCGAGAAAAATTATATTTCAGTTTGCACTGAGTTCGTTAGTTCTCTCTTTGAAGGTGGATAGCATTTTTTTTCATCATGAGTCCTTTGGAATTATCTTGGATTATTGTATTGATCAGAGTAGTTAAGTCTTTCACAATTGATCATCATTACAATGTTATTGTGCACAATGATCTCCTGGTTTTTCTCACTTCACTGCATCAGTTCGTATAAGTCTGGCCATGTTTTTCTGAAACCACACCATCATTTCTTACAGCACAATAGTACTCCATCATAATCATGTGCCACAACTTGTTCAGCCATTCACCAACTGGTAGGCATCCCCTCAATTTCCATTTCTTTGCCACCACCAAAAGAACTGCCATAAATATTTTTGGTCATATAGCTCTTTTTTTTTTCTGATCTGTTTGGGATATGTATCTAAGAGTGGTATTGCTAGTTTTGTAGCTCTTTGGCCCTAGTTCCAAATTGTTCTTCAGAATGGTTGGACCAGTTTACTACTCCACCAGCAGTTCATTAGTGTACCTATTTTTCTTTCATTTCCTCCAGTATTTGTCATTTTTGATAGGTATGAGATGGTACCTCAAAGTTGTTTTAATTTGCCTTTCTCTAATCAGTAGTGATTTAGAGTGGAATATAGAGTATTCAGAGGGACTAGCACTTTGGTGTGAGAAACTATTGAGCCATTTGCAAGACCTCTCTTCTACCTTTTGTGTCCTCCGTCACCCAATTCTCACTGCTGGCTCCAAGAAGTTATAGCATGCACAGCAGTCACACCCTGGTAAAACCGTCTCAGCAGATGGGCTAAACTAGGTTGAGGGTAACTAACAGGCCTCAAAACCATCAGTGAATTATGGGGATGTCTACCCCAAGCATGTGAAGACCCAGTAGAATGGGTGGATGAGAACAATTTGAAGGCAGCTGAAGCAGGTGCGATGGAATGTTCAGAGGTTGGTCAGACTTTGAAGATGCCACAGTCATACACAGCATCTCAGGCCATTGTCAGTCAGCTTGCCTCTAGTATTGTTACTGGACTTCAATGATTCTGAAAGAGAGAGTAAGGCTGACAACTTTGTACAGCTCTGCTTCACTCAAATCCAATTCACATGCAAGTCATCACCCTGTGATGTCATTGCTCTTTTTTGAAAATGAAGGATGAACAACAAGTGATTTAGAGCATTTTTTTCACGTGGCTATAGATAGCTTTGATATCTTCTTCCAAAAACTGTGTTTATATCCTTTGACTACTTATCAATTGGGAAATGGCTCTTACTTCTATAAATTGGACTCTGTTTCTACACTCAGTATATATTTGAGAAAGGAGGCTTTTATCAGAGAAACTTGCAATAATTTTTTTATATTATTTCATCGTATGTGGTACCTTTTAGCAAAATGTAGTTTCCCTGATTATCCCTCTTAATTAGGTTTATTTTGGCTTTTGCTTTGTCTGAGATCATGATTGCTACCCTTGCCTTTTTTACTTCAGCTGAAGTAATTAGATTCTGCTCCAGCCCTTTGTTTTAACTCTAGGTTGTCTTTCTGTTTCAGGAGTATCTCTTGTAAACAACATATTGTTGGATTCTGATTTCTAATCCATTATGCTAACCACTTCCATTTGATGAATGAACTCATCCTATTCACATTCAGTTATGATTACTAATCACGTTTTCTCTCCATCCCATTTTTTTCTTTCTCTCTTTTTTTCAATCCTATCTCTCCTCAGAAACCTATTTTGCTGGGGCAGCTAGGTGGCACAGTGGATAGAGCACTGGCCCTGGAGTCAGGGGGACTTGAGTTCAAATTCGGCCTCGGACCCATAATACTTCCCAGCTGTGTCTGAGGCCAGATTTGAACTCAGGTCCTCCTGACTCCAGGGCTGGTGCTTTATCTACTGCACCACCTAGCTGCCCCCCAATTCTAATTTTTAAATAATTATTTTATTCAGTGAGCTTTTGTATGTCTTTTTCCATTTGGCCAATTCTGTTTTTTAGGGAATTCTTTTCTTTGGTGAATTTTTGAGCCTCTTTTACCAAACTATTTCAATTCATAATTTTCTTGTATCGCTCTCATGCGTTTTCCCATTTTTTCCTCTACCACTCATCTCCTTCTTTAATTCTCCCAGGAATTCTTGTTAGGCTTGGGTCCAATTAGCATTTTTCTTTGAGGCTTTGTTTGTTGCTGTTTTTCTACTGTTGTCTTCTTCTGAGTTTATATTTTTTTCTTCCCTGCCTCTATAGTTGCTTTTTATGGTCAAATTCTTTTGTTGCTCTTGTTTGCTTATTTTTCTAGTCTATTTCTTGACTTTGAACTTTCACTAAAGTTGGGCTCTGCTCACCTGGGAGTGGGGAGGCACCGTCTCAATCTTCAGGCTTTTTTATCTGCTGCTTTCAGAGCTAATTCTGGGAGTCTTGGTATTTTCAAGGTGGCTTGATCCTGGGTGAGGTCTAGTCATTGCTCTCCTGGTTTGCACTCTGGTCTTTACCCAGGAAGGGCCCCAGATCCCCTGTAGCCATAAGCACTAGTGCTATCCTTGCTTTGTAACTGCAACCAAGGCACTGCTCCCTTGTGACTGACCCCCAACATTCCTCTCTGCCCTGGAGCTGTGACCCAGAACTGCAATAGAGTCTTCAGTTAACTCCAGCTATACTTAGTGCCTACAAAGGGTCCCCGGGAATCTCTTTCTAACCAGTTGTCTGATGCCTTCTCATCTCTGGTCTGAGAGTTCCTGAAACTGCTATTGCTGCCACTGCGTGTGTGGGCTTCTGGACAGGTCTCTACCCCAGGATCACACACTTCTCCTGCCAAACTCCTAAGTTTTCTTAGGCTGGAAAAATGTTTCACCCTGACCTTTTGTTGGCTTTGCCACTCCAAAATTTGATTTGAAGTATTATTTTAAAGTTGTTTGGAGGAGAATGTTGAGAGAGTTCCTTTGGGTTGCCTCTAATTCACTGTCTTCAATCCCTGTTTTTCCTAACAGATTACCTATCTGCTGTTCATACCCTTTAGGAGGGCACCAACCTTTTTCCTACTTTGAGGCAGCCTATAAGCAGAAAATAAAAATAAGGAGAAGCTTGGCTTTGGGACTGATTTTAGGATTGTCCTCATTGTACTGAGGTGGTGGGTTATGTGTCTCGGAAGGTGGAAGAGTATGAGAGGCAGATGAGATCTTTTAATGGCATAACAATAAAGCTCTGGGGAGTCAAGTTATCTGGAATGTTTTCCCTATGTTTCTCTGTTAGTGTTCTCCTAAGCCATCTTTGTTCCTGAGGAACATGTGATGCACTGAGCTATACTACAAACTGCTTAAGATCTGAAGCCTAGGCTACAGCAAAAACTAGGTAGCAATGACTCACTGTCACAAGATCAGAGGTCATAGCATTCTTAAAGCCAAGGGGTCGGTCATAGAACTTGAAGCCAAAGGGTCAGTCATAGAACTATGATCCAAGTGAGGAACTTTCCTTCCAGGAATCCTTTTAGCTGCTCAAGATGAAATCTGAGCCCAACTTAGGCCAGGGCCAGTAGTTACAAGATCCATTTCAGAATTTATTGAATACTTAGATGAATACCAAGATATAGTATTGAAGACTGTTGCAACACAGGGAGAAAGATAAATCACAGTATTGACTGCATTATAAAACCCATAAAACCTGGGTATGTGATATATGGGCATGTCAAGAAGCCACGAAGCATACCTCTTTAAGGGAGAGATGGATTGTGGCACAAACAGGAAGGGATGAGAGAGAGAGAGAGAGAGAGAGAGAGAGAGAGAGAGAGAGAGAGAGAGAGAAAGAGAGAGAGAGAGAATTTCTATGATGCAGCAATAGTAAAAGTATATTAGCAAGAATAAATTAAGAAGGTATTTGGTCTCTCAGCTAAAGAATGCCAGGATTCATCCTCTGGGGACATTTACAGATAAAACACAAACCAGGACTACTAATCCTGCTGCTGCTGCTGCAGCTGCTGTTGCTATTACTACTACTACTACTACTACTACCCACCCCATTCTCTTTCTCTCTCTCTCTCCACACACACACACACAAACACACCCTCCCCACACACATGCACACATACATATACACACATATATGCACATATTATATAAATTATCTAAACAATTTTACACACATAAATTATATATAAGTCCAGATATATTATACATAAATTAAGATTAAAAATTATAAATCACTTTCCTCACAATAATTCATGAGATAGATAAAGCAAATATCATTTCCCATAATTTCTTGTCCACTTGTTTTTTTATTTGAATTCATTTTTAACATTCATTTTTAAAATTTATTTAAATATTTGTTTTTAGTTTTCAACATTCACTTCCACAAGATTTTGAGTTCCAAATTTTCTCCCCATCTTGCCCCTCCCCCACCCCAAGACAGCATGCATTCTGAATACCCCTTCCCCTAATCTGCCCTCCATTCTATCTCTCTCCCCCTTTCTCTTATTTTCTTCCCCTTCTATTTTCCTGTAGGGCAGGATTGATTTCTATACCCCATTGCCTATATATCTTATTTCCCTGTTGCATGTAAAAACAATTTTTAACATTTGTTTTTAAAACTTTGGGTTCCAAATTCTATCCCTTCCTCCCTCCCCACTCACCCTCATTGAGAAGGCAAGCAACTCGATACAGGTTATATATGTGTAATCATGCAAAACACTTTCATAGTAGTCATGTTGTGAAAAACTAACTATATTTTCCTAGGCCACCTAGCTAGGATTTGTCAGGGACAAGATGTGATTAAAGGTCTTTCTGCCTCTGAGGCCAGAAGTTGCTGATCTCTATAAGCAGAGGGAATTTCTACACTGTTGAAATTACAGGTCAGAATCCATAGCCTCAAAATGCATCTGATGCATGTATCGTCTCATTTGATCCTCAAAATAATTCTGTGAAGTCAGTGCTATTATTATTCCCATTTTGCAGATGAGATAAGTGAGATGAGAGAAGTTAAATGACTTGTCCAGGGCCCCACAGCTAGTAAGTGTCTGAGGCAGGATTCAAACTCAGGTCTCACTCACTCCAAGGTCAATATTCTACACACTACACCACCTAACTGCCTCCAATAGCTAATATGTTATTGTATACTACAATATAACTTGTGTCTTTTAAAATCACATGAATGATACAGAAGAGGGCCAAGCCTTGTTGTTAAAGTCCATATTAAACTTTTCTGTGTATAATTGTTACATTGGAGGTGAGGTGAACATAACTTATGTCCAAACTTTTGATAATGAAACATTTTTCAGTCCTCTTCCTCCTCCTCCTCCTCTTCCGCATCATGTCATTAGCTTACATCGTTAAATAAAGGCAAAATTTACGAAGTCTTTTCTTTTTTAAAATAATCTATTTTATTTTTAATTTGTGGAATAAAATAAGCACTTCTATAATACAGTATAATAAAAAAGATGATTGCACGTGAAACTGCTAATCTATTATGTACAACCTCTTATTCCTTTTAAATATATAGCAAAGTTATCATGGAGAGATGGGAGGGTATATTTATTCCCATTTTTTAAAGGAGGAGGATAAGGTTCAAAAAGCCAGTCAGCGATTTGCCCAAGGTCACACATCTAGCGGTATTTAGACCAGAACTCAGGTCTCTTGATGCAAGGTCCAATGCCCTTTAACCCCTCTACCCTGCTTCTCATCCCATTGTCTTTCCTGACTGCTGACATTTCATTTGCTTTCTAAAAACAAAGCCTCCTGACGGGAGTTTCACTACCCAATCCACCACATTTGAGCCATTGCTACTGTGACTATGAAATTTTCTATCCCAGGGAGGAGAGCCAGATGGGCTGTCCAAAAACCAAGTATACCTTTCTTCTACCACGCCCAGAAAGGCCCTCTGCATACTCCTGTCTTCAAAAAAATTTTTTTTTAAGTATAAAGGAAGTGGGAAATGTCTTTTTTTTCTGTTTAAAAAGCACTTAATAAACTTGCATAATAAAAAAATTATACTTTTTAAAAATGACATTCTTGTTTACTGCTGATGAGGAATGGGGATATATATGTATACTATTGTGTGGATGATTTTACTTTTTCATTTAATGTCTAAATTGATCAATAAGTATTTACTGAATACCTAAAGAGAAATACCAAAATTCCCACATGTTCTTTTTGCCCCATTACCATCCCTTATTCTCTGGCTGCTATTGTGGTGGGTTTGGCTGGCCTAGCTACCAGCTGAATAGCGTGACATAGTGGATAGTATCTTGACTTAGGTTATAATATAACTGGGTTCTAGTCTCAGTCCTGTTACATACTTCCTATATGTGACTTTGAACAAGTCACCTCCACTTCCTTGGTTCCAGTTTCCTCATTTATAACATGAATAATAATAATAGCTAGCATTTATATAGAGCTAGGAGGTTTACAAAGAAGTTTACAAATATCTCATTTTATCCTCATAACCCTAAGAGGCAGGTGCTATTATTATCCCCATTTTACATATGAGGAAACTGAAGCACACAGAAGTTAAATGACTTGCCCAAGGTCAAACAGCGAGTAAGTATCTGAGGGTGAATTTGAACTCAGGTCTTTCTGATTCTAATTAACAACAACAGTAACAACAATCTAGTGCTCTATCCATTGCAGCTTCTAGCTGACTGAGGAGCTTGACTTAGAAGACTTCTGAGGTCCTCTTTGGTTCTAAATCTAGGAAACTGTTTTTAGATGACTTCTGTGTCCCCTTCCACCTCTGGTGACCTATAAGCTTCTACTGCTCTGGCTCTGTTTTGGCCACAACCTGGGGTGGGGGGGAAGGAGGGCGTGGGGGGTGCGGGGGGGGGGGAGGGGGGGGGGGGGGGGGGGGGTGGTGGTGCTCTCAGCGTGGAGGGCTTGGGGAGGGAGGATTTCTGTAATTCCTTTACCTGGGTTGTTCCTCTTTTATTCAGCAGCTTTGGGGGGGCAACCATCGGCTGCCCCAGGAGTTCTTCCAGAGAACCACCCCATTGTTTGTCCCCAGAGACTTTCAGACACAGAGAGAAGTGAGCTATGAGTTTTTCTTGGAGCCAGGCACTTACCTCATTGTTCCCTGTACCTCTGAGCCCTGGCAGGAATCTGAATTCATCCTGAGAGTCTTCTCCAGGAAGCATGCCTTATAGTAAGGAAGCCAGTTGGCTGCTCTCTCTGTCTCTGTCTCTGTCTGTCTCTGTCTCTCTGTCTCTGTCTCTGTTTCTGTCTGTCTCTCCCTCTCTCTCTGTGTATGTGTGTGTGTGTGTGTGTGTGTGTGTAGGAGTGAGGTTTTTGCATGGCCTCTCTAGTGATGGGGATAAAGAGAAGAGAAGAGAATGGATAGGATGAGCAAGATGGAAAAGCTAGTGAGTATGAAGGCATGGGATGACTTTTGTGGGTTTATAACTCCTAGTATATGGTCCCCTGCATATAGCAAGCTGCCAGTAAATACTTTTAGATTCATTGGTTGCAACATGGATCCTAAAAACCATGAAAGTTACAAGGATTTCAACACAGGTCCTAAAGATTATACATCAAAGACTTCTCAGACTAGGAAAGAAAGGGGGAAGGGAATCTGTTACTAAGTCAAAAGCAATTGAAAAAGAAATGGAAAAAAGATTTGAGAAAGGGGAACATATAGGTGGCAACTGTCTGTAGGAAGCAGAAGGAGAAAGAAGAAATGGGAGAAAGGAGGTAATAGATCAAAATGTTCTCTGTAGCTTTCCCTTTCCTGCAATGTTCTTGAGTGCATCTTTTTTCTTCTTCTATTCTCAGTGAAATGGGCAGCAATTGCAGCTTTGTCCTCCCTAAGGTGAGTTGATAGGAGGAAGTTTGATCAACTTTGAGTCTCTTTTTACTGTTTTTAGCTTTGGATGGGAGCTTCCTCACTTTGCTTTGCATTAAACAGCAACTGTGCCATATTGACTAATGGCCATCTATCTCTGATCAGACAGACTGAGAAAGATGGCAGCTGGGCTGAGTACCTCAGGGGAGGTACGTTTGGTTTCAGTACCTTTTCAAACCAACTCAGTCCTTGGTATCCAGGTGGGGATGAGTTAAGTGTCTTGTCTTTTCTCCTTTGTCTCCTTATGGTCCATTTCAACCATTTCAATTATTGGTAGGTTCTTAAGGAAAGAGAAGGCACAGATTACAACTGTTTGGGTGTCCAAGGGGGTAGTGAGCATTTATTAAATGCCTACTATGTGCCAGGCAGGCACTGTGCTAAGTGCTTTACAAATAGTATCTCATTTCTACCAAGGTAGAAGAATTATTAAAAGAAAAGCTTGAAAGTCATATATTAACTGAAATATTTATTTTGTATTTGAGTTTAGAATCACAGAAAGTTAGAGCTATAAGTGACCTTAGGGATCATAGAGCTAGAAACAGAAAGGATTTCAGTGGCCATATAGTTGTACTCCTTCATTTTACAGTTGAGGAAACTGAGGCCCAGGGTGAGTAAGGGATTAACTCAAAGTCACACAAACAGCTAGCATCAAAGTCTGAGTCACTTAGTCTAACCCACCTATTTTACAGATGAAGAGACTGAGACCCAGAGAAATGAAATAACTGGGTCACACAGCAAATTACTGGCAAAGCTAGGACTAAGATCCATACCTCTTGATCTCTGGATCAATGCACTTCCTTAATTTATCTGCTTCACTGCTATTCTATTACCATGGATAGTAAAAAACCCCAAAAAACCAAGAATACTGACATTTTCCCCCTAAAAAAATCAAAAAGCTTTCCAAACTTTCTTTAAAGATATTTTCCTCACAATTCACCTTTAGGGAACATTAGCCTCTTCTATACAGATGGAAAAACTGAGGGCTAAAAAGTGATCAGCCTAGATGAGTCAATGTTAGCCCCCACATTCCTAGGTCAGAAATCAAGTCCCACTGGCCTACAGTTTATGGGCCATTCCGAATAAATACGATGCCTCTTTGTATAGTAAGCAGAAAGAAAAGGGGATTTAGAGTAAGAGAATTTGGGTTCAAATTCTCGACATCATTTCCTATCTATGTAAAGTTGTACAAGTCACTTAAACTCTTGGAATCTCAATTTCTTCGTCTGAAAAAAATGAGGGAGCGAGGCTACATGAACTTAAATGTCTCATTCATGATGGTATGATCATAGGGGGCCCCTAACAAAGCTGTCAGTGAAACAATGTGGTTCACGTGGGTGGAGTCGTAGGCCAAATGTGAGTGCAGGGGTTACCAACCCCTAACCAGGTTTTCAATTAAGTGGAAAGATTAACTCTTGGCTTTTCAGTAAAAAATAAAATAAAGACTAAGTAAAAGGATGAACAGTTGAGAAACAGGGAAAGTGAAAGGTTAGAGAGGATTTGGAATAGATCACTGCCATCTCTCTTTTTCTCTCATGAGTGGAGATGGTTGGCAGTTCTGAGGAAAAATCAAAGCTTATGTCTCTCAGGAACTCTGTCCTTCACCTCTAAAGCATTGAGTGAAGGTGAAAGATGAGGAACATCTGGGACAGATGAGGAAGTATATACACTGTCAATGAATGAGCCAATGTTTGCATTTCTTCCTGCAGGAGATAGTAGAGAGATACGAAGGGGAGGAGAAATTCTTCACTAAACTGTTTGAAAAAGTAAGTGGACCTCCTGTGGATGGACAAAGAGAACAGGGCAGAGGTTAAAGGGGAGCAGCTGTTCTTGCTAAGCTATATGCTTGACCCCCAGGTGTAAGCTGGACTCAGCTAACTTCTCCCAACCTTTTACCCCATTTGGAGGGGTATGAGAGTAGGGATTGTTAACTTGGGGTACATGAACTTTAATATATATATAAACATATTTTAAATATAAATATATTTTAAAAATATTTGTTGATAACTATATTTCAATATAGTTGGTTTCCTTTGTAATCTCATGTATTTTTATGCATTTGAAAATATTTCAGGAAGGGGTACAGAGGCTTCACCCTTCAATAATAACCCTTTGGATATTTATCAGATAAGATAAATAAACACAAAATTGATCCCTGAGGGGATGAACCAGGATAGGACATCCTTCATGGAGAAGAAAATCTGTCAACAAGCATTTATTTAGCCCCTACTACATGCCAGGCATTGTGCTAAGTATTGGGGATATAAAGATAAAAATTTGGGGCAGCTAGAGAACCGGCCCTGGAATCAGGAGGACCTGAGTTCAAATCCAACCTCAGACACATAACACTTACTAGCTGTGTGACCATGGGTAAGTCACTTAACCCCATTGCCTAGCCAAAAAAATAAAAAATAAAACAAATATAAAAATGAGGCCATTACTGGAGCTTACATACAACCACTGGACAGTCAAGAAGCTTATACTCTTCTAAGATGGGATTATAGGAATGACAGGCCCTGGGGAATCAGGTACAAAGCATGAGGGTGCCAGTCTAGGTGCACTAAATACAGTCTTTGCTCACTTGGTCATTTGCAGACAGTTCCCCAGTCCCAAGAACCCTATAGTATACAACCTGGGAAAGCAAATAGCTGTGAAAGTCTAATATATCATTAACTACAGAGAAGCTAAATTTGATTAGGAGAAGGATGGCTAAGAATTCTGCAAGACTGTGATCTGATATCTAAGGATCGTCATCCTAACTGAAAGGTTCATGAATCTCTTCCTTATGTTATTAACACAATAAGGCCCTTTTAACCATAGGGTCTTAGATTTAAATGTACAACTTATTTGTCTCCTATTCAGATATTGATTTGCCTTTGGCATTTCACTAAATTAATCTCGAGGAACTAGACCTGAAGCTTCAACTTTTATTTACAGTGAATTTTCTCTGTCTCCCCTGCAGCTTTCCTGCTCTAGGCTAACTATCTGCACTTGATTTACAATATAACCTCTTTGGGTTTTTTATTTTAAATTGAAAAATCTATTTTTTTCTCTCATAAACTTCTTTCTCTCCCCTTTCCTCTCTCCCTTCCTCTCCCAAAGCAAAGGAAAAAGAAAAACAAAATCCTTGTAACAAATAAGCATAGTCAAGCAAAACAATTTCCCACATTGGTTATGTCCAAAATTCTTATGTCTGATTTTGCACTCTGACTCTATTACCTCTCTGTCAGGAGGTAGGTAGCGTACTTCATCACTGGTAATGGGATCTCTTTGTAAAGGTCCTAACTCCAGATTTCATTATCAGTCAAACACAAGTTTGCTGCTGCTTTCACTGTAATGAGAAAGCCTGGTGAAACAGGTGCTTTTCCTGTCCAGCTGTTTGTTCTCAAGCCCCAAAGAGTTCCTGTTCAGAAAGGGCTGTGAAACTGTGCTGAATGGAGACTGGAGGGGAGAATTCCAGTGGTCGAGAGTTTGATTTGACACAGAATAGCTCATAGTTAGCTTCAAATCTGATACAGCTAAGCATCTATTAAGAAATTTTTTTTTTTTTGGCAAGGCAATTGGGATTAAGTGACTTGCCCAGGGTCACATAGCTAGTCAGTATCATGTGTCTGAGGTCACATTTGAACTCAGGTCCTCCTGACTTCAGGGCCAGTGCTCTATCCACTGCGCCACCTAGCTACCCTAAGAACCTTTTACTTGCAAGACACTGTACTAGGCACTAAGAACACAAAGGGGAAAAAAAAGGAAAATAATTCTTCTTTGGGGAGCTTACATTCTACTGGAGGAATAAAATTTGTACACAATTAAGTATACATGTGATAATTTTCAAAGAAGAAAACGAATGTTAACAATGAAAGGGATCAATCAAGAAAGACTTCCCATCATAGATGACGAATGAACAGAGTCTTGAAGGAAGACAGGAATCTTAAGCGGTAGCTGTGAGGAGGGAGTGTGCAGAGGTGGGAGACAGAGGACTATGTTTAGAGAACAGCAAACAGGCTAGCATGTCTAGAATGTAGAGTTCAAATAAGCCGAGAAAGAAAGTCTGGAGCCACTTAGTTCTTTATTGCTTTATGTTCTATCTTCACTAATGATAGATAACTCATCCTCTTCTCTTTTGTCCCTCCTTTCAGAACTCAGAAATAGATGCGATCCAATTGCAGAAGATTCTGAATAACATGACCTGGACACGTAAGTGTTCCAAACTCCTTCTGTGTGAAGGAAAATTCCGAGTTAGAGATTCATGGAAGACTGGAATTTTCCTCTCTGATGGAGGAAGGTCATCCTTTGACCTCACTATGTTGACTTGAGCACACACCAGACCCACGCGCTGGCACAACAGTGAAGGCTTTCTTACAATCATAGAAGCTCAGAGATGGAAGGGAACTCAGAGCACATCTAGTCCAATCCATACCCAAGTTGGAATCTCCTCTATGATGTATATGATATACAAATGTGTTAGTGCAATTTCCTGTTGTTAAAGTCTTAAAATTGCATTAAGACTTTTGGAACACCCTGTGTGTTCCCACCTGAAGACCTCCAGGGATTGAATACTCCTGATCTCTGTAGGTGGTCCATTCTATTTTTAGACTACTAATTATTAGAAAGCTTTTCCTCATGTCAAGCTGAAATCTGCCTTTCTATAATTCCCGTGCTTTGATCAGTGTGATTCCCTTGCTTTCTGGCAAAAAGGCTAATCCCTTTTCCATATGACTGACAATTTTAATACAACTATCATGTCTCCCTTAAGTCTTATATTTTATAGGCTAGATGTTATAGAGGAAGATATATTCATATACATATATGTACACATTATATATATGTGTGTGTGTATGTGTATATATGTATATGTACACATATGTGTGTGTACCTAGTTCCTTCCATCACATGTCATACCACCAATCTGTATCAACCATCTTCCTTTGAGTAGGCTCTAGATTGTCAATGATGTTCAGCATGTAATAGAGGTTTGAAAGCTGACTGGTATTCTGAGATTTGTAGTTCAGAAGGATATGCATTTTCCTCTCAGCCCTGACAGTTCTTTGTTGATTTTTTTAACTCAAGTACAGGAATTTACATTTTTGCATATTAAATTTTATCTTATTAGACTTAACCCATTGCTCTAGTACATCAGAATCTTTTAAAAAATTTTAATTCTGTGATTGAACATATTAATTCTTCCTCTAGTTTTACATAATCTGAAAATTTTATAAGCATGTCATCTATGTCAGGGCCCAAGTCATTAGTAAAAATGTTAAACAGAACAGGGTCAATGAAAGATCACTACAACACTCCATAAGAATAAAAGATATCCCTCCAGGTTGGCATCAATCTATAAATTCAGTTCTGTGGCTCTGGTTGTTCAATGAGTCTCAAACACACTCAATTATACTACTTTCAAGCAGTGTTGGAAATCTTCACTTGCTTTCTTAGGTAGTATATGTAAATATTTTGATAGATGAACTGTAAAGAATGATTATTTTGTTCATTTTACTACTGTAAGAGATATTACTGTGGGATGTAGACATTTTTAAAAATTGAATTGTTGAAGTAAGGAGCTGGCTGGTTAAAGAAGTCTGAGTGAACTGGTAAAGTTTCAATACTTACATAAGAGGTTGAATGATGAGGGAGATATTTTTTTAACCAAGAATTTATACCAGCAGGTAAGGACTCAAGTCATTTCTTCATTTCTACTATCTTCCAGTAGTTATGGGAAATGAGCTTTAAGATAGCATTGACTGTACCCCGAGAACTATTGAATGGTGTTTGGTCAAAAGGGGCCTCTGTATATGACTGAGAAGTCCAGGTGATATTGTGACTTAAATGATTTTATCCCAAGTTTCCTTTAAATCAGTCAATACACAGATGAAGGTCTTTTATCATTATTGTTATTAATTATAATTAATATGATTAGTTATTTTAAAAATAATAATAATACATCATTAACTCAGATAACTCTTTGTGGTATAAACTCGGTGCTCTTAAAAACTATGTAATGCTTTGGCAATATATCTATTACCCTACATTTAGTTTAGTTGTTTTGTTTTTAATGTACAAATATATGAAGGTGGTATTCTGGTTTGGTAGCTGTTCACATAAAAAAAAAAAAAACTAGGGGTCTTATTTGGCCACAGATTTATAGTAAGCCAACAGTGGGGTGTGAATGCTAAAAAAAAAGTTAGTGTCCCAAATATAGCAACATAATTTAGTGGGTAGATTGGCCTTGGAGTCAGAAATTCTGAGTTGGAATGTCAGTTCTGACACTTAGAAAGCTATGTGACCAGAGCAAGCAACTTCACTAAGACTCAGTTTCCTGAGGATCATAGTAATATTGTGCTTGTATTACACGCTTCATTGGGCTGGTGTGAGAAAAGTGCATTGTCAACTCTAAAGTGCTGTAAAAATTTGTGCTATTATGATAATATTTATAATAGTAACAGTGGTCCCATAGTATGCTGAATGGACCAGACCACAATCTGGACTATTATGCTTAATTCTGTTTACCATATTTTAAAAGATATGCAGTGAACTAGAATGTGTCCAGAGAGGGTGACCAGGATAATGAGAGATCTAGAAACCATATCTTCCTTGCTTTTTCTCCAGGCTGTATTCAGGCTCTATGGTTGCTCAATCAATCAATATTTATTAATATTTATTGTGCCAGGCACTATGCTGAGCCTTCTCGCTCTTTTAATGACGTTATCATAATAACTGTCATTTGTAGAGCATTTTAAAACTAAAGTTTTCAAAGAATTCTACACACATTATGTCATTTCACACTCACAAACTTGTAAAGTAAGTCCTACAGGGATTATCCAATTTAATCCAAACAATACAATTTACAGACAAGTAAACACAATCTCATAACAGTTAAATGACTTGCCTATGGTCACACAGTTACTTAGTACCAGAGGGGAAATTTGAACGTAGGTTTTCCTGAACCTAAGGCCAGTATTTTTCCTTAACATTCTCAATGAAATGCTACTCAATCCAAAAGGCCATCCCTCTGTTGTGTGCTCTCCCCAGATAGTGATGAGTTTGCTGGTAATTTATCCAGGCTGTCTGGACATCCCCTGATGTTATTACACATGGGGAGACCAATATCCCTGTATGCTGCTTTTTCTATTTACTATCAGAGCTAATCCCTGTCATCCCAATTTTCCCCATTTAATTGAGCAGGACACAATTACCTTACTAGAGTACCAAAGGGAGTGGCCTCTTTAAAAAGGGCTGGCACTGTAGAAACTAGACCAAGGAGGATCCTTACATAAATTCTTCCCATCTCTTTGCAGACCTGTCCAGACTGCAGCCCACCTTCAGTATGGATGCTTGCCTAGGGATTCTGGCACTGCTTGATGTATCTTTTCCAGCTCCAGGGAATGGAGGAGGAAGGAAGAGGAATGCTGGTCTCAACTTTCAAGATTCTTCACAGCTCTGAGATAGCCAGGAAGAGTGAGGCATGGTAGCGATGACTTAGGATTCCATCTGTAGTATTTCTGTGATTCCTCTCTTCTACAGATCAGATGAAGAGGGCACAGAGAAGTTACCCTTCATGTAGAGAGAGGGCCATTGGAATCACAGGATCTAAGAGCTAAAAATAACTTTAAAGATCATCTAATCCAAGGAAACAAGAACATACCTTCCAAGATTCTTCATTTGTGGATAGAGTGCCAATGTAGAGCCAGGAGACGTACAATGGAATTCTTGCCTCAGACACTTACTAAAAGTATGATGTGGCCAAGTCACTTAACTTCCCAGTGCCTCAGTTTCTTCATCTGCAAAATGGAATCAATATCTGATATATCTACCTCAAAGGGTTGTTGTGAAGATCAAACGCATTAACATATGTAATGTACTTTGCAAATCTTAAAGTGCTACGTGAATTTCAGTTCCTGTTATTCAGAGGAAGACAAGCATAAGGAATAAAGTCCTAGACGCTAGAATGTGGAAGACTAAATCCTGCCTTTGGTACTTAATTTGTGACACTGGGCAAGTCCTTCATATATATTTGTGACACTGGGCAAGTCCTTCTTATATATATATGTATATATATGTATATAGATAGATAGATAGATATGAATGAATGAATGTTACATGGATGGTTGAGGGCTGATTATAATACTGCATCATGTCAGGGAAGTTCCATTGTTCTTTTTTGACTTGTCACTGTTGACCTTGACTCTTAACAAAGCTTAACGCTACAGGCACTGTGAGCATTCAAGAATTCCGAAGCCTGTGGAAGCGACTGCTGATTTATCAGGTAAAAACAAATCTTCACCAAACTGAGTTTTCTGATTTTACTGTTACTGTGGTTAAAATGATTTAACAATGATTGAGTCTCCTAACAGATCTATTTCTGCCATATGAAAAAATGGCACCTATTCTCAGAGGTTGTGTTGAATACTAAAACTAGCATTGGATTGTGCATCAGGAGACTTGGGATCCATCTAGACCTGACGCCACCACTACCTAGACCTCCAGTAAATCACTGGACTTCTCTGAGTCTTAGGTCCTTCTTCTAGAAAAATAGAGGAGAAGTTTCTAGATACCCCTGAGGCAGGGCCCTTCCAGAATAAGTATTTTATGACTCAGTTCTATGACACTGAAGAATGGTGGTCAGAAGCAGGATTTTAGGAATGATTTTCCATCATTCCTTTATCCTAGGAAATGTGACCTTAGACAAACTGAGCAGTTCGGTTTTCATTGGATCTTCTGGTCATTCTGATGAATTTTAGACACAGGCCTTTGATACAGTAGTTCCTGTGAAAAAGATAAGGGTGCAAGGAAATTAAAGTAGAAAAATCCCAGGCACATGAAAATATTTGTAATGGCACTTCTTTTTAGTAGAAAGGAACTAAAAACAAAGTGGAAATCCCTCATTTGAGGAATGGCTAAACAAATTGTGGTACGTGGATGTAATGTACCGTATTTCAAGAAACAACAAATATGAAAGATTCAGAAAAACATGACAAGCCTTGTAGGAACTGATCAGTAAAGTGAAGTAAGCAGAATTAGGAAAACAATATATGCAATAACTACAATGATATGGAAAGAACAACAACAATGAGATGAAACTTAATGTCATATAATCATAAAGATCAAACCTGGCCCTGAAAAAGAGAGAGAAAAATGCAACTCCTTCCCTTCTTTGCAGACATGGGGAACTATGGGTATGGACTACTGCACATACTGTTCTATTTGGCTGATGTACTTTTGGTGAACTTTTTCCTCCTCTCTTTTTTTATTCTTTGTTATAATGGATAATATAATGTCTGGAGAGGAAAGAAGATTTGGGATATATTTGGAAATAAAGGTGATGTAAAAGAAAAAGTTATTAATAAGAAAAGATCAAGTTAAAGGCTCAGAAACTATGTCCTGCAATGATTTGATGAAGGAACTGGGGATATTTGCCCTGGAGAAGACTATGGGGGAAAATAATGACCGTCTTCAAATATATGAAGGGGTATGTGGAAGTAGGTTTGTTGAGTGTGGCTCCAGAGGGAGGAAGTGAAGTTAAAAGAGGGAAAACCAGGAAGCAGATTTCTGGTCTCCCTAAGAAAAAAGCCTTTTCATAATAATGTAGTCCCCAAAATGAACAGGCCACATCATACCCTGAAAACCCTTAAAGGTGATCAAGTCTAGTCTTTTCATTTCATAGATGAGGAAATGGAGGCATAGAGTGGTGAAGAGATTTGTCCAAAATCACATAGGTCAGGGATGGGGAACCTTTGACCTCGAGGCCACATGTGACCCTAAAGGGCCACACTTGAAGACCTAGAGGGTCACAAGTAGCCTCAAGGCTGCAGGTTCCCCACCCCTGACATAGGTCATAATTGACAGAGCCAGGATTTAAACCCAGGTCCTCTGACCCCAAAGCCAACATTCTTTCCACTATTTCCATTGGTCAAGGTAGAGAGCCCTGCAGAACTGGTGCTATAGAAGGAATTTCTGCATGGGGTGGGAAGCTAGACTAGAGGAATTCCAAGGTCCCTTTCAACTCTCAGGCCTAATGATCCTGCTTTGGTTTTGTTCCTAACAGGAAGTTTTCCACAAACAAGATAAGTACAAGTCGGGGTTCCTGGAGTCCGGGCAGCTGCGGGCTGCTGCTCAGGAAGCTGGTGAGTTCTAGTATGGTTAATTTTTTTTTTCTAGATGTTACTGATTCCAGCAGTATCCAAGAAAGGCCCAGGAGGAGCAGTTTGCAGATTGGTAGATGTGATGCTCTTGTCTTCTAGGCTGTTCCAAAAATCCAGAGGACTCAGTAAAGGCAGATATATTCAGTCAGGAAAAATTTATGCTATCAGAATTCAGTGCCCAAAAATAAAATGTCATTTTTCCTATTGGCTCTGTTAAACCTAGAATAACAGACTCATTGGGGAAAGGATTTAATGCAAGATTATTAAGAAGCTACTAAGTACAAGGCACCCTATTAGTCTCCTTGCTGTAGATAAGCTCATATGCTGATGGGGGTGGGTTTATAATGTGCCAATATAAATAAATAAAAGGGCATTTGAGTACCAACAATTGGGAGGATCAGGAAAGATTTCATATAAGAAGTGACCACTGACATGTGTCTCAAAGGAAGGTGAGGATTGTAAGAGGTAAACATGAGGCAGAAGGATTTCCCAGCTTTGGGGTATAGCCTGTATGAAGGCATAGAAATGAGGGGTAGGATGCCAGGTTCTAATAGAACTTGGCTGGAATGAAGAGTGTTTGAAGGGGAACAGTGCCTAAATGAACCTGGAAAGTTTGGTAGGAGTTAGACTGTGGATGGCCTTAATAGCCTCTATTTTAGAGTGGATAGTGCACTAGGCCTGGAGTCAGGAAGACTCATCTTCCAGAGTTCAAATCTGGCTTCAGACACTTACTAGCAGGATGACCCTGGGCAAGTCACCTAACCCTGTTTGCCTCAGTTTCCTCATCTGTAAAAATGAACTGGAGAAGGAAATGGCAAACCATTCTAGTATCTCTGCCAAGAAAACCCCTAAATGGAGTCACACAGAGTCAGAAATGACTCAATAAAAATTGTACTCTAGAGACAAGGTGAAGACTTCTGACAGTGGAGGGATGTGGTTAGAATGGTGCTTTAGTAAGATTAATTTGGCAGCTGTATGCCGATGGATTAGAAAGAGGGAGAGGCTGTGAGGAGGAAGGCCAATGTGAAGGCTATCGTGATAGTGTAGGTGAGAAGTAATGAAGACTCTGTCATGGCCTCTTTTCCTTCTGCATTTCAGTGATCTCATCAATTCCTAGGGATTTAATTATCATCTCTAGGTAGATGCCTCCGGGATTTATCTAGTCCTAGTCTCTCGCGTGGGTTCCATTCCAACTTCAGCCCAGAATCTCTAATTGGATGTCCCTAAGAAATCTCAAACTCAAAATGTCCAAAGCATAATTCATTTCTCCACACTCTACCCCAAACCTATGCCTTCTTCCTAACTTCCCCATTTCCAGTTAGTGAATCATTAGCTTTCCAGGCATCCAGATTCAAATCTTGGCCTCATCCTTGATTCTTCCCTCCCCTACCTCTCCTATCCTGTTAGTTGCCAAGCATTGTGGATTCCGCCCACACAGCCACTTCCTCCCTTTTTCCTGTTTTTGCTACAGCCCCACCCCCTTCAGGACTTCATCCCTGCTCAATGGGAGAATGATTGCTATTGTTTCCTAATTGTTCGTCTTGTCTCAAGTTTCCTGCCTTTCCAATCCTCCATACGGCTGCCAGAGGGTCCCAGCAGCTCCCTATGGCCTCTGTGATAAAAAATAATAACTAATAACAATAATGAGGCTAGTTAACGTTTATATAGCACTTACTGTGTGCCAGTACAAATTCCTGTTTGGTTTTTCAGGCCCTTTAGCATGTGGCTCTAGCCTCGGGATTCAGGCTTATTACCCTTTATTCCCTCTCACACACTGTGTTCTAGCTACACTGGCCTATTGCTGTTCTACTTGCTAGGTGGTGCAGTAGGCAGAGAAAAACCTGAGTTCTTATGCAGTCTCAGACACTCACTAGCTGTGTGACCTTGGGAAGTCATTTAACCTGTTTTCCTCAGTTGCCTTAACTGTAAAATGGGGATAGTGAAAGCACCTATCTCCTAGGGTTATCACGAGGATAAAATGAGAGAATATTTGTAAAATGCTTAGCGTAGTACCTGGCAAATAGTAGGTGCTTAATAAGTGCTTACTTTCTGTTCCTTGCACGTGGTCTCTCATCTTCTGTCTCTATGTGTGGAATGCTCTCCTTTCTTCACCCAAACCTCTTAGAATCCCTATTGCTGTTGTTGTTGTTTTTGAGTTGTCCAGTCATATCCAACTATGCATGACCCCACTGACTATAGCACACCAGGCCCTTTTATCTTCCACTATTTCCCAAAGTCTGTCCAAGCTCATGTTCATTGCTTCCATGACACTACCTATCCATCTTTTCCTTGCTGTCCACTTTTCCTTTTGCCTTCAATCTGTCCCAACATCAGGCTGTCCTGTCTTCTCATTATGTGGCCAAAGTATTTAAGCTTCAGCTTTACTTAGAATCTCTACTTTCTTTCAATACTTAATCAAGCACCATCTCCTAAAGGAGATCTTTTCTAGTCCCAGTAGCAACTGGGGCTTTCTCTTTTTTTTTTTTTTTGGCTAAGCAATGGGGTTAAGTGACTTGCCCAGGGTCACACAGCTACTAGGGCCTTCTCCTGCACTTGAAACTACCTTACATTTACTTTGTGTGTATTTTGCATTTTTAGTGTATATATTAGGTCCCCCCAATAGAATGTAAGCTCCTTGAAAGCAGCTCTTGGGCAATGACAGTGCGTGAGAGAGAACAATATGAAATGAGCCTGCAAAGGTAATAAGGGTTGTTGTTGTTCAGTTGTTTCAGACTCTTCATGACCCTGTGGTCATGCCAATACTGTCCGTGGGGTTTTCTTGGCAAAGATACTGGAATGGTTTGCCATTTCCTTCTCTAGGGGATTAAGACAAATACAGGTTAAGTGACTTGCTCAGGCTCACAGAGATAGTAAGTACATGAGGCCAGATTTGAACTCAGGTCTTCCTGACTCCAGGCCTAGCATTCTATTCATTGAGCTATCTAGCTGCTTCTTGGTAATGAGAGTACTGGTTCTAGAATCATAGGCCCTGGGTTCAAATATTGGCTCTGGTACTGTTTGATTAATCTCCCTGGGCCTCAGTTTACTCAGCTGTAAAATGAGAGGGTTGAAATGAATCACCTTAAAGGCCCCTTCCAACTCAAGATCTCAAAAATGAGAGTTTCACTTTTTTTGGCCTTGTATTTCCAGTAGCCTTTCCAGTAGCACAGTGTCAGACCTAGACCAAAATCTTAATAAAATAATTGTTCATTGATGGATAGAAGCAAGAGATGACTGTAAAGATAGACTAAAGGCTCTTAGCACCTGAGGCAACTAATAGGGTGGTATATTGGATGGAGGACAGGACCTAGAGTCAAGATGATCTGAGTTTGACTCACTCCCTAGGTGAGAGACCTTGGGTAAGTCACTTAACCTCTTTGCAACTCAATTTCCTCATCTCTAAAATGGGAATAATAATAGCACATTCCTCACAGGGTGGTTGTAAAGATCAACGGAGTTAACAC
This sequence comes from Vombatus ursinus, assembly GCF_900497805.2. Lineage (NCBI taxonomy): Eukaryota > Metazoa > Chordata > Mammalia > Diprotodontia > Vombatidae > Vombatus > Vombatus ursinus. The sequence continues at coordinate 14,476,007 of NW_020948840.1, forward strand.
ACTTAAAGTTCTATATAAATGCTATTAGTATTATCGTCATCATCATTAATGTGCTTATCAATGTTTCCTTCCAAAAGGAATTTTACTCAGTGATGAAGTGTGCAACTTAATGGCTATTCGATATGGCAACTCCAACCATAAGATTGGCTTTGAGAACTTTGTCTACTTCATGCTTCGAGTGGAGAACGTAGAAGGTGAGGTATCACCAGCTTGTTCTGAACCTTCTACTCTATCACTTTCTATATCTTGTTCTGGGAAGAATAACCAAATCAGTGTTCCCATTGCAACTGGAAAGTGCGTGATAATCAGTTGCCTTATGGTTTCAGTCACCATCCCTGTGGTTTCCCAAGCCAACATATCCATCCCTCACTAACATTTCTTCATATATGTCTCCTCCTTTTTAGATGTAAGCTCCTTAAAGGCAGGGATGTCTAACTTTTGTATCCCTAATACTTAGCACAATACTTACCAAATAGAAAGCTCCTTCTACATGCTTTTTTCACTTCATTCATCCATCTATCCATCCATCTATCAATTCACCTGTTTGGACTGGAACATAGCTGGCAGTGACATTTGGGATATTTTCCAGGACATGACATATGAGGCCAAAGACCTCAAAGACCATGAAAAAAAAAGATGGAGAGTTTTCTTCTTACCATCACATCCTGGAGGGAACATCCTTCTGCAAGTGAAGGGAAAGAAAAGCATACTTTTCACTTATGAGGCAGAATATGGAAGGAAATGGAATGATTAATCAAAGTGTACCTGATCTCTAACACCCACTTTCCAAGGCAAATTTTAGTTATCAGAGTTCCACCATCATTGAACCCCCTTATGTTTTTGCTTTTGCACAGAAGCCTTTCAGAACTTGACCCAGGATGACAAAGGAATATACCTTTTGAAGTCTGAGGTAAGATAGTTCCTAATTAACCTACTCCCACCCACTTAGATGAACATCATCCTAGGTTCAGGTGGCTATGGGGAAAAGTGTCTTCGGGTACTCTTAACTTTGAATTAGGAAAACCTGATGGCTAATACCAAATGCTAACTCTGCCCCTTCCATCAACCCTTGAACCTATTTAAAACAGAGAGAATACACCTCATTTCCAGGGAAATTGCCTTCGTCCCTTCCCTATAGAGACTTCGTTCTCATTGTCTGGAATGTCCAAAGGCCAAACTGCATTGTGAGATTCAGCATGGTTTTAATTGTCATCATTCAGTAAGGCCAGGAAGACATCATGGAACCCCAGCATATGGAAGGCTGTAGTGTCGGCACCTTAATTTTTCTCTTTATGTAATTTAGCAACAATATAGTGGGGTTTTTTTTTTTTTAAATAAGGAAGCAACATGTGCTTTTCAAACTAAGTGCTGGGGTTTCTCTTACCATGAAGAGAAGTCACATGAAGACTGACTCAGAGAGTTGAAAGGACTTGTCCCAGTCTCTAAGTCACTCCAACTTCTGAACATGATGTAGCTACTAAAGACCATAGTGGCCTGGGAGAGTTGATGAATCTCTTTAATACTACTCGTTCATTTACTACTACTCCTTCACTTACTGATCCCATCCCTCTGGTTCTTAGGACCTCCTTCTAGTCCCCATCTCCATTTCCATAGAGATAGATATACTGAATGGAGTTAGTGGAACAAAGATGTTTATATGGTCCACATCACAGACAGATACGAAGAGAAATGACAGGCTTCTGGAGATTAGGGAGCTGGTAACTACTTATCTTCTAAGAGAAGCAGAATCAGGCAGTATAGTATAGTGGTTACATAGTTTCAGAGTCAGGAAGACCTGAGTTAATGTTTGGCCTCTGATCCATGTTCATTATTTGGTTCTGGACACATCACCTAACTTCTCAGTATCCCACATAACTCTGAGAGTGCAAATTTGCTTTGCATTGATAGGATTTCCTCATCAGAAGTTCCCTCTACCAATGAAATCACAGAGCAGGACAAAACTTTATCCTGAGCTTTCCTTTGGTGCTGTTATTGTTTCATTATTAATAGTAACAAGAGTAAATACAATCATATTTCACAGAGGATGAGGGAAATGCATTTCATGGATATTGCTTTTTTCTATTGCTGACATAAAGGAATCATAATTCATGTATGTATATCAATCAGCTGAATGCTTCCCATAACCAAATATTTTTGATGTACAATCTTGGATTTCCACCATAGTCTGTATATCAAGTTGAATTCATGAAAAATAAATTTACGTTGCAAATGAAGTGCAAAGTCAACCTGTATCTCACTTGCCATCATTCATAGGTACCATGTGGGTTGACTATATTTTAGGCTGATTGATCTTTAGTATCATGTGAGGCTTCCTGTGTGACTAACATGAAGACATTCAGAGAAATGGTCAACACCATAGCCAAAGAATGTGCTGAAACGAAGAGTAGCTGGCTAGTTCAGCACTAAGGTAGCAGATAGCAGCAAAGTCCCCCAGTAGGGCTAAGTTCACTGACATTGCAGGGGCATGCTGGGGCAGCATGACTGGGAATATTTAGGGAAGAAGAAGAAAGGCAATCACTAGTACTAATACATTTAATTAAACTGGTAGACTTCTGTGCTTTTAGGCACTTTGGATTGTTCACAAAGTGAGAGTAGGGAGATAGTGTGACTCAGTGGAAAAACCTCTGACTCTGGAATCAGAAAACTATCTATTTGACCTTGTAGTTAACCTCTATGGGCCTCAATTTACCTCATCTGTAAAATGGGGAAGTGGACTTGAGAAACTTTTAGGTTCTTTACAACTCTAGATCAATGACCCTAAGGTTTGGATGAATTTCTGAGGCATGGGAAGGGTACCACTGCAGGACCTGAGGTTTCTAAGAAGGATTTTCCCTGGCATGATTGTGCTTTTGTGCACTAACTAGAAGGGAAATGACTGGGAAGATGGGAGTGAGGGAGAGACAGAGACAGAGACAGAAAGAGTGACAGACAGAGACAGAGACAGAGGGAGGGAGGGAGAGACAGAGACAGAGAGACAGAGAGAGAGAGATCTTCCCTTGGATGCCTATTGCCTTATGACAATTCTTAGTACTATTGCTCTTTGGCAAGGAGTCTGTATTTTTATAAGGCCAAAACTTCAGATGAGGAGGCCTTTCAGAGATAGGTGAAGTGGCATTTGTGATAGCATACAGAGACTCTATCACATCATCCCTAGAGTATGTTTTGAATTATTATTGTTGCTAAGTTGTGTCCAACCCATTTGGTGTTTTCTTGGCAAAGATATCAGAGTGGTTTGCCATTTCCTTCTCCAGCTCATTTTACAGATGAGGAAACTGAGGCAAACAGGGTGAAGTGACTTGCCCAGGGTCACACAGCTAGTAAGTGTCTGAGGCCAGAATTGAACTCAGGAAGATGAGACTTCCTGATTCCAAACCCAGCACTCTATCCATTGTACCACCAAGCTGCCCATGGCACCTAGAGGCCTGATGCTTAGTTACAAAACTATCCACTAACTTCCCTTCCTGGAGGTGTCCCAGGTGTAGTGATCATAGAATTATAGATTTGGAGTTAGAAGGGACCTTTGTGACCACTTAGCCTTCATTTTACAGATGAAGAAACTAAGTCCTAGAGAAGTTAATTGATTTACTTAGTGTCACCCAGGTCACAAGTAATAGAGCCAGGATTTGAACTGAGGTTCTCCATCTCCAAATCCAGCGCTCTTAGGGGATCTCCTGCACCACTGAGTAAGGCTCACCATGCTGTGTGTAGGTAATGAATGAGTGACCACTGTACTTCCAGGTCTTATCCTTTACAACTTCGATTATTTTCCAGTGGTTGATGATGACTCTATATTGCTGAGAAGTCTGGAGCCTAGTCTGACTGCACCAACCCATGCCATGGATTCTACAGATATTCTTAGCTGCATATGCAACAGAACCTAACACTTAACTCATCTGAGATTTGGAAATGTCTAAGATTTTGTCAGTCAGAGGATACATCACAACCCTTCATGCTCCATGAGTTGCCTTGGCTAAAAACATGATTACCTGATGGCCAACCTGATCATGAGTTTAGCTAGGTTGGCTCCTGTAAACAGTCATTGTCAGCCTTATTGCTAGATGGGTGAGGGTTGAGGGTGAGGTCCTAGAGCTTGCACTGTGCTGGAGTACTACTCAAGAATATTTAAGCCCTTTATGATCCATGCTTCCAGGTTGATTACACATCACTGACTGCCCCTACCCTTCTTACTCTCCATTCCAACCAAACCAGCCTACCATTCCACTTCTTATGTCCTGCCTGTGTGTAGGCTGTCCTCCATGCTTGGAATAATCTCTGCTACTTGGAACACCTGGCTCTCTTTGATTGGTTCAAGTGTAACCTCCAGTTAGAGGCCTTTCTTAATTTTACCATTTGTGGGTACCCTGATGTTAAAATTGTCTTCTGTTTACTTTGTAATATTTTGTAATTATATATTGTCATTCCCCCCCCAATCAAATGTAAGCTTATGTGAAGGCAAGAAGTGTCGAATTTTCTTTTTATCTTTGTAACCTCAGTGCCTTTTATAATGCCTGTCATAGTAAGTTCTTAATAAATGCTCATTAAATTGAAAGGAGAATCCTTGTATGCTTCATGCCATCAGAGTAGGTCATTAATGTAGGTTGACTTACTTGCCACTTTTGTTTTCAGATCAGCATCTCAACACAATCTACTTTTGTGCTCAGAAGAAATCTGTCTTCAAGAGCTCACTTTTGGATTGGAAATAAGGGGAAGGAACGGTGGAAAGACCTCTGAATTTGAAGTTAGAGAGAAATGGGTTCAAATTCTCTCTATCACATAATAATTGTGTGATTGTGGGCAAATCATTTAGCCTTTATAGGCCTCAGTTCCCTCATTTTAATATAAGGACAATCATTTAATTATTAGTAGTGCAATGCAATATAATTCATAATATAATTATAAACCTGTATTGTTTACTTTAGGATTAAATAACATAATGTGCAAATGTTTTGCAAACCTTGAAGTATTATACGGATAGGCTCTGAGAATAAATCTGACCATTATTATAACTAGTAGTATTACTTATAAAAGTATACTTTCCAGAGCCTTGTCTGTCTTTTTGAAAAAACAAGGTTTCTCATAAAAGCCATTTGTCCTTCTCAATGTTCCCTATGAGATCATAAGCAACTCTATTATCTGATCAATGCAACAGAATAAACTCACTGCTTTGCAGATATCTACAGACAGCAAATGCAGGCTGACATGCCAGAGAGTGAGTTTTCAGAAGGCCATGAAATGAGCATTTGAGTTTCTGCAACAATGTTTGAACACAAGAACTGGTTTTATCACTTTTCTTTGAGAGTTACATATCTTTTCTGCTTCTTTGAGGAAGTGTCAAGGACATGCTTGTAATCCCAAGACAGAATAGTTGACTTACCTTTAAATCACAGATGGTACTCTGAAACCTGGCCAGCTGTCTTGTGAATGTACACCTTTGGTTCCAAGGGGTATTTAAGTGGTCTTGGGAAAAAATCCACGTCCAGAACTGGAAAAGTAATTCAGAGGGGCTGCCCTCTTGATGTTGGGTTAGAATCATCATCTCTCTTATGGACATAGGTCTTCTGACCATTTCATAATCCTGTCCAAAAACCTTCAGTGGCTCCCTAGTACCTTTAAGACCCTCCACTATCTGGCTCCAAACTAGCTTTTCAGCCTTATTTCAAATTACTTCCCTTCAAATGCTCTATAATCTAGTCAAACTAAATTACTAGCTGTTTTCTGAACTTACCACACGGTACCTTGCCTCTATGAATTTTGTGTGGGCCTGAAATATGTCTCCCTTTCTGCTTCTCCTCGTTTTCAGAATCCCTTTTCTCTAAGGCTCAGCTTGGATGTCACTTCCTTCTAGAAGCTTTTCTTGATAGCCCAGCTCAAAGAGATCACTCCCTCCTCAAATTTTCCTACGATATTTTGCCAATACTTTCCTTGATAAAGGCAATACCTACTTTGCATTATAATTATTTGTGTACGTGTTGAATCCCCAGCTCCCAGTAGAATGAAACCTCCTTGAGTGCAGAAACTGTCATTTTTCTATTCTGTTTTCCATTCATAACCCCTGTGCATTATTTTTAGGAACAAATGCTTTTTTTTCTCATTCTTTGACTATAGTTGGTACTTATGTAATAAGTTCTAAACTTATCCTGATATCATAGTAATATATATCTTACAGATGTGTAAAGTAAAAGCTAGGATTCCTTAACATTTACGTGTGTGTGTGTGTGTGTGTGTGTGTGTGTGTGTGTGTGTAAGGCAGCTAGGTGGTGCAAAGGATACAACACTGGGCTTGGAATCAGGAAAACTCATCTGCATGACTTTAAATCCAGCTTCAGTCACTTACTAGCTATGTGACCCTGGGCAAATCACTTAACCCTGTTTGCCTCAGTTCCTCTTCTGTAAAATGAGCTGGAGAACAACATGGCAAACAGCTCCATTATCCTTGTCAAGAAAACCTCAAATGGGGTCATGAAGAGTCAGATATGACTGAAACAACTCAACAACAAAAATGTGTGAAATATATGTGTACACATGCATTTATGAAATCATACTTCATATAGCAACCATTAATAACAATCAGCCTATAAACTTATTGGTTAAATCCATCAGTAGATAAATAAATGTAATAGAAGAATTACACAGAATTGGCTATTTCCAATTATATGGTTCATAAATACTTTTTGGGTTGGATGACGGCCACTGCCTTTCACTCATGGATTCAATCATTTGTTATGATTAGGCAGCACTAGATGGCAATATAGCCTAATTTTGAAGACATCACATTGGGAGGATGACACAACATAACGTGTAAAATGTTTCGCCAACCTTAAAATGCTATGTAAATGCTAGGTATTATTATTATCCCTAGGCAAATCCTTTGTAATAATAATTATAATTCCCTCAAAGCCCAGCCCATCATCTATGTTGTGGTGGAGAGACAGTAGCAAAGTTAGGAACACTGGCTAGAGTAACAGAGAAGAGACTGAGTGCCCTGAAACCACTATGGGAGCCACTAAGGTTTGGCTGGCGCCCTGAAATATCTGCCACTTGGACTCTGGTAATGCCTCTGATATCATTCAAGCCAATATGATGCAATTGCTAGAATGAAGGCAGGAAGGGAAGGAGAAAAACTTTATTAAGCACCTACTATATCTCAGTCACTGTGCTAAATGCTTTACAAATATTATTTCCTATGATCTTCACAACAACTCTGAGAGGTAGATGCTGTTATTACCCTCATTTTACAGTTGAGAAAACTGAGGTGGACAACTTAAATGATTTGCCCAGGGTCACACAGCAAGTAAGTATCTGAGGCTAGGTTCAAACCACTTAGCTGCCCCTCTAGCAGCTGATACATATATACATATACATATAATATACATGTACATATATATCTATAAATGCAATTATATATATATATATATACACTAGATATATACACAGATGAATATATATATATATATATACAATTGACAGATATATATGTGGTATACCATTGACAGATAAATATATACACACATATAGATATCTATATATAGATATTAACACAATTGACAGATATATGTGTGTGTGTGTGTGTGTGTGTGTGTATCTGTCTATCTATCTCTGTCAATTGTATACCACAGTGGAGCCTGTTTTTATTCCACTGATGATGCTGACCAGGACCAACCCTTGTGCTGCAAACCATATCAAACTTTTCTGTCTGTAGTTGCTACATTGTGTGGGACACATAAATTAAGTGTCTGAGACCAGATTTTAATTCAGGTCTTCCTGACTCTGCATCCAGTCCTAACTTGCCTCAGTGAATCTAGGATCTAGACAGGATGGCATTGTAAATTGACTCTGTTCAGAACCTTCAGATCTTCAGGATGACTAGTGTGACACAGAAGTCAATGGTGGTGCTTTGTGTTCTGGTACTCCAAGAAAGTGAGATACATCAGAAAGGATCAAAAATACCCAAACTGTATCTACCTGGAAGAAATTCTTTGATGCAGATGACACTAGAACCCAAGTAATCCACTCACAAATACACACGAGATTGAAGATATTAGTACTTATCTGCTACTTCATAACCAGCCTAGAATCAAATCTCAAGAGTATAGGCAAGGCCTTTCTACTTGCCCTTTATCAGTTATAACCACAGTTTCAAGTTACACAATAATATATTGCTGATCAGTACATGGCAATGTTAAAAAGAACTTAATTCCTAAATGCAGATTATATGATAGAAGAGTGTGCATTGAGAAGTTAATTTAATCATAAAAGGCAAAAGTTGAAAAACCGGAAAGATTTGAGAAGTCCTACCTAATAATGAAATAAATGACAAAATAATACCAGTATATTTTATGGTTTGTAAAGGAGATGGTTATACTTAAAATGGAATATTGAAAAATGCTTTGAAAAGTTTAATGACATATATATGATTAAAAACAACTATACAAAAACAATAATTCAAAATAGTTGATATCTGCTATATACATTATTAATAAATTTATTCTCCCATGGTATTTGATAGAAAGCATAAAAATATTTTAGGAGCTGTACATGTGTTGAAGCCATTGTTATAGTAGTGACCATAGGAGGAAAGGTTAAGCTATCTAAGAACACTCCTATGTACAGGCAGAAGTAGGTTAAGAAAAGTATCATAGACTTATGGAAAGACATTGGGAGGTTATATTAATATCTAGCCATCATGGAGAGTAGAGAACTTGAATACCACATTGTCTGATTAAAAGGAAGAAAAAAGTACCATATGGAATGGAATCTAGAAAACAGAAGTATGTCAGAAATTCTTGATTCCCTAAATCAACAATTCAAAGGCAAAGCCAAGAGGTTAGGACAATAGGAAAAGTCAAACCAATTAACAAAACAAAATAAATAAGTCAACATAAAAAAACAAACAAACAAAAAGCAAATTTTATACTACTTAGATTTGAGAAGTGAAGAAATGAGGGTAGATGAAAAACCACTGGGAAAAAAGGATGATGTAGGGCATTTCTGGTCTTCTATGTGGTTGAAAGAAATCTACCAACTTGGATCAAATGTGAAACAGAAAGCTCATGTACCCTTAAAATAATGAACGACAAAAATGGTTACATCAAGGGAGGGAGAGGATTGAAACTCTAGCCTCTCTTTAAAACTGGAAAAGTGACAGGCCATTATAAGATTCACAATGATTGGCTCAAATGCTTCACAGTAATATATGAATTACGAGGCACTTCACCAGTTTTCTGTCTTACTCAAGCCTGATGCCATCTTTCTTAGCAGAAGGCAGCACATATTTATTACCAAAAGATAAGAACATCGGTGTCCTTTCCAAATATAGGCCACTTACATATTTATTTACTGTATCCAAAACATTCACAGCTTGCATCACTTAATATATATAATATATATTTACACAAAAGTGGTGGAGGGGCAAAAAGACTATCAAAAAATCCCAGGACTATAAACAACAACTTATTATCAACTTGGTGGTTATTAGATAACTCATCCAAAATATTCATAACATTTAGACCATTTTTTAAATTACCACGAAACCTTGGCTTTACCCTTGTGACTTGGACATGTATTACAAATGCATAAAATAAAATCATACTGAGAATGCTAAAGTATTTGATGTCCATATAGAAAGTTGTTCTCTCTTTAAAACATACCACTCATACAATAATGTCAAAAACCAAATAATAAAATATATAGTGTTTTCTAGGATGACTAGAAAAACCAACTATGGTTCTGTCTAGTCTTAAATATAATATTATCATTCCTGATTAGAGTTGAGCATGACTTTCAGGTCTGAGAGTGAGTCATACCAAAACATAATAATATGTACATGAAAAATATCAGGTTATATGGCTTTTTGGAAAAGCATATATTAAACATCTACTTCAACTATTTTCATTTAAACTTTTTTTGGGGGGGTTGGCAATGGGGTTAAGTGACTTGCCCAGGGTCACACAGCTAGCAAGTGTCAAGTGTCTGAGGCCAGATTTGAACTCAGGTCCTCCTGGCTCCAGGGCCAGTACTCTATCCACTGAACCACCTAGCTGCCCCTATTTTCATTTAAACTTAATAAGGATCAGGTTTTTTTAATATATGCCAAAAGAGAATAGAAATTTTGAGCTTGAATTTGGAGGCCAAATTGAATGAGTAAATGAAACTGATACTTATAAATACCTTGGTCTTCGCCAGGCAGAAGACATCAAACAGGAGAAAGCTGAGGCTTTGTATGTTGAGACTGAAATCATGAAATTAAAGCTTGATGAGAATAAGACATTTAGAAAAATTAGCATCTATGCAAAACTGATTTTAATGTATCACTTTGGCATGGTAAAATGGAGCACCATGGATTTATGTGTCCGAACAAAAAACAATATTAATAAAAGAAAATTCATTACCCCAAGGCAACTTTAGAATGGTTGATATTACCTTATCAAAAAGAGGAAGAGGATGTATAACCCACAATAAACTGGTTAAATTTTATAGAAATTCTTTTGGAATAAATAGACATCATTTTACAAAGCAATAGTAGAAGTTAACAACAGGTATTTTGTTGTTTAGTCATTTTTCAGTCATGTCAGATTCTTCATGACCCCATTTGGGGTTTTCTTGGCAAAGATACTGGAGTGGTCTGCCATTTCCATCTCCAGCTCATTTTACAGATGAGGAAACTGAGGCAAAAAGGGTTAAACGACTTGCCCAGGGTTACACAGCTAGTAAATGTCTGAGGCAGGATTTGAAGTAGATCTTCCTAATTCGGGGCCTGGCACTCTATCCACTATGACGCCTAGCTGCCTGACAACAGATATAAACACTGGATTTGTTGAACATAACCAAAAGTGTTTCATCTTTGAACACAGCTCATAGAGAGGCTAAAATCTAAGAGTGGAATCAAAAGGCATTTCATGGGCAACACTCACATAAACTTAACCAAATATACTGCTACAAAGGAAAATCAAACAAATAAATGTCTGAGTTATTCAGATTTGTTCATGGAAGAGGGAGGTTTCAGAACAGCAATTCTGAATCAAATTATTGCCATCAAATATAACAGAAAGATTATCCTTAAAGAACCTAGACTTGTTGATCAGTGCAGATTATGAAATGAAATGGTAGAAACAGTGTAGTATATCACAGCAGGTGATAAAAACTTAGCATTTACTGAATCCCTAGAAAGATGTGATCAGGTGGTTAGAATTCTATCCCAGAAGCTGCAGTCTTTTATAAACTACCAGACAACAAAACTTCATACAACAAATGTGAATCCTAAAATATTTTTGAGAATTCAGCAAATGCATTCTAGACAAATTAGATCATCACTACAGACAGAGATAATACCCATAGCTTCTCAGACTTAACATTGATCCACAAAAATTTAAGAATTCTTTAAATGTTCTATGCACTGCACACTGACATGTTGAATCCTTACAACCTCCAAACCATGCAGCATTAAAAGCTTCCAAAATATGAAGACTTAGAGAAAGAAATTAAAGTCATTACTAAAAGCCAAATTAAAGCCAGTGAGGAAAGGATGAGGTTCATTTCATTCTTGCCATTCCATCTGACACAAGAAGTATAAAGTTACCAAAGATACTTTCAGTAAGTCTATGGAAGATGTGCTTGAATCCCAAAACATTGACTTAGTTATAAAAGATGCTCATTTTATCCATCTGCACAACAGTACACAAAATATTACATTTAAAAGAATAATAGGCAGCTATCCAGAGCAGTTAATACAGTGCTAGGCTTGGAGTCAGAAAAATGAATTCAAGTCAGCTTCAGACACATACTAGCAGTGTGACCTCTACCTCTGTTTCCTCAACTGTAAAATGGGTATGAAAATAACATCTATCTCCTAGGGATCTTGTGTGAAGACAATAGTTACAAAGTGCTGAGCACAGTGCCTGGCCCACAGTAGGTACCATATAAATGCTCGTTTCTCCTTTCCTCCCTCCCTCACTTCATTGTCTTCTGAATCCCATAAAAAGAAAAAAAAAGAGAATAATGAGTTAACAGTAATAATAATAATAATACAGAAAGAAGAGTCAAATGGCTGAGTCATATTTACAGAAGTGGGAGAGTATCAAGTCTTTATTCTAGAAACTGAAAAAAAGATTATTCTTAAAAAGCACAAAGCTAGATCAATGTAGAATTTGCAAGAGAACAGTAGGAACTGTTCGACTTTATCTCTGAAGGCTGCAAAACAATGACTCAGAAGTTTTTATGTCTTCATGAACTAAAGGAAAATACACCTCCATGCTATAAGCCCCAGCTACTGAAGACCCAGAAAAGAAAGTTCTTGTCATCAAAATCTTTGACACTGCCAAATGGTCCGATATCAGAAACTGAAACGATTTTATCAGTGGAAATGAAAATAAAGAACAAAGAAGAAGTGTCGCACTCTGCTTCATAGCTGCATCCTAAGGACCAGGAGACCTTTCCATCTGACTTGGCAGCTGAAACTTTCCATATATGTTGTCTACCCCATTAAAACATGAGCTCCATTAGATCAGGAATTGTCTTTTTTATTTCTTTCTATTTTTAGCCTCAGCTCTTCTCACACAGAACTTTGTAGATGGTAAGCACTTAACAAATACTTCATTCATTCCCACAAATAAAAGCCTCAAAATGTCCTTGAGAATTTAACAAATAAACTGGACTAGGGATAGAATATCAGATTTAAAATTATCACCAATAATCTCCCAGCCATAATGGCCCACAAACATTTAAGAATGATTTTTACATAAAAAGATCAATAAAATATTTCAAAAAGAAAGATTTTAATAGACGTTGCCATACTGGCTACTTATAACTTTCCAACTCCATGAAATGTAAAATTTTCAAATTATTGAGGCCTAGCAAAAGAAACCAAACCTATATAGCAAAAGAAAGAAGTACATATCGTCCCCATTATCCTTTGTATTCAATTGTCGCAACGATGATTTCAGTAGTCTGTAGAAGGTTTATCTGAAGCCCTGTACTTTGATTCAATTATAAAAATTGGTCATTTTATCTCCATGTGCAACAATTTGTCAAATACCAGAAATAAAAGAACAATAGTAGAATAGTTCCTGGTTCCAGGACCATTTCTGAGCTACATTGAACATTAGGAAGAGGAGAATAAAATGATTGTAATATTAATGTCACTTTGCAATATAACATGTTTAAAATTTTCTGGACATTGTTAAGATATATTTTTCCCTCATACAATGTAAGCTCCTTAAGAGCAGGGACGCTTTCATTCCTTTTTTTTTTTTTTGCATCTGCCTGCAGTCAATAAATATTTATTAAGCACCTACTATGTGCCAAGTTCTGGGGACACAAAGAAAAGTAAAAGGTAGTCTCTATTAAGACTCACAATACAAGGAAGAGTTAACATACAAAAAATTACTTACAAACACATACACACGATAAATTTGCAATAGTCAATAGAGGAAAGACGCTAGAATTAAGGAGGATCAAGAAAAACTTCCTACAGATGGGATTTTAGACAGGACTTGAAGGAAGCCAAGGAAGCCTGGAGGAAGAACATTCCAGGTATAAGGGCTAGTCGGTGGAAATGTCCAGAGTTGAGAGATACAGTATTTTGTTCCAGGAATGGCAAGGAGGCCAGTGTTACTGGATTCCAGAATACATGGTAGGGGGTGGAGAGAGAAGGTGTTGCCTGGCACACAGTAGACACAATAAAATGCTTGTTGATTGATTTATTGGGTATTTAGACAGGATTTGTTTAAATTGGGCATTTTTAACCTTTTATGTGTATGTCATAGACCTTTTTGGTAGTCTGGTAAAACTTATGGGTCCTTTCTCAGAATAATGTTTTAAAAGCATAAAATATATGGGTTTACAAAAAAAAAACCCAATTATACTGAAATTCTATCATCAAGATAATTTTTTAAATAAGTCCACAGATGTCCCATTAAGAACTCCTTTTCTGGAGGAATTTTTGCTTTTGGTTTGAAAGTTGAGAGAGTTTGGGGGAGGAGGAGGCAGTTTGGCTATACTGGTTTTGTCTTTGGGCTGTAAGGATTGCTGGCACATGAAGTCTCCATCTCAGTGGAAGCTTGCCTCAATTGCTAAGTCAGGACCCGGGTTCCTTGCCTTTGATTTTTGCCTCTGATTTGGCCTTCAGTTCTACATTCTCACCTTTGCCATCTCTAGCCCTAGTTTCACCTGCTTTCTTGACAGGAAGCCAAGTGAAAAGCAACCTCACTCTGAGGGAGACCGTTGTGACATAGGAGAAAACACAAGACGATTTAGGAATTAGGACTGAAGAATCCCAGAATTTGAGAGGTGAAGGGGGCTAAGTAGCCACTTAGTCCAATTCATAGGAATCTCCATTATAACATTGTTATTGTTTGCTCATTTCTGGAAGAGGATCATGACATCAGGGAGGGGGTGCCGTGAAGTGCAAGTGAATTGAATTTAAGTGAGGGAGGGCTATGCACAGTCACCAGCCTCACTTTCTCCTCTGGAGCCATCTGGGTCCAAGATATGGATCAGCACGACTGGAGATGGCCCAGGATGCAGTGGGAGGCCTTGGCCTTTTTAAGTTAAGGCCTTTAACAGTTCTTAGTTTGACTGAGGCAGTGCCCATTCAGTGATTAAGAATAATCCAAAAAAAAAAAAAAATTCAGTCTGGGAGGGGAAGACCCTCAGGGTTTCTAGCTAAAACAGAAACAATTGCTATTTATATTCACTCTGACCCAATCAGGTCCCAACCAAGAACAAGTTGGGGTTGGCCCGGGATCTATTGTCAGCCAATCGATGAAAAGCAGAGTGATTTCACCATAACATAGTTGACAAATGAATGCCTATCTTTAGCTTGAAGACTTCTAAGGGAGAGAACTCACCACCTCTTGAGGCTGCCCTTTCCACTTTTGGACTGCTCCATTTGGAAGTGTTTTTTTTTTTTCTTCTTCTCCCAACTTTAAGCCTAAATTTGTCTTTTTGCAACTTCCTTCCATTCCTGGTTCTGCCCTCTTGGGTCAAACCAAACAAATCAAATCCTTCTTTGTTATGTCAGTTCTTCAGATACTTCTCTCTCTCTTTCCCCTCTCTTCCCCTACCCCTCCTCCAAAGTCTTCTCCAGGCTAAAACATGTCAAATTTCTTCACTGGACTTAAGGTAAGGTTCTTTCCCTCTCTGCCACTAACAAGCAATATCTTTGAAAACCACTTACACCAACAGAGCCTCAGTTTTGTTTTTTTTAATTGGCAAATGCAGATGGAGTTGAACTAGGTTTTTTGTTTGTTTTGTTTTTCCTCAAACTCTAAAATCCCATTTAGTGTTAAAACTAGTAGCACCAGGGCCATTGGGGAGAAGGTTCTCACCTGCTAATACCTGATTGGCTTAGGAAAAACTTCAGCCCTCCAACACTTCTTTCTGCCCTTGGCCCCCCCCCCCCAACTCTGCCTTTGGGTCTTGGAGAACCCCACGTTGCTTTTCATCAGGGGTGAATTTGAGGACAAGGGGCTCAGCCACATTAGCCCTCCAGCCTCCAATCTGCTTTTAAACTAGTCATTTGGGAGCCTTCAGAACAAAATGCTCCATTCCCAGCAAGAATCCTTGGGCCAAATGAAATGATCAAAATGATTATTGCCTTTGTTGCAACTCCCTCTTGTGCCTCACATCAAGTTTCCCCTGAAAGGAAGATTCACCAAGCTTGACATTCAATTCATCACAGCCGTCGGGATTGATTTGTTACATGGGCAATGCTGGCAGAGGAATGACTCCAGCCCAGCTTCCTGCTGACAGAACCAGCAGCTACATGTTCCCCCAAACCCTTGGCTGCCAATAACCTCCAACCCATGCAATCTTCCCATCATCCTTCCCCGGAAAGAAATTGACCAGAGGCCTAGGGGCCAGATAGCAGCCTTTGAACCACATTTGAGAATCCTCTCTAGAAATTAGATTAGTTAATTGGTTTGTCCCCTCAGTGTAACTGGGTTGGTTCCCCACACACACACACAGTAACTGATCTGGTAAATTCCTTCCTGATTTCTGACTGTAGGTATTAGTAATTGAATTGTATATATTTTAAATTTCTTCTATAATGTTTTCCTTATTTTAGTTTTGCTGATTTACAGCAAAATCATTCTGTTTTAACAGAGGGGGAAAAAAACAAGTTAAGCAAAAACAACAAGTACATTAACTATATTTGACAAATACTCCATACCTGTACTCCCTCAGAGGTCATCTAATCCCTCATTTTACAACTGAGGAACTGAAGCCCAGGGAGAATAAATGCTTTGCCCAAAGTCACATAGCTGATAAGAGGCGCAACATGGATTTAAATTTAGGTCCTTTGACTCTTAGATGTACCACGTATTTCTTCATCTTTGCTCGAGTCCAAATTTGATTATTAAATTCATACAGCATTTAGCTTCCCTTTAGTGTTCTTTTTGTTTTTATTTTGTAGTTTTTGTGTATGTTACATTCCTGGTTCTGCTTGCTTCTCTGCCTCAACTCATATCAGTCTTCCTGTGTTTCTCTGAATTTCTTATATTAATCATTTCATATAATACAAAGATATTCCATGAGATTCAAATGCTTCAGTTTTTTAGACATTCCCCAATCGAGGAGCATCCAATTTATTTCTCATTTTTTACTCTCACACATACACATAAACAAACTTCTTTACTGTGTCATTTTTGGGACTGATAAGTGCATTTTGCCAATGTGGATACTGATTAGTGAGTTGAGTGGACACCCTGTGTTGGACTTAGGAGAACATATGAGTAAGAGTTGCCCTAGGTGAGGAAACACGTGAAGGTTGAAATCTGCATCATTAGAGATAACTTCCAAATCAATGGTATCACAGATTCATTTGAGTATATTTTATAGAGTGCATTTTATAGAGGGCTGCACTCAGAGCTAAGCCTTGCTGTGGCTGGTCTCTTCTGTTATAGACTCAACTTCAAACTCTAGCCTTGAGTGTCTATCTGGCCAAAATGCTCAATAAAGGTTGTCTGGGTTTGGAATTTTGAGGAGCAAAGTATGAGTTGTGGATCCTTTTGCAGGAAACTACAAGGAGCACAAGTAGACAAGCTTAGCCCTTGGTTTGCAGTGGCAGCTTGGTTTTCTTAAGAGAATGAGATGGATTCCAGAGAATAGAACTGGAGACTAAGTCCTCTTTGAAGCACTCAGAACAGAGGCAGCCAGGACCAAGGTGACTGCTTATCTCGATTTTAAATATTGGCAATGAGTTTGTTCTTCCATAATCAGGATGGGGCTGATGACATATAATTGGGGTTATGGGGCCCTTTTCCCTTTTTATCACTCCCTTCCTAATGGGCTTCCCTCTTTCAAAGTTATCATTTCATCAGCTGACTGCAGTGGAGGATGGACAGGGGATTTTTTGAAAATGGTCACATTGTATAATTAGCAATTGATTGGTATAAACTATTATTTTTTAATATTTTTATCAATCTGTAATCTCATCAGTGTGGGTGTTCCTATAGTACAGCAGGTCAGGGCATGGGTCATTCAGGTCTTCTAAGCAATGAGTTGTTCCCAGAAAATGCTATGCTGTCTCCTGCCTTCATTCTGTATAAGAAGGAATAATGTCTACAGAAGGGAAAGGGAAATGAAAGGGGAAGAATATAAGAAAAAGGGGAAGGAGAAAAAAGAAAGGTAAAGAGAAGAAGAAGAATGGAGAGAAATGGGATGGAAAAGGAGGAGGAGGAGAAAGAAGAGGAGGAGGAGAAGGAGAAGGAGCAGGAGGAAGAGGGGAGGAAGAGGGGAAGGAGGCAGAGAAGGAGAAGAAGAAGAAGGAGGAGAAGAAGAAGAAGAAGAAGAAGGAGAAGGAGAAGAAGGAGAAGAAGGAGAAGAAGAAGAAGGAGAAGAAGGAGAAGAAGAAGAAGGAGAAGAAGGAGAAGAAGGAGAAGAAGAAGAAGAAGAAGGAGAAAAAGGAGAAGAAGAAGAAGGAGGAGGAGGAGGGAATGGTTGATGTGAGGCCCTCTTCACAATGGAGATTTTATATTGATATTCATGCAGTACCAAAAAGGAGTCATGGTTAGGTTGAGACTGGCATCATGGGAGAGACTACCCACCTTGATGAGTTCATAGATCCATTGAAGTAGAGAGGTAAACATCAGAAAGTCACTTAAATTTTCTGATCCTCACCTCCTGCATCTGTAAAATGGTCATAGGTACCTGTGTGACCTTGGGTAAGTCAACTAATGTGCCTGAGCCTTAGTTTCCTCATCTGTAAAATGAGGAGGTGGACATGACTAGATGACTTCTAAAATAGACCTGTAGTCTGTTCTCCTTTGATTGTGACATCTGGCACTTGGTAAGCACTTATTCATACATAATACCTGCATTACCTACTTCACAAAGTTGTTATGAAGAGAGTGCTTTTATGTAAACTTTAAAAATAAAGTATACTGTCATAGAAGCCCAGAATTTTAGAATTAGAAGGGACCTCAGTGGTAATCTAGAAGAAACCATGCCCCAAAGGAATCTTATCTCTAAGAAAGTAGTCATCTAGCCTCTCTGTTTAAAAACGTCCGATGAGGGGACACTTACCAACTTCTAGGGTAGCCCATTGCACTTTTGTGAGGCTTTAATTTGGAGAAAGTTGTTATTCTTGTTTTCTGATGTTATCATTATTTATTATTAATTGGTGGCCTAGACTTTTTTTTTAGCTTAAAAGAAGGCTCTGTGATTATGGAAGGGGAGAAGCCAGAAGAGGCTGTCAATTTTAAGGTTTGGATTTCATCTTGATTTCTACTTATTTAGCAAAAACTGGTGGTTTTGCTTTAGCCATCTTCTGTGACAGCAGAGGCATGAAAGGAAGTCCAAGAAGCTAGTAGGCCAGTCAGCTGTGTATGACAAGGGCGTTCCCTTCATGGTGTTGGCAGAATCAGATCTTCAGTCCCCAAGACAGGGGCTTTTAAAATGCTTTTTTGTAACCATAGAAACTTGAACAATGAAGAGAAGAATCTTCTGAATGTACACAAGGTTCAGGGAGGACCTGGAAGCAATGTTTTTGATTTAGCAGCTAGTTTAAAAGCATTCTTCAGAGGAAACCTTTCAGGCCTGCCATGAAAGCAAAGAAGCCTGTGGTCATACTCCATATATAAAAGAGGTGGTCAGGCCACTCCTGTCATAGCAATAATAACCCCGCACTTTGAGGTCCATTTACAAAGGGTTTTCCTCTCAACAATCCTCAACAAGTCACTAGTACAGATATTATGATCCCCTTTGATAGATGAGGAAATTGAGATTCTACTTTAACAGATGAGAAAACAAACTATATCCTAAAGGAATCTCATCTCTAAGAAGTAGTCATCTAGCTTCTCTGCTTAAAAATGTCCAGTGAGGGGAAACCTACCATCTTCCAAGGCAGCCCACTGCACTTTTGTGAGGCTCCAATTTTGGGAAAGTTGTCATTATTGTTGTTCTCTCTCTCCCTCCCCTCCTCCCTCTTTCTCTCTGTCCCTCTCTCTCTTTCTGTCTCTCTCTCTCTCTCTCTCTCTCTCTCTCTCTGTCTCTCTCTCTCTTACACACACACACACACACCAATTCCCTGGTCCCTGGGTAGACTTCCACTTACTCATAGAAGGAGATACATGTAATTCTCCAAGACTGAGAGTTGCTTTTGGGAATTGTTCAGGTTCTCCTTTATTCAAAGTTTCCTCAACCCAAAGTTGAGTCAGCAAACATTTATTAACCACTTGAATGATATGCCAGGAATTGTGCAAACACTGAGGATGGAAAAGGAGGCAAAAATCCAATTCTCGCCTTCAAGGAGCTAACACTTGAGACACATACTCTGGAGCGCCTCTCCCAACGTCCAGTTGCACTGGGTGGTCAGGTGGAGAGGGGCTACTGAGTCTTCTCTCAGAATTGAGTGACAGTCCTGAGGGGCCAGAGGACTTTTTTCTAGTGTTAAAACTTGTGAACCCCCACCCATGTACTTCGTCCCCATGATTTTCAGTTGATGACAATCAGTCAGCCAGACTTAATTAGCTTTTAGAAAGGTATATTTAAGGCACCTAGGTGGCACAGTGGATAGAACACTAGCCCTGAATTCAGGAGGACCTGAGTTCAAATCCGACCTCAGACACATAACACTTACTAGCTGTGTGACCCTGGACAAGTCACTTAACCCCATTACCTAGCCAAAAGAAAAAAAAAAGAAAGGTATATTTACTAAGATGATATAGCAAAAACAGTGGATACAAAACATTCTCCCTGTGCCCCAAAATCTATAACATAGTCTCCCAACAATATAGGGAATCTGGTGTACAGTGGGATCAGCCTTAGAAAAGACATGTGACAAAGTGGTAACAGACCTTTTGTTGAAGAGCTCAAGATAATCCCCTTAGATATGGATAAATTTTTATTCTGATATACTTATAGAGCCGTGAATATGATGCTCCTCATCATTTCCAGTTCATCTCCAGCCCCAGATGCAAACAAGCCACTAGATGCCGTTATCCTGAGAACACTGCTAGAATGCCAGTGAAAATGGTAAAATCCTCCAAAGCTCATGAGGTTCTCTTTCTAAGTTGAGTGGGGATGAGTTTGAAGCCAGAGCTGAGGCAGAGGTGTTCTCCTCTCTCCCCCAAAGTGATTCCATCACAAGGGGCTTGGCTGGAACGTCCATCACTAAAATGCTAGATGTTTGACCCCTTGGGTTTTGAACAGGGTTTGCCCTTTTATAAAAGACCCATAGAGTGTGACCAAGTCCTTTAATCCAATCTGAACAAATTTCCTACCCAATCTAGTTGGAATGGTTTTTGATTACTTGGTTGGTATACAGATCTTGTTCACACACAGTTCAAAATCTGGTTGATAGATTCAGTCAGGTATCTTATCACCTCTATCACCTGATAAAGTCATCTAGGTTAAATGGAATGGGATGATTGCTATCCCCACCCTTACTCATTCTAATGGGAGAGACAACATGAAAAAAAAAACTATATATATATATATAAGTTAAGTACAATGTAAATGGAAGGTAATCTCAGAAGAAAGGGACTAGCGCTGAGAGTGGAGATTGGGAAATGCATATTATAGGAGGTGGGACTTGAGCTGATTCCTGGAAAAAGCCAGGGAAACCAGAAGATGGCGTTGAGGAGGAAAAACATTTCAGGCATGGAGGAGAGCCAATGAAAAGGCAGAGACTTAGGAGACAGCGTATCATGTTCAAAGAACTACAAGTAAGCCAATATAGCTAGAACATAGAATGTATGCAGGACTGTAAAGGATAGGAAGACTGGAAAGTTAAGAAAAGATCAGGTTGTAAAGTGCTTTAAGTGCTAAGCCATATGCTTTTATATTTGAGCCTGGAGGGTAATGGGAATCAATGGAACTGATAGAGTGGTGGTGGGGAGGAAGGGAGTTCTTAGTTTCATCACTTTGGTATCTTGATATTGGAGTAGGGAAAGACTTGAAGCAAGGAGAGCAATTATAAGGCTATTGCAATAGTCCAGGCAAGAAGTGATGAGGACCTGATGGTGGTATGAGTATGTGAGTAGATAGATAGATAGATAGACAGACAGACAGACAAATAGATAGAGACATATAGATATATTCTCTATATATACTCTATATATGTATGTAGAGAGAGAATATATAGAAAATATACCTATCTATATCTATCTATATACATATACATATATATACACATACACATATATATAAAAGAGAGAGAGCTGCACAAATGAAAATGAAAGATTTGGAAATAGATCTAATTTGTGGAAAGAGCATAAGTGATAAGTCAAGAACAACAGAGACTAGGTGACTGAGACAATGCTAGTACTCTCAACAATAATAAGAAATAAGTAATAAGAAAGTAGGGTTGCAGGGGAATGGGATGATGAGTTCTGTTTTGGACATATTGAGTTGGAAATGTCTATTCATAACGGCCCAAAGACACTTAGTGATGTCAGATTATAGCTGAGGAGAAAGACTGGGCTTGGATATATAGATCTGGAAATCATCTGCACAGAGATTATTGTTAAACTCATAGGATTTGATGAAATCACTGAAATAGTATAGAGGGAAAAGACAAAGAGCCCAGGACAGAGCCTTGGGGGACATCTCTGGTTAGAAATTAAATTCCAGAAGATGATATTAAGAAAGAGTAGTCAGGCAGGAAGGACTAAGTCAAGGAGACATTAAATCAAGTAAACAAGATTTATTATTAAACACTTACTATGTGCTAGCCATTGGGCTAAGTTCTGTGGATACAAAGAGAGGCTAAACAAAAAGTCCCTTCTTTCAGATGCTCAGTCTGGGATGTAACAGGCAAACAATTACATACTTAGAAAACATATACAGGATACATCAGAGATAAAAGAGAGAAGACACCAGCGGTAAAGGGAACTGAGAAAGGCTTTCTGGTTAATGTGGGATTTTAGCTGAAACTTGAAGGAAACAAAGAGAGTCAGGAAGCAGAGACAAGGAAGGAGAGAATTCTTGGTATGGAGAACAGCTGGTGAATACGCATGGAGTCTGGAGATGGAATGTCTTATTTAAAGAACTGCAAGGAGACCAATGTCACTGGATTAGAGTGAAGTAAGGTATAAGTAGACTGGAAAGATAGGAAGGGTCAAATTAGGAAGAGCTTTAAAAGCTAAGAAGAGGATTATATATTTGATCCTAGAGGTGATAGGGGATCACTGGAGTTTATTGAAATGGGACAGCGTGGAGGGAGAGGGGGAGGAGAACATGGCTAGATGTGTCCTTGATAGATGAGTGGATGATGGATTGGAGTAGGGAGAATTTTGAAGTAAGAAGACCAATTAGAAGACTATTTCAATAGTTCAGGTGTGAGGTGATTGGGGCCTGAACCAAAGTGGTGGCAATGTCAGAAGAGAGAAGGGGGTATGTAAGAGATATTAGGAAGGTAGAATCAATAGGATTTAGTAACATTAGTATTTATTAGGATTTAGTAACAATAGTATTAGATATGAGAGATGAGAGAGAGGAGTGGAGGATGACAACTAGGATGTAAGCTTGGTGACAGGGACTATGGTAGTGCCCTTAACAAACACAGGGAAATTGGAAAGGGGGAGGGGTCTAGAGCAGTTTTGGATAGTTGAGCTTAAGATATCTACAGGATATTCAACTCGGGGTATACAAAAGGCTATTAGAGATGCAAGACTAGAAGTCAGGAGAAAGGTTGGAGCTAGATAAGATGTGAGAGTCATTTGCATAGAGATGATAATCAAATCAGTGGGAACTGATGAGATCACCAAGTTGAAATAATATAGAAGACAAGAGGACCCAGGGTAGAGCCTTGGGAAATCCTACAGTTAGTGGGAACTACTTCAATAAAGATGTATTGAAAGAGATGGAGAAGGAGTGATCAGAAAGGTAAGAGGAGAACCACAAGAGAGCAGTACCATGAAAACCTAAAGAAAAGAGAATATCAGGGATAAGAGGGTCATCAGTATCAAAGGTTGCAAAGAAGTCAATAAAGACAAGGACTTGGCAATTAAGAGATCATTGGTAACTTTGGAGAGAGCAGTTTTGGTTGAATAATGAGGTAGGAAACCAGACTGTACAGAATTATGAAGAGAATGAAAAGAGAGGAAGCTATTGTAGATGACCTTCTCAAGGAGTGTAGCCACAAAAAGGAGAAGAGATATAGAAACATAGCTAGCAAGGATAGACCAATAAAGTGAGGTTATCTTTAAAGAGAGGAGAGACATGGACATGTTTGCAAGCAGCAGTAAAAGAACCAGTAAGCAGGAAGAGATTGAAAATTAGTGAGTGGGGATGACAGAGGGGACAATGTGCTGGAGAAAAAGGTATGGAATAGGATCAATTGTTGACATCAAGGAGTTTGCTTCGGCAAGAAGAGCCATCTCTTCATATGAGAGGGGTGAAAAAGAAGGTAGTGAAAGATAGCATCTGAATGATATGAGATGAGGAACAGAAAAGACAAGGGAACTCTCAGTTAATAGCTTCAATTTAAAAAAAAATTTTTTTAGGGAAATAAGGAGGAATATTCTCAGTTAATATAAGGGGAGGAAGAGCCTTGGGGGGATTGAAGAGGGAGGGATGAAGGGTTTGGAAGAGCCCCAGTGGTGCTGAGATAGTGAATTAATTAGGGAGGGCTAAAAGGATGCAATAAGACCTGGATGGAATAAGAACCCAGTTGAGACTACGCAACATAAATTTGTAGTGAACTCATTCTGCGCTATTTCACAATTTTCCCCAGCTCTGATCAGCATCTAGGACTGAAGGAGGCAGATGGTGGGAGTAACCTGAGGTTGGAGGTTGAAAGCTTGCTGAAGTAAGTTAGCCAATGATTATGATGAAATTATAGTAATAATGGTTATGTGTGGGAGTCAGGGAGGTGCATGCTGCTTTAGGCTGAGACTTAAAGAGTTCACATTTAGTTAGGGGGAGGATAAGCAGCTCTGATATGAGAGCTTTCTGCTCATCCGCTTTTTGTGTCTCCCATCACCCAACTCTGACCTACAGCTCCAAGAAGCTGTAGCATGTGCAGCAGTGGCCACACTCTGGTAAAAACTGTCTTGGCAGACAGGTTAAACCAGGTTGAGGGTAACTGACAGGCCTCAAACTAGGTGATGAGTTAGGGGGTTGTCTACTCCAAGCATGTTGTGACTTCCCGCAGTGGAATGGATGGATGAGAACAGTTGGTTCCAACAGCCATGAAGATGGCTAAAACAAGCACTGTGGAGCACTTAGAAATTGGTCAGACATCAAAGACACCGAAGTGACCCACTGCATACCAGTGTCTTGCCCAGTTCTCTTGACTTTTGTCCTGACTGGGCTTGACTGGATTTCAGTGACTCTGAAGAGACAGTGAGGCTGATGACTTCTGGCAACTCTGCCTCGCTTAAATCCAATTCAGGCATGAGTGAAGACATTACCCTGTGATATCATTGGTCCTCTTCCAAATGAAGGACAAACAATTCACACAGCTACCTTAGTTCGGGCCCCGTACTTTCTTGCTTAGATTATTGCAAAAACCTTGCAATCAGTTTCTATCTCAGGTCTTCCTCCATTCGAGTTCATCCTGCACACTGCTGCCAAAGTAATTTTTCCTAATTGCAGATCTGACCTTGTGACTTCCATACTTAACCAACTCCAGTGGTTTCTAATTGCCTCTAGGATAAGATATAAGCTTTTCTGTTTAGCTTTAAAAGCCCTATGTAACCTGACACTAACCAATCTTTCCAGCCTCTCCCTCTTGGATCTTGTGATCTAGCCAAACTGACCTCTCTGTTCCTCACATAGGACGCTCCATCTCCCTTTTCGTTGCCTTTGCCCTGGCCATCTTCCATGCACTTCCTCTTTATCTCTGCCTCACAGAACTCTTTTTTTCATCTAAGGCAGAGCTCAAGCTCCATATTCTGCTTTGAGCTTTTCTTGATTCCCCCAACTGCTAGTACCCTCTCTTCCAAACTACCTCATATTTAACCATCTTGTACATATTTGTATGTATTCACTTTATATTTATGATGTATATGTTTTTAGATGTATTTGTTGACTTCCCCATTAAGCTCATTTTGAATAGTACTTGTTTCATTCTCAGTACTTGTATCCTTAGTGCCAACAAAGTTCATGGCACATAATAAGTGCTTAAGAAACTTGCTGACTGATTGAATGATTTAGAGAAACTCAGGTGAGACTGGGGTACACCAGAAAACCAGTGTTTTAATGTATAGAAGGGAAAATTCGATTAATGTTCAAATCTCAGCTTGAATCATCTCCTACTTGAAGCCTCTCCCTTTCCTCCATGTGGAATGAATGAAATATTTATCAAGAACTTGCTATATACCAAGCACTTGCTCTATTGGTTTCAACTTCCATTATGCAAAGCAGTTTTGGGAAGGGAGGTCACTAGCCTCTGCACAGAGGAGGGAATCCAGAAAGGCTTCATGGGAAGGTGGTGCTCCAGCTGAATTACAGGGGAAACCAGGGTTTCCAAGAAGCAGAAGTAAGGGGAGAGAACATTTCAGGCATAAGGTTCAGCATAGCTTGTGCTTTGTGAAGAACATAAATGAGAACTGTATGGCTGGACTGAAGAATGAATGGAGGGGATTAATATATAAGAAGACTGGAAATGTAGGAAAGGCCCAAGTTGTAAAGAGCTTTAAATGTTAGACAGAGGAATTTATATTTGATTCTGCAAGTAATAGGGAGTCACTGAAATTTATTGATTGCCCCTCCCATCCACTCATTAAACTCTAACTTGACATGGTTGACATGGTCAGACTTCAGAAAACTTTAGCTGCTGTGTGGAAGATAGATTGGAATGGGGAGAGATTTGAGGCAGGGAGACCAATTAGGAAGTCATTCTAGAGAAGCAAATGACAAACTACTCCAGTATTTTTGCCAAGAAAACCCAAATTGGGTCATGAAGAATTGGAAATGACTGAACAACAACACCATGGTACCTATTTCTCCTATTCAGGGCTAAATAAACACAACTTCTTAATCCTTTTCATCTTAGAGAAGAAGATAGTCATCTATCAATTAATACCACTATTTTATTTAAACTTTTCATGGACATCACTTGTTTTTACTTAGACATAGTGGAAAGAGTACTGAGGTCGAACAACCTGAGACTGAATTCCAGCTCTGCTACTTACTCCTTATGTCACCCTGGGTAGAGTTCACTTAACCCCTCCTGGCCTCAGTTTGCTCATCTGTAAAAGGAGAGAGTTGGATTAGATAACCTCTGAGTTCCCTTACAGATCAAAATCTTAGAACCTATGATCTTACAGGCTTTACATCATTTACAAAATGAGGGCATTGGACCAGATGACCTCTAGGGTCCCTTCAAGCTCTAAGGAAATGATCCTTTGACACTATAATTCCCTTATGAGTTATAATTCTCAAGTCCGTAGAAAACATTACATCGATCCTATTATCTCTTGTCTGTTTCCTGATGGGACAGAGGGAGGTGAAGTCATCTCACTATTAAACTATCTCCAAATCTCACAGTTAGATGGATGACTTCTGCAAACAGTTTCTTTCTCCTTGTTTTGGTGTTTCTTTTAAAGACCCGAAGGCTATCAGTTTATTTAAATTAGTCTTCCTATCTTAGGGTCGATACCAACTTTTAAGGGACTGATTTGTTAATTCTTCCTTTAAGCTGCTCCCCTAGATGAAGTATGGTTATAGTTGAGATCTTGACTTCTTCAAAGTCTCCTTTACAATAAAGACCCAGGTAGTGGGGCTTAGGGAAAGGGATGGCGCAAAATCTTTGAGTGTGCATGAGTTTGGAGTCTCCAAAGAGAATCTTTCCTTCCCTAAGAAAGCCATAACCTTAATCAGATAGTTAGTCAATAGTCAATAAGCATTTATTAAGTACTTACACTGTGCTAAGTGTTGGAGGTACAAAGAAAGGGGAGGGGGGAAGATTAAAAAAAAAACAAACTAAAAATAATAAAGGGCTAACCACAAGGTAATGGCAACAATTACCTTAAAGAGGGTCTGAATCTTTATTCCAACACAACTCTTCCATAAAAGGCTCAGTTAGATAGTTGTGCTTTCTCAGCTGGCTTTGTCTTGGGCTTAGGGTGGCACTCTCCAAAGGCTGGTTTCTCAACTGCTTATTTAACTAAAGGTTTATCCTTTGGAGACCTATTATTAGTTAAAAGTGTGTTTGAAATTGCTTTTGTCTGTAAGAAAAGGAGCACTTAACTTGTTTTTTTCCTCTGTCTAAATAGATAAAATCTAAGGGCTTGGGTTTTTAAGTGCTTGACTTGTATCTCAGGTATTTCAATATAGTGTGTCTAGACTTAGAATCAATTAGATTTAAGTATTTGTTGAAATCTCAGGTGATCTAGTCCAACCCAGACCTGAAACAAAAATCCCAACTACATATTTGTGATGAATAATTATTCAATCTTGACTTAAAGACCTCCAATAGTGGAGAACTGTTGATTTGCTATGGTTGCCCATTCCAATTTGGGGCAGTTCCAATTGGTAGGAAGTTTTTCCTAATGTTAAGCCCAAACTCACTCCTCTGCGAATTCCACATATTGTTCCTGGCTCCATCTTCCAGGACCAAACATAAAAAGTCCCATTTTTATTTAACAGGTCCTTGAAAATTTCAAATACTTGAAAATAGCTTTCTCTCCTAACTCTCCTTTTCTCCAATCTAAACATCCTCAGTTCTCCCAATGAAACCTTATAAGACATAAACTCAAGGATCCTGCACCATCTTAGCTGCTCTCCTTCAGAGACTCTCCAGCTTAGTCACCTTCCCATTGCCAGTTCTCACTTGTTCTATGTCTCTCCCAGGTCTCCCAATCTAGAATCAGTCAATCTTACTACCTTCAGAGCATGGGTACCCTATGTTAGATACCTAGTAAATGGGATCTCCGGGAACAAGGAGTGGTAAACATGAGTAATAATGCTACAGTTTACATTTCAATTTTTGGAATCAAGAAACCATCAGCTTTTTTTCTGCCACTTTTTCCACCTCTGCCTTTAGGAGTCCCAAGATCCTTCTGGAAGGATAGAGTTGAGGCCATTCTACTGCATTTCAGCTCAGATGACTTCACAAGTTTAAGAACATGAGCAAACAAGCAAAAATACCTTAGACTAAATTTGAAGAATCTTTGAAAACTACTACATGAAGTGAAATTATGCCAGATGGGAAATCTGTTTCAATAGGCTGCAAAATTTGGTCCTGTTTCCGGGCAGAAAAAGTTAGACCAAGAGGATTAGCTATGGTAGATTAGTGCTTTTTGAATGCACTCCAGGGTAGACAAATCAGAGTCACCTACTCCCTATTAGCAGACCAGAACCAGTGACAAAATGTCTGCAAGTGTTCCAAATCCATGTGGATATTGTATTAGCTGAGTACTCTATATATTTTCATAACGACTGGGTGCGTTGGTAACAAGAAGCTATTCAATAATGCCCCAAGACTTGAAAAAGCTCTTGAAAATTCAAAGATATTCAGGATGAGTCCAGAGAAGGTAGTTTACTCATACAGGTCATGACCTTTTGTTTGTGTTTATTTACATTCTTAAAAATTATTAAGGATGCCCTAAAGAGCTTTTGTTTATTTCTAACTATTTATCTATCTGTCTGTCTATACATCGATCATATCAATCTATCAGCTGTCCAACTATCTATATATCTATCATCTCTCTTTCTCTGTCTCTCTCTCAATATTTACCATACTAGAAATGAAAACATCTCAATAATTTTTTGTGAAAATACTTTTAACCTTGTGAACCCCTGAAAGGGTTGTGGAGATCTGGATCACACTTTGAGAACTATTATTCTAATGTAGAGTGCTTTAACGCTTCTAGTCTGTGTTTTCTAGGGCCCTGGAAACACCCGGACCTGAAATAAGGGGTCATTGGCTCTAGTCTTATCTCTAGCACTATATCTGGGTGATCATGAGTAAGTCTTCTTAAAATCAAGTTTTTATTGCTATCTTTTCTTTTTACATCATGCATATTTTCCAATGGATTCTCACCCTCCCCTTACCTGAGAGTCATACTTTATAACAAAAAATAAAAATAAAAAGAAGTTTAGTAAAACTAACCAAGATATTTTAAAAGTCTGATATTATCGGCAGCATTGAAAACCCATAATTCCCCATGTCTATGAAGAAGGGAGGGAGGTGCCTTCACAGACCTCTTCTTTAGGATTAAGTTTGGTTATTGTAATTGAGCAGCATTAGTTATTTTGCTGTTATTTGTTCCATTTACATTGTTTTCACTGTGTGCATATTGCTTTCCTTGTTCTAACTTACTTGAGTTTGTGTCAGTTCACTTATAAACTTCTGATGCTTTTCTGAATTCATCACAGTCATCATTCCTTATAGAACAGCAAGATCTAAGAAGCAAGTGTTTTGTCCTCCATGAGCCTTAGTGTCCTCATCTACAAAATGGAGATAAATAATATTTATCTTATCTAATTTATAGAATTTATGTGAGCAGCTAAAGAGATACTGCATTGGTCTAATCATGTCACCCCAAAGCATGGGCTGTACCCTTAAAATGGGATCTCATTGAAAAAGATCTGCTAGATAGATGCCCTGCTGGGCCCGGATTCAGGAAGTCAGGAGTCAGGAAGACTCTTCTTCTCAGTTCAAATCTAGCCTCAGACATTTAATAGCTATGTGACCCTGAGCAAGTCACTTAACCCTGTTTGCCTCAGTTTCTTCATCTGTAAGATGAGTTGGAGAAGGAAATGACAAACCATTCCATTATCTTTGCCAAGAAGAGTCAGACACATGTGACAGGGAGTTATGGTTGCTGATATGAAAGCAAGACAAGTTATTAACCCTACTAAGCTGCCTTCAGCTTTACTAGGGGAAAATCCTAGAATGATTTGATAGACCAGGGTCATGATGAGAGAGGAAAAGAGTTAAATGAATTTTCTCACCCTAACTCGGGGTACACTAAATGCAAGCACTGGTAGCTAAAACAGGAAAAGAAAAAAGAAAAAAAAAGAAAGAAAAACAGACAATGCCTAAGGGTTTCTCTAACTGGCTAATGGAAGATTTGGATCATAGAGGTAGCCCATGGATCTCTGAATGGAAAAAGGCCATGCAACAGCTGAAATTCAGCAGAGAAGCAATGGATGCTATCAGTGAAGGCCCAAAGAACAGCTCAGTAGAGATGCCAATGAGTGACACCAGGGGACCCTAATAGTTTCAATGATGGAAGAAAGCATCTCAATGACATCACCCGTTTGGCAATGACGTGATGGTACATAACTCCAGGGGGAAAGAAACAACAACATCAGAAACAGAAAAGGGCTCCAGCAGGGACATAGCTCTACTGGCATTAATTACTTGGTTCCATCTGTTCCTTATTCATGTGTCCTCTCCCTTCTATGACATCCTGGCCATGAGTATTCCCTGACTACATATGTCCTACACATTCTATTATTTGTTCCTTCTTCCTGTGGTGGTCTGAAAATTTGCAGTAAAGTGTATTCCTGTGTGCATAGGAATGAATTTTCCTTGTTTAATTAAAAATCTTTTACTTAAAATTAGTGTGTCTTCTGGAATGCTAAGTAAAATAAACGTCAGTGGGGGTTCATGAGCTGTGATTTTGAGTGGCTGCTGAGCCAATGAATGCCTTGATTGAGGGAGACCTGGGATAGACAGTGAAAAACAATTAACAAAATGATTATGATAAAATATTTATGAGAAATCTTTTGCATTTCTTTTAATTCAAATAAAGACATTTTGCTCATTTTTATCTTCACTGTTATCTTCATCTTCATCCTTTTCATCGTTGCCCCCTTGCTAATAGTATTATAAGAGTCGGTTTTTTGGGAGGAAAGTACAGATAATATGTGAAAGCACTTTGAAAGTGGAAAGTGCGATGCAAATAGAAAACATTACTATGATTATTTTGTGAAAGCTCAATCCCTGTTTTTCCCATTACTATACAGCATGTGTAAGCACCAGTTACTATAATGAGGAGAGATGCTTGAATAATAGCTCAACACCCCAAGGAAAGGTATTTTTTTCATAGTCGGTAATTGCCACGGAGCCTGAAAATCTTCCAGGTCTTCTAGTTCTTGATTATGCTCTCATGCATATGCATCAATTACCCGCACGCTCCTACCTTGCTGGTTGTGTGCAAAGAGATTAAAAAAAAATATTTGGAATGGTTTCCTCAGAATGCATCTCCCTCTGAGAATATTCCTGTGAAATATTTCACCTTCAATGCAATAATCACCTCCAGTTGGAACATTGTTTGCTATGCCATCCCAACACAGAGGAAGCAGGTCCTCTCTTTTTTCTCATCTGTGTCTGCTCTGGCTCCCACTCATTCTAGGTCGCGATTCTCCTCTGACGACTCCTGACAGCTTCATTGAAGACTAGGCTACCAGCAAGACCCACTTCCTTCGACCAGACAATGAACGGGTATCCATCTCAGTAGGACTTGGGAAGGGGGAGGGGAAGGTAGGGTGCAATTATATTGGAATGACTGGGATTGTTTTCATTTGTTTCTAGCTCAATTGTTCTTGTCCTGTTCTAAGGGAGCCTCGGCTTTGAGGGGCTCTCCAAACTGGGCAAATCGATTGTGTCAGTACCTTTGGTCTGGAACTCTCTTGTGCACTTAGCACTTTAATTTGACATTTCAGCTATTTAGGCTTGTGCCATGTGTGTCTGTCAGATTTGTGTATATCAGCCCTCTTGACTTGATTGTAAACTCAGGATTGGCAGAGATTGTAGGATCATAGATTTAGAAGAGGAAAGGACTTTTTATAGAGGAGGAAACTGAGACCCAGGGAGGTGACACTGTGACCAAAGTCACACAGCTAGGGAGTGGTAGGGTTGAATTTTGAACCCAGATCCTCTGACTCCAAATTCAGTATTCTTCTCCAGGACTACACCACTCTGTGCCTTATCCAATCTTCCTCTGTCCCCTAGTGCCTAGTGCTGTACTGTGCACATAGAAATTTAATGAATCCCTACTAAATTGAATTGATAATGGAAGACTGACAGAATCATAATGATCACTAACATTTATATAGTGTTTTAAGGATTATAAAGAACTTTGCAGTCATTATCTCATTTGAGCATTGCCACAATCTTATGAGGTAGGTACTGGCAATATGATTGCGCCCATTTCACAGATGAGGAAACATCACATGCAGCAAGTAAGTGTCAGAAGGCAGATTTGAAACTTCATCTTCTTGACTCTCAGTCTAGCCCTCTTTCTACCATACTGGGTAGCCTCCAGAGTAGCTAAGGGGCAGAGTGGAGCAGCAGTGAGACATAAATAGGGGCTTGTTTTGGCTTTAATATACCTGCAGATGTAGATGTAGTATTTGAGTCAGTGACCTTATTTATGTACCTGAGTCAGGAGAGGTCAGAGAAGACTGAAGTCTGGCCATGCTGACCTAGCAGCAAAGGGCGAGAAAGAGAAATACATTTATGCAAACACCCTAAAAGGCCATAGCTTTGGGGACACAGTTTTCTGACACTTCCTATACCTGGTGTTATGATTTGGTCCTGATTTCAACAGAACAAGCTTTGGTGTTTTCAGTCTGGTCATCAGAATTCTGTGGATGCAGAATAATCAAGTGTGATGAGAGAAAAAAGAAAGGCGAGATGTGTGCTACAGGGTATCAGTGTGGCTGCCATGCTGTGGAGAAGAGGCGGCAAAACCCCTGGCCAGCAGCCCCAGACCGCAGCACTCCCAGTGCAGCCCAGACCAGATTAAAATATAATTGGGAAATATTTAACCAATGAATAAAAATACAACAAAATATAAATCACATTACATTTTAAAACTAAATCAGTATATTCCTGCAAAGATTCTTATGTACAAATTAGCAGAGCCCCATATCTATTTGATTTTGACATAGCAGTGGTTTTAAAATGGGATATGACCTATGTTATATTGTATTTTAATTCATTTTGTTAAATATCTCCCAGTTATATTTTAATCTGGTTCTGGCACACTGGTTGTGTTGTGGGCCGCAGTCACGGGCTGACTATTTGACACCACACTGATTAAAAAAAAAAAAGCCCCATGAATTTTTCTTCCTGTGTGCGCTTGCTTGTCCTGGGCTCTGCTAACGGTCCTGGGAAGGTAACCAGGAGACGCGTTCTGAATCTGTGGTCCTGTGAACACGGGCTTTGAGGTCCAGCCAATTAAATAGGTTAACAAGCATTTATTAAGCACCTACTATGTGCCAGGCAGGGCACATTTAATTCAACTAGGAAGTCTGCCTTAATCCCAATGAAAGTTTTATACTTCATAGTAATAATAATAGCTGACATTTACATAGCATTTTAAGGTTTATAAAACATTTTGTCATAGTAATAATTATGATAATAAGAGCTCACATTTAAGCTCACATGCTTTAAAGTTTGTGGAGAGCTTTACATATATTAGAGGCAAGCCAGATAGTACAATGGGTAAAGTCAAGAAGACCTGAGTTCAAATTCTGCCTCAGACACTTCTTAGTTATTTGACTGTAAGCAGGCCAAAACGAAGCTCTCTCCGTTTCAGTTTTCTCATCTGTAAAATGATAATAATAGCACCTATCTTCCAAAGTTATTATGAGAATCAAATTAGATAATCTTAATCAAGTACTTAACAGTGCCTGAAAAATAGTGCTTAACAAATGTTTACTCCATCCATCTAAAGTGCTTTGCAAACCTTAAACCTGCTATATATTTCTCAGGAATCTTTATATTATCTCTTTTGATCCTTGTTGCTTCAATATGTTGGTAAATCACAATCACCCTCAGAAGAACTGCTGGTGTACTCTTCTGGTGCTGAGGATGTACCGTACCAGGTATCCTCTGGGCTTCTCTCTGCCCCTCACGGGATGCTTTATCTCCAACCACCTTGCCCTCGCACTTGCTATCCCTCATGCCTGGAATGCACTCCCTCTTCACCTCGACCTCATAGAATCTCTCCTTTTCCTTTCAGTTACAGCACAAGCACCGTTTTCTTCATGAAGCTTTTCCTGATACTCCCAACTGCTGGTACTCTCCTTCCCAAACTACCTTGTATTTACTTGGCATAATTTGTATATACAGGCATACCTCGTTTTATTGCACTTCACTTTATTGTGCTTTGCAGAAACTGTGTTTTTACAAATTGAAGGTTTGTGGAGGTTTATGGCAACCCTACATCGAACAAGTCTATCTGTGCCATTTTCCCAATGTCATGATCTCACACCATGTCTCTGGGTCACATTTTGGTAATTCTCACAATATTTCAAACTTTTTCCACTATTATGGTGATTCTGTGATCAGTGATCTTTGATGTTACTATTGTAGTAGTTTTGGGGTGCCACAAACCAAACCCATAGAAGACTTCGAATTTAATTCATAAATGTTGTGTATATTCTAACTGCTCCACTGACTGACTGTTCCTGCCTCTCTCTCTTTTTCTCCTCAGGCTTCCTTATTCCCTGAGATACAACGATGTTGAAATTAGACCAATTAATAACCCTACAATGGCCCCTAAATGTTCAAGTGAAAGGAACAGTCAATCGATGAGGCAAACTTCATTGCTGTTGTATTTCAAGAAATTGCCACAGCAACCCCAACCTTCAGCAATCAATCAGCACCATCAACATCGAGGCAAGATCCTCCACCAGTAAAAATGTTACAACTTGCTGAAGGCTCAGATGATGGTTTGCATTTTTGTTTTTTAGCAATGAAGTATTTTTAATTAAGATATGTACAAAGTTTTTGAACATAATACTATCGAATACTTAGTAGATTATAGTATAGTGTAAACATAACTTTTACATATATTGGGAAACAAAAAAATTCATGTGACTCAGTTTATTACAGTATTTGCTTTATTACAGTGGTTTGTAACCGAACCCTCAATATCCCCGAGGTATGCCTGTATTCACTTTGTATTTATGCTGTGTATATTTAAGTATATACTCATCTCTCCCATTAGACTGTGAGCTCCTTGAGAGCAGACTTTCCTTATCTTTGTTTGTATTCCCAGTGCTTAGCACTGTTCCTGGCACATAGTAAGCACTTAAAGATTTACTGAATATTGTCATGATAATCAATTGTGAAAGACTTGACTACTCTGATCAATGTAATGATCCAAGACAATTCCAAAGGATTCGTGATAAAAAAAATTATCCATATCCAGAGAGAGAAGTGCTGAACTCTGAGTGCAAATTGAAGTATAATTTTCTCATTTTCTTTATTTTTTATTGCTTTTGTTTTTGCAATATGGCTAGTATGGAAATCTATAAGTTCACATGCATAAATGACATCATTTTGCTTGCCTTCTCAGTGAGTTGGGGAGGAGTGGGAGGGACAAACAAAATTTGGAATTCAAAGTTTAAAAATCAAAAAATGTTAAAAATAAATAAATTTTTTTTTTGGGCTAGGCAATGGGGTTAAGTGACTTGGCCAGTCACACAGCTAGTAAGTGTTATGCGTCTGAGGCCAGATTTGAACTCGGGTCCTCCTGAATCCAGGGCCGGTGCTCCATCCACTGTGCCACCTAGCTGCCCCACAAATATTTTTTAAAAATTAAAAAAAGTGCTGACTGACTGATTCCCACAACTGTGATTCAGTTACACTACATTACGACAAACATACTATAAAAAGAAAAAATATTAAGGGTCTTTTGTGTACAGAGTGCTGGGGTAAAAGTGATAGATAGATAGATAGATAGGTAGATAGACATGTAGATAGAAGGCAGGCTACTAGATAATGCAGTGGATAGAGAACCTGACCTGGTGTCAGGAAGACTTGAGTTCATATCTAACCTCTATCCACTGCATTATCTAGTAGCCTGCCTTCTATCTATCTATCTGTCTATCTATCTATCTATCTTTCTACATATCTATCTTTATATCCATCTATCTATCTAGTATTATTCATGTGAATATTACATAAGCTCAACATAATCTCTGAGGGAAAATGTTGAATGAATGAATTGTTAAAGCATTTATTAACTACTAACTACAGTATGCCAGGCACTATAGAAAGCACTGGGAATACAAATACAGAAATGGAGACAGTCTCTGCCCTCAAGTAACTTACATTCTGTTAGGGGAAGACAGTATATAGGAAACTGGTAATCAGAGAAGGGAGTTTTGGTCTACAGTGTCCCAGGGATAGTGAGTTAATGCATAAGGGCAGTTGCTTGACCTCCTCAGAAGCAACGATACCATTATTTTGATTATTGCGCCTAAAGATAGGAAATGGAAAGCAGTGGTGGTGGTACGAAGGGGAACAGCTAGGCACATGGCCAAACTTCCTGGATGGATGGATGGGTGTTTGTCTGGACCGGATGGAAAAAGTGAAACACTGTCTAAGAACCAACTAGTAGATACTATTGCCTAAGGGGGCTACTTTGCATTCACTCAATCTACAGTCACCTTAGGGTGGAAGCTCCTAAAATGAGTGAATTCACACTCGCCCCCCCCCCCCCCCCCCCCCCCCCCCCCCCCCCCTTCCCCCCCTTCCC